>NC_048275.1:34950163-35256225 GCF_009762535.1 Notolabrus celidotus | reverse complement strand
AAGAAAGGTGTTTGATCAGAAAATATTTTCCCCTCTCTAAACTGTCAAGAGAATTTTAATAATAAACTGTATTTATATAGCACCTTTCAAAACAGAGTTACACAGTGCTTTACACCAAGGGTACAAATACACAGGCAGATTAAAATAGCATTAAAAAGAATAGAAAAACATGAGGTGTAGGACCTGAACTGTTAAAAGTGTGGGAAAGATACAGTCAGGTTGTGCTGAAATTACAGTGAGTAAAACAATTGAGCCAATAAATCAGTAAATCTAGATTCACAAAAAACTAATTAAATAAATAAATAAAATTTGAATAATAATAAAAAATAAAATAAAAAAAGGTAAACAACAAATTTACTTTAAAAATGCTTTCTATAAAAGTAAGTTTTGAGGAGTGATTTTAAAGCATTTGTTCCCAAAGTGTGGGTTGGGACCCCCTGGGGGGTTGCAAGACACCAATGGGGGGTTCGCGAGATGTCTTCCAGGTTTTTAAAAAATTTTAAGTAACCTAAATTTGCTTATTTTACCCATTATATTAGAAATATAGACAAAAATAGTACTTACATTTCAAATAAGACCCTGCATATAAGTACATTTCATTACTTTTCTGCCTTTGCCAGATGACTCCTAAAGTTAGAGTTAGGGTTAGCTAACAGTTCATTAACAAAAGGATCAGTTGCAGCAGGTTAATTCACAGCAGCACAGGAAACACAGACACATCTGCATGTAGGTAAACTCATTTTGAAGTATGAAGCAACACGTAACCACTTCGAGGGACAGTGAGGGTCACAAGTGTTTGGCACGTATATTTTGGGGGTGGTGGGCTGAAAAGTTTGGGAACCCCTGCTTTAAAGCAAGGTATAGATTGAGCCGGCCTCACTTCCTCAGGTGGGGCGTTCCATAGCTGCGGGGCCCTGACCGAAAACGCCCTGTCGGCTTTAGTGACTAGGCGAGCTGATGGAACAGAGAGGAGAGATCTACCTGAAGAGTGTAAGCAGCGGCTGGGTTTGTAGGGTGTTAGTAGATCTGTGATGTATGATGGGGCGAGTCTATGTAGAGCTTTGAAAGTGATGAGTAGAAGTTTAAAATCAATCCTATAACTATCCAGTAGCCAGTGAAGGGATGTGAAAATGGGGGTGATAGGGTCTTGTCTCTTGGTGTTGGTTAACAGTCAGGCTGCTGAATTTTGGAATTACTTTAATGATATCGTGTGTCTCAACCTGAAACATAGAAGTATCCCTCATGATGCATCAATTTTGTATTAGAGGTGCATGGCCTCTGGATTCTTAGATATCCAGTGTGACCAGTTCAGCTTAATGTACAGCTCTAAAAACAACTGGACTCATAAGTTCTTGTGCTTGATGAGTGAATTAACGCTTCACTGTTGTGAACTTAACACTGAGCGGCTGACTCTGTTTTTAAAACCTACAAACTGAGAGTGAATTCACTTTAATGAGAAGTTCAGTGTTTTGTGTCTAATTCCCCTCTGGCTAGGTTACAGAAGGAAATTAAAAGCTCCCTTGTGAAAGTAAAGTCAAGATGTAGCTTTAGCCAGAAAGAAGCTTGTTAGCCTACCTTAGCTTAAAGACGTTAAACAATACGATGCAGAGGGACTCGAGTCAGCCTAGCAGCGCTTCAACAGATAACTTTGAGTCGTGTCACATTGGGTTTCTTTAATTAGAGCTAAAACAAAGGAGGTCAGAGGTCACACTTTATTTTTGGTCAGTCAGTAACCCCCTCTTGTATTTCTACTGGCTGCAACAAGTCACGTGAAAGAACCATAGACTGTATAAATAATGGACATAATATGCATGACGTCACCCATCTGTTTCTGAAGCGCTGTTTTGAGGCCAATCGTCGGCGGCAGCCATATTGGAAATGTTGAACTCAACGTAACTTCTGTGGAGCGATTGTGACGTAAAGAGGCGGGCTTTGAGCCTCCTCGCCAACAGCTACAGTGTTCCCGCCTGTCAATCAAGTCAGCTGTGCCTCTCATAATGGAAAACTTGTAATCTTAATATCTTTGAAATTGCCTCGTTATGAAAAAAATTCACCCCTGTACAGTGTTTGCGATAGAGAAATTATCTGTTCATACTACACTTGTTTTTTGAACCAGGCTGTAAACATGTTTAATTCTGCTGTAAAGATCATCTTCTTTAAATTAGTGTGTATGTGGTTTCCGGTACTTCCAGAGCCAGCCTCAAGTGGACACCCGATGAATTGCAGTTTTTTAACACTTCCGCATTGGCTTCAATTCTTGCGGCCGGAGGTTGCTGCTTAGGAAGAACTTAAAATGTTCAATAAGAGACTTCCGAGTGTTTTTTGAGTTGACCCCGTGTTTTTCTGACGTCTTCTGATGAAGCTGTGTGTTGTATTAATAACTAAACCCGGTGGGTCTCTTTTCAGTTCTGTGTATTTCTGTGATAGTGACAAAGTCCTCCATGAAATTCTGACCCTCTGGTGTGACGTGATGTTTGACAGAAAAAATACACACAGCCAGAAACGATAGAACAAACTTTCAACACACATGTATAATGCGTGTTGAAAATAGGGATGGGCATTGATTTTTGAATATTCGTTCACTTTGTAAAAATTAAAGAGTTACTTTGAATATTTTCTCATTTTAAAAGTAAAAATTGTCATTGTTTTTAATGGTGCCTGGTTGTAATGCAGTATTTCCGCCAGACGGTGGCTATAGAGCGTCTTAAAACTGTAGCAGAACAGTAACAGAAGAAGAAGAATACTAACTGCATTAAATAGCTAAAGAAGAAGAATACTAACTGCATTAAATAGCTAAAGAAGAATAGCTAAAGAAGAAGAATACTAACTGCATTAAATAGCTAAAGAAGAAGAAGAAAACATTAGCAACAGTCGCATAGATGCCAATGATTATCGAATAGCATTTTGGCTTGAAATACCCATCCCTAGTTGAAAGAGTCTCTGTTCCTGTTTAGATATAAGCTCCCACTCTTAAATGAATAAGGTTTTCATCAAATAAAACAGTTGTGTTTATTGAACTGGGACTATTCAGGTGGCCTCCAGTATTCCCAGTGTGTAATAGACATCAGAGCCCTTTCATATTCCAACCCTAACTACGGGCAATATGATCAAATACGTGGAAGTTATATGAAAGCTTGTGTGAGTGGCACCTGCGCTGCACTTTCAAAAAGCCTCTTAGAGCGCGTGTGGATTGGTTTTAGCCTGAGCCGAGGTTCTCGCCTCCCTGGCACCTGCCTCGCTTCTTGCCAGCACCGTGATGGGAAGTGACAGCAGTCTGGCAGACAAAACTCATTGTTTAGCAGTGATAACTTCATTTCACAAGATTACAGTCAATGGACCATTCTGAAATTTCCCAAACCTATGTGACACACAGTTCTTCACTGCTAGCTTCAGTACAGAGGAAGAGGCAGAGCTGGATGTATGGAATATTTAAAGACACTGGACGCTTTGAGCCAAAAAGTTTGAGGGATTCTGAATCAGTCTGAAGGGATTTATCTGAAATGATGCAGCCTGCGTTCAAGACAGCAATTCACAAACATGTTTGTTCACAGCATTTCTGTTCACTTTCCACAGGAGTACTGTGACAAACATTTAGAGGATCAATAATCTTAATGTGGCCAGAATCAATTTCAAGGTTATGATTGGGTGGCTCATTTGGTGCAGAAAGGCTTGAATGTTTAATTTGTTTACGGTCATAACACCAAGATAAGACTGTGGCAGGCTTTTCACTGGGAGAATAGGAGCCGGTCCTCTCACCCAAAAATGCAAAAGCATTCTGACAGCTGTGAGGACTAAAGAGACCTGTTTGTCCCTCTGCGCATTGTTTTGTGAAAGAAACGCTGGTACATGCTGGATGAAAAATGTTTCAGTGTATTTTCATCCTCCATCTAACGCTTTCCCACTTATCTCCTCAAAGCAAAGGGAAATGTACAGAAGATAGAGGGCTTGCTGTCAGAATCCCCCTTTTAAAGACAAAAATGTTTGTTCCTGCTGTTTGGAGCTCTCCTAAATCAATTAATGATTTCCATTTGCTCCACTTTCTTCTTATAATCTCAACAATAAAACAAATTGTGAGTAAATGTTTTGAAGGCTCCTTACAAATTCAAAGATATGTGTTCTTTCATCTGTCAAACTTCTGAGACATGCTGCTTGGATACCGCACGTTCAGGTTCTTTTTTCATCACGGTTTTTAAACATTCCCCCGAGGCTGTGAGGCTTTGTTTCAGACGAATCCATGGAGACATACACAGCTTTTAACTGAAAGTATTAACACCCATAAAGATGGCACAATGAATCAAATCACCTGTTTTTTAAAAACTAAATGGTAAATGTCTACTTCACTCTGCCCAAGATCTCTGATCTCTTTATTTACATTGTGTGAGAAGGATGAATGTGTCTGTTGACTCAAACATCTTTCCCTTTAAGGCCTTACATTCATTCAACAAGTAACAGTCCTCTCATTAACTCATATTGCATTTAATATCACATGCAAAGCTTTTTGAAAATGGTGCACAGCCGGTCAGGAAGCTTGATAGCATCCAGTGGCTCTGATTGACAGACTGAGCTGCTCCTTGAAGGTCCTCGATACAAGACTGAGTGAGGCCTCCATGTCACCTGTGACTTATTCTAAAGATAACACTGTGTTGGCTCAAGTGAGTTGTGTGATTTTAATTCAACTCTGATAAATGTTTCCTTTTTAAATATTTAAAATATGATCACAGATTCAGGAGATCTCTTACTGTCTGCTCAATGTTTTGGTCGTATATCCAAAGGAGACGTCTACTTAAGTTTCTCTGAGTGTGGTGCCTTTGATAAAGTTTCATTTGTGAGTGTTGTTGTAGGCCTTTGTAGATACGACGTGCTGTTTGATACTTGGCCTCCTGTCTTAGTCTCCTGAAATGTGAATTTTCTTTTCAGTACTGGTGACTCGACTTGAACTCAAACCTGAGCATTGACTGCGTTAGGACTGGGACGATTGAGAGAAGGACTTACTTCTTATAAAGACTGTTTTATTGTTTTGTTAGCTTTTTTAATCGCAGGCCCTGATCACTTATTTTGTTTTTAGCAGTGTGCTCACCTACATGCTTAAAGAGACTCCATGAATTGTTTGTTTTGCTTTCAAAGATTTTTATAGTAATCACAGTCGAGAGCAGTGCGTCATCTTGGATCTGACAAGTAGGGGTGACCCCAAATAGTCGAATATTCGACGATTCGTTCTAATGAGCCTTAGTCAACTGCCAATCTCATAGTCGAATATTTGCATATGGAATGTGGATCATTCCATTCAAACCATGGGGGTGCTCAATGTCTAATTTTACATTATTTTCCTGTTTCCCGTAGAAATAGTGTCTCATGTAGCCTATTTTGATATAAATATAGACTTATTTAATGTAATTCTGAGAACAGCTCTTTAAGTGTTAAATCTCCTTAAAGTGGTTATAGAAGCTTAGTCCTGTACTAAAGCTGCCGGTGTGTTTTGATATCTCCCGGGAATGACTTGGCTGATGCGTTGTACGGTCATTTGTTTGTCCATACAATACCGTTTACTGTAGTTGTTGAAATAACAGGTCTTAGGCGTAACTTTGGTTTGCAGCACCATACAATCCATTTATTGCATCACCGTACGACCAGTTAGACAGCGTCCACAAGTTTCAAGTTTCTCCTTCATTGCACGAACAAACATTTTAGACGCGGTTCTCCATGCCGCCTGCCGACCCAGCGTCACAGCATCCAACGTAACAGCGTGACAAGGTGATAACGCAACAACGCAACAACGTTCAAAAACCAACTGCCCTTCCGGGTCAAGACACACATCTGATACCCGGGCGGTGACGTACTTTTATACCTGTGCCCTTAATGAGCAAAACGATGACACCTTGTGGCACAATAAACAATGTGTTTCACAGCTTGACCCAAAACATGAATCTGGCTCTTAAAGTGGTAATTAAATCTCCCCTGGTAATTAAAGGTGGACTGTTTAGCGGGACCTGTGGAGCAGACGTACCTCAGCTGGCCTTTAAATCTTTCTACGTTCATAGCAGCTCAAAATGTCAGGAAATAAAACTTCAGTTGATCCTAAAAACTAGTGATGAAGAGGAGGAGCAGCTTCATGTAGAGGGCTGTGAGATCAAGGATTACCGGACCACACAAAAACTTTACGGGGCCAAACGAACGAGGAGGGATACCCAAAGCTGTCCGAAGCCTCAAAAACAATCCACAGCATCCCATCCTCCTCCACATCATCAGAGAGGATATTCTCAAAGACAGGATTTACAGTCAACAAAGCAAGGAGCGCACTTCTGCCCGTACACATGATGGTTTTCCTCACGTACAATTTGAAAAGACTCAAGCGGACAAAGACGCGATGAAAGACTGTTTTAAAAGGTTCTGTTAAGAGATTTAAAAACCCTTTAGCTGGTTCAGGTTTGATTTTGAACATTATACAAATGTTTAGCCTTAAGTTGGACAAACTACCCTCTGCAGCACTGCTCTCCTCTGTGTGAACACTGTTTAAATATCTCCTGATTCCTTTCTCTATAGTGGAGCGTTGTTCCATGTTTAACTGATGGTGGCCTTATTTGAGTTTTCTCTCCTTCATCACCTCGTTGTTTTTGTAATATAGATTAAAAAAATCTAAGTTTTATACTTATAATATTCTGTTGTCCCTTTTACTTTAAGCTATGAGTCTCTTAATTGTAAAGGGTTATGTGTAATATTGTCATGCGGTCACCATCATGCAGACTTTGGGTCAATAAGGAAAAACAACAAACATTCGACTATTCGTCGACTCTGGGCAAAATCTGATGAATCAGATTCGACTAAGTAAATCCTTAGTCGGGCTCACCCCTACTGACAAGCTCAAGTTTAACAGACATCTGTCCACGATTCACCCAGAGAAATACATGAGATGCTAAAGTTAGCATACCTGGACTGTTGATTGAATTACTGTCAGCATGCTAACGGTAATGTTAGCATCTAAAGTGAGTCAACCACCCAGTCTGAGATGTTCAGTCAGTTACAGTTGTGATTAATGATGTGTGGGCTGCAGGTGTTTTTGAATTTATCACCAAAGCAACCCACTGCTGCAGAAATAACGAGAGCTTCTCTCCATTAAGAGAATGCACATTTATGAACGACACACAGCGCTGCTTCTTTAATAGTTTGATAGATAGTGGACATGCTGACATGATCGGCCACAATCTTGCTAGTGTTATTAAACAAAATGTTTTTTCTACTCATCCAAAAGCTCAAACACTGTCAGTCTGTAGTTTTGAACAGAGTTTTGAGCCCTCTCTGTAACATGATGTCATTTTAATGATGGACTCAAACTCTGGAGACTCCACTCAGACTTCACTTTGAGGACTCTCATGGTTTGGTGACTGGACTACAACACTATAATACACTTTGAAAGACAGATCACCATAATACAAAAACACTCACAGTCATGGAGTCAATCAGATCACAACTTATTTAGATTCCCTAATAAAAGAGAGAGTACAGGGCTCCTGATCCATGCTTGGGAAATCTGTTCAACCCTTCTTGACCTGATCTGCTGCCGTCCATATGTACTCACTGAATATGACTCAAAAAAAGATATTCACTATATCTTTGAGCGTCTTATTGATCCACGTATTTATGTTGTTGTTCAGAACTGTACCCTTAAGATTTCATCTACTGTTCACTTTATATTCTAATCCACCTTCCCTTTATTTGTAGAGGTGTTGAGTTAATTTCATAACTTCCACACAATAAGGAGATATTAAAAACATTCATAATGATGCTGGACCTGAAAGCCTGAGTGTTAAACTGTTTAGTCCATCAAATAATGTAAGGATCACTGTCCTAACTAACATACACCGTAAAATGCCTTTATGACTTAAGGATATGATAAATACTTTTAAATCAAAGTTCACAACTACAAGGTGTCTTTGAAAGTTGTAGTTGACCTTCAGGTCCTTCAGGTCAACTGTTCACACTGACCTTTAACATTCAACTAGGCGTGTTTATCAGGCATTACAAGGTGACCTGTTTCTCTTACTGCTGGAGAAAACTAACAGT
Organism: Notolabrus celidotus; assembly: GCF_009762535.1. Taxonomy (NCBI): domain Eukaryota; kingdom Metazoa; phylum Chordata; class Actinopteri; order Labriformes; family Labridae; genus Notolabrus; species Notolabrus celidotus. The sequence goes on along the minus strand of NC_048275.1, from coordinate 35,248,167 downwards.
GAAAGATGAAGTTTTTATGCCACAGCTTAAGTTAACTGGATAAAAACAGACTTATTGATCAGTTTTATTAACAAGTGAAGTCTATTCATACCAAGTTATCACAGTTACAAGCATCAAAACCAAACCTGGTGGTTTTTGTGACTGACTTACAAACACTGCTCTATTTGTGAGTTATTGTAGTGATGCTTGGATTTAGTTTACATTGATTTAACCTCTGGGGAATCATTACTTTGGATAATTTTAGATATAATACAATATATCTTTAGTGTCATTGTACATGTACACTTATCAGTGCAAAAGATGCATAAAAAGAGCATTAGTGAAAGAATAAAAATCATACAGTAGACAAACATAAATAATAAATGAATAAAAACACACAGCATTCAACATTTAAAAGATTGATAACATATTATTGATTCATATCTCTGAAAACTCCTTGTTGTTTAAAGGTCTTGACATTTTGGAGCATATTTTTATTCTTTGTGTTTTGCCTATGGCTGGGCGATAATTCAATAAATATAATTATCATGATATAATTTTTCTCTATATAAATATAACAAGTCGTTAGTCTAACACTGTGTGAGCTCGGCTTTAACTATTAACTTAATACACTTCATTAAATATACTTGCAGGATGTGGGTAAATGAAGAGCACAGAGACAACTTCTGCTGTTCATTTGAAACACGTTTAATGTCCACCACGACCGCAGTACAAATGAACACTGAATAACTGTGATGCATTCACTGCACTGTGGGAAACAACATCACTCTGCCTGTAACCCTTAGTAATCTTAAAGGGGAGAGCACAACTCAAAACAATACTCTACCAAACTGATACACTGTAGAACATTTGATATATCTTTGTTGTAAATTTACATCAAATAATGGAAATAACCTCAATCTGAGAAAACTAAGAATCTACAAACTAAAACTTCACAAAAATCTCATCTTACATTAAAGACCTGCTTCCTGTTAGCAGCGTCAGAAATGATGGATTCAAGAAGCTTTCAGAAAACTAAATCCAGAAACAAACTAACAAACTCTCTTCAACTTTCACTCAGGAACAAAAATCTGCCTTTAAATTTAAATCAAATAATGATTTAATATTTATCGTGATAATTAGCGATTTCGACTGACATGAAATACAATATTGTGATAACATCATTTTCAAGCTCTACTTTTACCCTTATTTAATTTCCCATCCCTCTTTATCTGTGTCTTAACTTGCACACACTGTTGCTGGTCTCTGTGCGTGGGCTGTGATATATTGTTAATTATTTCCTTTAAACCCCTTTAGCTTATTAAATCTGCGTCACTCTCACTGCCCCGTTGTAAACCAGTAGATTTATAAAACTGTTCAAACCGTGCTCCCTCTGAATATTTGGATCACTCCACGTCCAATAATTAACCTTAAGAACATGCATTAGCCATGTATGGTGTCTGCAGCAGTTGTACCTGAGGATGGTAATAATATCCTTGATTATAAGCCAGCGTGTATTTCAATGGAGGCACTGCTGAAAGAAAAAACTCAACTGTCCTTGAAAGCCACCCTTTGGAAACCCTCGCTTAAATACTGTGAAACAAAGGTGGCAAAGCATTTTTGTAGTCGGAGACATGGTGGCTTAGTTGAAACAAAGAGCTGAACTAAGAGTGTTTCATGATATTCATGTAATTTAACACCTTTTTCTTCTCATCACCTTCTCCCTGCCGTACCCGTGTTTGTAATCAAAGAACTAATGAGCAGTGCCTTCGTGGGAAGTGCTCTTTATCTGATTCTGGATTTCCCCGCCCAGCGTAAGAGCAGAGGCTGACTCTGTCTCCCCTCCGAGCCCCCCAGGCCACCTTTTAGAGAGTTTAACAAAACTCTCCTCTTTGTTCATTTTTCTTACAGCATAAGTAATTTATCACTGAATGAACTTTTATTGTATCTTTGGATGACTCACATTAGATTTTCATCCATTAATTTTGAAATGGATTTCCAAATGGGTACTAAGCTGTTATCAAATGCCTGAGAATCTCATTTGGATTATTGTATTTCATTAATTACTTCATAGACAAAGCATACTTTTCAATGTAGATTTGTGTGCTGTTTAATTAATTAGCATGTTTTCTCTCTTAATTAAAGCCCATATTTCAAATTAAAGCCCACAGCAAAACACATATATAATTTGTTTGTAATTAGGCCTTAATTGGTGGTAGTGGAAGCTTAGCACCCTTGGTTTCTTTTTTTATGATTGCTATTTTATTGCTAGTCACTCATTAATTAAACTGTTTTTCTAATTAGCTTATAAAACTGTTGATGGCTTATTATTGTGAGTGTGAGTTCAAAGCTTGCTAATAAGCCTACCCAGAAGAGGCGAGATAATAGAATGTGCACAAAGCAGGCAAACTTTCAGAGATTTTTTTTGTCTGCTCCTTAAAGATGCCTCGTGCATTTTACATCAGATTACAGGAAGAAAACGGAGGTGTGGTGTTTTCACCTGACCTTCCTGGAGTGTCTTTCTCTTTGTGTGTAATACTGTTAGTCAAAGGAGAGGCCAGGTCAAGAGACTGACCCATCAGAGACTGATACACTTATTAAAGAAAGTTTATCAGGGTGTATACTCTCTTTTTTAATTTGCAGTACAATATCAATATTTCCTCACAGTAACCGTTTATGCTTTATGGATAAACGCTGTGATTTTGCTGTTGTTAAATTCAGAAACATAGAGTAATTTGGATTAATAGAAGTTGCCATTGAACCAAGAAGATCTGCTTTTTTTATCAAGTGATCAATAAGCAGATTCAGTAAAATGCTGTACTCACTATTACTCATTATTAAGCATCACTACCATTTAATGTAAAAGGTAAACCCAGTGCATACTTATTATTATTGTAATTAATAATTATAATTCATACATCATAATTTGGACATTTAAGCCGGCAAAATGGAACGTTTCTTTACATTTTAGGAGCTGAATTGTTGCAAACATTGATCAAACCTGTTCTTTTATACTCATGTGACATATCTTATGCTAATAAACTTGACTCAATGACCAGACAGCTGAGCCCTCCATCAGATTTCACTTGACGCCTTTGGCTCACTCTTAAAAGAAAGACAGCTCACAGAGCAGTGACTGTGTTTTCAAAAAATGCTGTTTAGTGATAACAAATTGCACTTTATTTGCAAATTAGTTGCACTTTTAATTATTGATTGCTTCTACATACTGTCTGTATATATGCTCCATACTATTGAATTTAATATTTATTTTGATGTGTGCTGCTGACCTCTTGGCCAGGTCACCCTTGTAAAAGAGGTCTTGATCTCAATGGGTTCTTATCTGGTTAAATAAAGGTAAAATAAAAAAAAACATGGCCTTCATCCAACCATTGCTCTCTCTCTCTCTCTCTCTCTCTCTCTCTCTCTCTCTCTCTCTCTCTCTCTCTCTCTCTCTCTCTCTCTCTCTCTCTCTCTCTCTCTCTCTTTCTCTCTCTGACTTCTTCACTACCCCATTACTGTTAAGGAGAGTTGTATTAGTGATAGACTAAAAACTCCTCACTGGAGCTCTAACAGATGTACAGTTTAGATACGTTCCCACATATTGTATCAGCATTTCCTTTAAAAGCATACATTTATAGTTTTTACCCTTAGCTTCCCACCAAGCAGCATCCTCTGGTCTTGAGAAATGAAGCCAAAGTAGAAGTGTTCAAAACTGCAGTTCCTTTAGTGTCCACTTGAGGCTTGCTGCAAAAGCTCTGGAAGCCACATACACACCCATTCAAAAAAGCAGATCTCAAAAATAAACATGATAACTGTCTGGGATGAAAAAAGAGTTTGATCTGAATACCTGATTTCTCTAACCACACACACTGTGCAGAGGGCTACATTTTTATAACTTGTTACTTTTGAAGATGTTAAGGATTCCAGTTTTGCACAGTTGGGGGCACAGCTTACTTTATTGACACTGTCAGTGAGGAGGCTTAAGGCCCATCTATAGGACATCATCTACGCATGTGCTTACTCCTCAGACATACATTTTGTAAGAATGGAACTACCTACATATGTAGTATGCACAAAGACTGTATAAATAATGGATGTAGTATCCGTGACGTCACCCATCTGTTTCTGAAGCGCTGTTTTGAGGCCAATCGTCGGCAGCAGCCACATTGGAAATGTTGAACTCAACATAACTTCTGTGGAGCGATTGTGACATACAGAGGCGGGCTTTGAGCCTCCTAGCCAACAGCTACAGTGTTCCCGCCTGTCAATCAAGTCAGCTGGGCCTCTCATTGGAAGACTTGTAATTTCAATATCTTTGAAATTGCCGTGTTATGAAAAAATTCACCCCCTGTACAGTGTGTGCCGATCAAGAAATTAGCTATCCAGACTACACTTGTTTTTTTTAATCAGGCTGTAAACATGTTTATTTCTGCTGTAAAGATCGGCTTCTTTGAATTGGTGTGTATGTGGTTTCCAGTACTTCCGGAGCTAGCTTCAAGTGGATCCTTGATGAACTGCAGTTTTTAGCACTTCCGCATTGGACTCATAGTCTGACTGTTCTGTTGGATCTGGTCTGCAGGATGCTGGGTCAGGTGTCGCCGGATTTCCGGTTTCGGAAAGCGGAAGTAAACAATAGCCAAGCTGATAGATAACCTGGTTCTTTAGCATCACTTATGATTTAAAAAGTTATATGGAAGAAGTGGTTTATATGGATTTGAAATATTTTCACAGCACCTAAAAACTGAGTTCCCCCCAACTTAAACAGAAGAAGAAGCGTAATGTTAGCACTGTTCATTGTGGGAAACAGTATGCGAGGGAGACTGGTCCGATGCAGACTGAGAGATTTTCCCGAATCAGTACAACATCCGGGGAGTTTTGACATACTGTAGATTTTGCTCTTGTTCACATACTACATACTGAATTTAGACCAAATCAGTACCTACTGCTAGTTTAGTAGGCGGTATCAAAAACAACCAAAGACCATTTAAATCCATTGAATGTGTCAATGTGAGAAAATGATATGCTTTTATGAAAACAAATATCACAATAGTTTTCTGTGTCAGTATTTTAGCACAGTCCTAATTATTAGATTTGTATGTACAAATGTCAAAACTGTCATGGTTCCATGTTCAAACGTATCAGGTGTGCTCCTTCAGTCTTTGTGAACCACAGAGAAACCAAACAAGGGATCTACATAGGAGGAGAATTGTAACGAGTATCAGTTAGTTTCTTCCACATTCTTCGCCACCCAGAAGAACATTTCCTAAAGAAGCTTTCCTACCTCTTACGTGTCACTCCTGTCCAAAGAAGACTACCGTGCCTGTGTGACATTATGCACATTAGTGATGATAAAAGATCCAGGTTGACCTTTTGTTCCACATGGGCTCATCTCCTCATCTTCATTGTCCCTGACCTCTCACTCAAACAGACTCTGTCACTCACTTTGTCCTCTGAATACCTCCTAACCCATAAAATCAATAGCCTTTTTATTTTATTACAATCTCATAAGTTGAGCTAATAATCATGCATTATAAAAATTAAACAGTATATAATACTTTAAGAATTAGAGTTGATTGAATTGATCCTTCAAGTATATCACGTTAATAACTTGTATGTGGATTTAGTCTCATGACATTGCAGGACTTTTACCTTTTTTAAAAATGGTCATGTGACACTGCAGCTTTGATTTATTGGTTGTTTAAGGTAAAGAATTCATGATATAATTCTCTTAATTAAAAGCATGAACAAGTCTCTTTGTTAAATTTAGCACCAATTGATGCAATATATTTTTATTAAATCACCTGAAACCCTCTTACAGTTGCATCTTGAATACCTCGACTCTTTAACTGAAAATTTGAGATGTTATTAGACTAACAGGATGAGACGTTGTATTCCTTCCTGTTTGACCTAATATGGGCGTTTCTGATTGACCTTATGATCCAGAAAGCGTTCTGCGTTACTATACACCCTCTGTCTTTTCTGCCAGAAACACAATGATCCTTCCCCCTCTGACTCAGTCCTAAAATATTATACTGAAATAACACACAAGCTGCCTAATCTGATATTCACTCCTTTCTTATACAGCCCTCCTTTCCAAAGTTGACTAAGGCCACATTATTTAGGCATTAAGGTAGTGTGATAAGGGAATTAGGCTGGTCATTAATCGTTTACACGTCAAATGCAGCAGAGCAGCTCGGGGAGGTGACTTAGTGAAGCAAAGCCATATAGCCCTTGTTAATCCACCTCTCACACATTTTAATTGGAAGAGGCTTCCTGGATGGGAAATTTATGAATGGGTTTAAGGCCATTTCTTCCTTAAAGCCATCATTTATTCCTTATTGTTAATAAGAACTTTAACACTTTATCCAGATGGAGATGTGATTTTCTCCTCTGTTGTTTTGTATCCGACCTGTGCTGCTCACAAAGACGTCCTAATGCTCGCTCTAACAAACACTTAGAGGAGGATTCAAAAGGAGACTAAGTGTCTGAAAGTGTCAGACTGGTACTGAGATGGACCGGGTTCATCTTATGGATGGCTCATATAGCAGTACGCTGTTTTCCTTATTTTGGACGGACCCCATGTTTTGGTCTCTTCTTGAATCTCCATGACGACCCAAACATGAATGAACAGAAACAGGTCTATTGACTTAACCCTCCGAGTGGCCTTAAGCTGCTTCCACTGCAGTGCCAGCATTGTGGGCATTTTTTTTTCTGCCCTCAAATCTACTAAAGGTCATAGTATTAATCCTCTGAATAAACCCTGTTTTTAAACTGTGCCCGGGCCACACAGGGGAGAGACAGAAGGCACAGAAACACGGCGTGATAGACGTTTAATTGTATTTTAAAATGTGTTGGAGAGGAGGGAATTGGCTTTTAGGAGCAACATAAACAGAATGCTGGAGGTTTCCTGTCTCCTGCTTTTATTCCAGCTTTGTACTTACATTCTTATTTTCCACCAGCCTCTGATATGAAAGGATTTTGCGCTAAGATGCACGCAAGGGGAGGGGGAAAAAAATCCTGAAAAGTGGATCAGAAAAGTAAATGAAAAATAATGTCATATTACTGAAAATATGAGAGGCTAATTTGTGCCGACTTTTTGCTAATTTTGTTCTCGCCACAGAAAGAGGAGCCGTCACCTGCTCAGCGCCACAGCGCTGACAGTGCCAGTGATCCATGAAATAAGCTGCCGCTGGCTTTGTTCAGATAAGAATGAACAAATCTGCACAATGTACTGCTCTCGGAATCTCATTTTCATACTTGCATGCAGGCTAAAAGAAATAAGCTGTTTGCAGGCTTGATTAATCAGACATTTGAGGTTTTTTGTCTCTTTGATCTGCTCTGTCTCCTAGGTAACTTGGTTGACATTAAGGTTGAGCCCCAGTAAAGACAATCAGGGATTGTAGACTAAACTGATAAAAAAGGGAGAAAATTACAACCTTTAATGCTGAGAAACGCGCTGTTATGAATTTTTTACAGAGGGAAATGAGTCGCACAAAAGAGGGTTTTAATTCTGCTCATGTTTGGAAAGGTGTGTTTTCATGACCAGCACCCAGCAGAGCAGCTAAACGTGAGAAATATGTGCATCGTAAAATAATAACAGATCTCTGTTGTCATCCTCAGAATGAAACTATGTAGTATCATGCAGTGTCATGTGATGTGCTTCACAATGAGCCGTTTTTCTCTGTAAACACAGAAGCTGCTCTCAGGTTTTTCCACAGTGTAATAAACGTCTGCTTTAGAGTCTCTGCGTGTGTTGCAGGCTCTCAGGAGCATGAGCACTACAACAAGAGGCAGGGGATGTGATTTTATCTGCTTGCAAATCTTCTGCAAATGTAAGCGCAATCACCTGTTCTCACTCTCTTTAAGAGCAGAAACCCTGATTTAAGGAATCTAAACCCATAAAATGGCAAAGAACTGGAGAACTGTCATAGTGCGTGTGCTTCAGGCTGTGAAGACGCTTTCACAAATCTTCCAGTGACTGTATAGATGAATGCCTTGAGGGCCCAGCCGGAGCCCAGTACTTGCAGCCAGCCGAAGCCCTTATCTTAAATCCAAGCAAAGTACCATTAATCTTTTTGAAAGACCTTTATGGCTTTTAATGTATCCCAAATTAGAACATTTTACACCCTTGGTTCCTGAAATATGGTGATAAAAAGCCTTTAGAGTTTAATTTTTCCTGCCTGCTCGCTCTGACCTGCTTAATCCTCGCATGCATTAGGAGATATTTTAGTTTCAGTCTTTCTAATAAAGTTTATCCCACTTAATTATAATTGAAACATTTTTTTTCCAGCAGGTCTTTTTTTTCAAGTGGTGCAGTGGTGGCACATTTCTTCATTACCTTAAGACTTTCATTCCCCCCTGATTGTACTCTGAATATTACAGAGAATTACCCAAAGGTTTGGTGAAATTGTTCAAGTTGTTTATCAAACTTTGCCTTTGCCTGAATAATAAACCTATCTCAGGAGTGACATAGAAGGCAGGATTTTTCTCTTTGTTTCCTGTGCTTCTGCGTGACTGGGGTTATTGGGATTATTCTGCTTCACAATACAAACGTCTTCCCTGGGATTTGAATGTTTGCTTCTTGCTCTCACAGTCATTCTCTTCACTTCTGATTTGAGGGACTGCCTACAGACAGGCTGTTACTCCAAACAGAAAAGTCTCCTTTACGCTGATGAGGAGGGAAAAACACTGTGACACTGTTTTCAGTTATTGGAGGAAATACTGAGCATTGCTTCTCATTTATTTTATTTTATTTATTGTATTGCACATATAAAAGAACAAAACAAGACATTGCTACTCAATAACATGAGCCAAGATATAATGGGTACCTTGAATAATAAAACTAACCACTAACTTTAGTGAAATGTAATGTGCAGGAGGAGCCAAAATAACCCTAACAGACCCTCCTAAAGAAAACAATCAACTCAAAGACAAAGCACCAATGTAGAACAGAATATCTACATACAACCAATAACAAAACCAAAAGGTTAATAAGAGGGATTAATATTAAAAACAATGATGGAAAGAAAATAAAAATAACAAAAAACACATATTTATTTGTGAGTTAGGAAAGTTGGGAGGGTATGTGTTTGGAAATATGGATTCACTCCACTAAGAGAAAGTGTATGGAGTGTTTCTTGAATGAGTTAATGATTGTGTTCCTTGTAATATGACGGGGTAAACTGTTCTAAAAGTGAGGGCCTCTGTATCTGATGGAAAACTGAGAAAAGGTCGTCCTAAAGAACGCTGGATTGAGTTCGTTTGCAGACCTTGTTTGATGAAGATGGATCTGAGAGTTAAACTGAAATAAATTCTGAAAGCTTGCTGGGAGTAAAGTGTGAATGCATTGGAAGACAAAAATATGATGGGGAATCCTCCCAAAGATGGGGAGGATTCTTAATGATTGAAATATGGGTGTAGAACTACTGAGCCTGGTGGAAAATGTGATCTTTTTAATAAAATGTTTCTGCAGAAACAAATTACCATTCTCATTGTTTATGCAGTTAGTCATTTAATTTGTGGATTAAGTTACAAAAAGAAAAACTGAAAGAAAAATCTAAACACTGATTGATGCACCGTACACAATGAGACTAAGAGTTTAGAATAATCTCAGTAAAACGATACTAATCTTTAAGAGGAGGTAGACTAGATCATAAAGTGTTTCAGAGAAGGCTGTCAAAACTTCAGATTTAATTCAGTATTGATCCGTTAGTCTTGTGCTTCATCGTATGATTTAAAGAATTATTAGCTGTTCTTTCTATTTCAATGCAGAAAATCAAACTGCTCTCATCATGAAACCTTCTGATGTCTCCTCATTGTTGCAGCTGGAGAACATTAGAGTCAGATTTCCCAAACGATGTATATTTAAAAAGGAAAGTCAAATATATTAAATATTTGACAAGTTCACAACATAATTAATATTAGACTACTGTGCCGTTTCTGTCTTGCATTGTTCCGATTTTTTAAGGTGTTATATAATTTTTTGTTACTATACAGAGTGATGGCCCTGTAAAGGCATTGGTCTCAGCTCTTGTAGACCCCCCGCCCTCCCTTCTCAGACATGTTTCTGTTCTCTAATGGTCCTCTCCTCTCGTCTGTCTGTCTCTTTCTGTCTGTCTGTCTGTCTGTCTGTCTGCCTGCCTGCCTGCCTGTCTGTCTGTCTAGCTCGCTGTGAAGATCGCTCAAGCAGCTGATTGCCGAGACTTCGTGCAACGCAAACAAGAAGAGGAGGCTTTGAGAGCAGCGCAGAAAAGGAAGAAGGATATACCCTGGGGGTATGGCTCTATCTCTGTCCTCATGTTTATGTATCCATATCTGACATTTGGAAAACTAAAGTTTCACATATCCCATATCCCATTAATAGCCACCGTCTGGTAGGAATACCGTATTACAACCAGGCACCAGTAAAAAAGATGAAAATTTTTATTTTTAAAATGAGAAAATATCCAAAGTACCTCTTCGATTTTTACAAAGTGAACAAATATTCAAATATTCGAAAATCATTGCCTATCCCTTAAATACACTTGGAAAACTAGTTTGACTTTAAATAGTCACACTTGCAGAGTTTAGGCTTGTCACGATCATTTCTTTATTGAAATATTTACCCAATAATCTTTGGGGACCTCAATCTACCTGTCTACACGTACGTTTGTTTGCATGAGAAGGCCGACAACGTTTCAGTCATAATTTTACCACCAAAAGTAGCAAAGTTTTCCTGTCTATCATACGAGTCAGTGCCTAAACATTATTTTGTTTAGTACGGCAAATAAACCAAATGAATGTTAAGTTCGCTAGGACATGATCTGTTGTCATTTCTAGTCTTTTCTTTCTGAATCAGCCAACGAAACACATTTAGAAAACTGAAGTTAGATTTCTTTTTTTTTTATGTTATATTCTTGGGCTTTTTTTACTTTATTGACAGGACAGCTGAAGAGAGACAGGAAATATGGGGAGTAGAGAGGGGGGAAGACATGCAGGAAATAGTCTACCAGTCGGGAGTCAAACCCAGCTAGTAGTATATAGCCTCAGATGTGGGGTGCTTAGACTGCTAGGCCACCATCGCCTGGTGAAGTTTCTGATTCACTGCTTTGTCTCTGTTTAAAGATAACTCACAGCATAATTACACTTTCAAACATTGAGACAATCATAAGCATAAGTAATACCCGCCCCAGTATGAGGACATGGCTATACAACCAACAGGAATTATGACACCACGCCAAATATTTAATATCTTTAATGTATATTTTTAGTAAACAGGGCGCCTGGATCTTTTGGTTGTTGGTTTATTTTATTGTTTTTGTCGATTACAAATGTTAAAATATTTTTTCCCATCAGTTCAATGTTTGGATTTTTAGTTTGGTGCTCATTTAAAAGTGTATTTGCATTATTGTCATATAAATATATTTGAAGTAATTGATGTTTTTTTTTTCTGTGTTGCAGGTTTGAGGCGAAGAAACGTTGGGAAACCAAAAGTAACATGGGCTTCATGTGAATGAGCGTGAAAAGGACAGACTGTGTGTGTGTGTGTGTGTGTGTGTGTGTGTGTGTGTGTGTGTGTGTGTGTGTGTGTGTGTGTGTGTGTGTGTGTGTGTGTGTGTGTGTGTGTGTGTGTGTGTGTGTGTGTGTATGTGTGTGTGTGTTTCGCTGAAAGCAGTGTATTTTTTTTGTGACACTGATCCTGTTTCTTTTTATTCTCTTTGTATATTTTTAAAGACTTCATAAGAGTAAAGTGTGGGGGTGAAAAAGTCACTCAGTTGGCTGTGGAGAAATCAATCCAGAGGGTTCAGAGAGAAAGAAGAAAAAATTACAGTTCATTCAAATTAATTCCTAAGGCGTCTTCCATTGGTGTCTGCATTGTGTAACTTTCATTACATTTCAGCATTCTGGCCTTTTTTCCCCATCAAATTAAATCTGGTGTACATTACTTGATGATTAGTTTATTTATCGCTGTAAAGTGGGTTAATCGGGAGTCCTTCTTTCTTCTTCCAAGGAAGTGAAAGGGAAGATTAGGGTCCTAATGCAATGTACAGGATAATGTGGGATAGGATTTAGAAGTATAAAATGAAATCTGGCTGCTGTAAACAGCTGTGAGCAGTTGTAGACTGGAAGTTGATTGAATGTTGTTGGGGGTGGGGATGAAACAGAGGCTTTGCTGTTGGCCCTCACCCATAGTGTGAGAGATCCTATTGTATCGCAGCCTGAACAAGAGGCATGCGCTGTTTCTCCAGGCCTACAATCGCTGCTCTTTGTGAGATGAGCTCTCTTTAGTATCCGTAAACTCGTCTTAAACTGTCGATTCCTCTCACTTTGATCTGTTTTGATCTGCAGCACATGCTTCAGCAGCTTCTCAACACTCTCAAACGCTCACCGGTAAAAGTTTTAATTGCAAACAGCGCTCAACAAAAAAGCAGGAGACCGATAATGGCTTTTATTCGTTATTCTTGCTTATACGTTGTTATCAGCCGTACAAAATGATTGCTTTGCTTCAAGGTAATGAAAATTAAAATTAATCCATCTGAGTTGTTTGCATTGCACATATCAGGGTGCTTTTTCTTTGATGAGGAGCAGGATTCATGTAGCTGTGCTGTGTAGGCTGAATCTGTATGAAGCAGAAAGGACTGAATGATAGAAAGAAATGTTTGGAGGCAGTTATGATAATAAAAAAAACACCTGAGCTGAAGATGTCGATATGACACGAGTATGAAAACGAATACATTCAGAATGAAAGTGCAGCTTTTTAATCATTGAACATCCAATGAACATGTGACGGAGTCTGGATGCTGTCAGTAGCTGAGAATTGGCACTAATTAAAATATTAATTCACTCTGTAATGAGACACAAGTTGAAAATGTGTTAAGAACATCAAAGTCCAACACAGGAATTCTTCACTTTGATGACGGCTTTGAAAAAGATCTATTTTGTCTGAGGAGTGAGGAAGCGTCAGAGATGATATTAACCGGACTGGAATGACAGATTTCAGCTCTCTCCAAAGACCTCTTGAGAAATATTTCAACAGTCAGTTCATTCACAGACTAATGCTGGGTGCATTTAGATCATTCACAAATAATGCAGGAATTCTTAAAATAAGATATTGGAATAAAGTCCTGTTAGTCTAAACAGAAGGAGAACTGTGAGGTCTTTAAAACAAAAGGCACAAAAGGTGTTCTCCATTATTAAACGCCATATAACCATTTTGAACATGACCAGCGATGATCCGAGCGCGGCGCTGCGTGGTATCGATGCCATCTCACTTTATTAATCTCATGGAACACAGGATAATGCCTTGAGCAGAGAAGATTCTGCTTTTAAGCTGGAAAATCCACTTTCCTCTTTTCAACAGTCTGTTCCTGGAGGCCAAACTTAGCCCCCGACCTGGGCTGATTTGTTGTGAAACGTGCAGACAATTCCTTGGGCACATGTCAAACCACTTCTAGGAAGAGTGTTTGTTGTGTGGAGTAGGGGTAAAGAAAAAACAACAACAATCTCATTAACTGGTTCCAAAGCTGCTGTTGTGTGAAAGGAAACATATGTTGCTGCTAACAAGGCGTCAGTGCTATCACTTGCTGCTATCTCCAGAAGAAGAGGATTAACTCTCTGAGTTAAGATCTCTGAGATGCTGCTGATAAAGACGAGCAACATTCACAACACCTTACAACTCACAGTGAGTGTAGATCAGACATGGTGGTGTTGCTGTGTTTGTGTTTCAGCTTTATTATAAAATGTTCCTACGTCTAACTTTGTCCTCTTGTTCTTTAACAAAAAAGGTTTCAATCATTATTAAATGTGTTTTTACCTCCTCTAGTACAGGGGTTCCAAAACTTTTCAGCCCACGACCCCCAAAATAAAGGTGCCAAAGACTCACAACCCCCACTGTCCCTCAAAGTGATTTAATGTGGCTTCATTTAGCTGGTCTGCAGAAAATTAGCCTACCTATATGAGCATGTGTCTGTGTTTCCTGCTGCTTTATAAGTTAACCTTCTGCTACTGATGCTTTTGATAATTCACTGTTCACTAACCCTAAACTTAGGAGTCATCTGGAGAAAAGAAAGGCAGAAAACTCATGATCTATTTTTAAGGTTTTATTCCAAGTGAAGCTACTAATTTCATCAATATTTTTTACTATAATGGGCAAAATGTACTATTTTTAAACATCTAATGACCCCCCATTTGTGTCTCGCGACCCACCAGGGGGTCCCGACGAAGCAGCAACCTCTGGTCTTAAAATATGAGTCCAATGCGGAAGTGCTAAAAACTGCAGTTCATCAAGGATCCGCTTGAGACTGGCTCCAGAAGTACCAGAAACCACATACACACCAATTGAAAAAAGACGATCTTTACAGCAGAAATAAACATGTTTACAGCCTGGTACAAAAAACAAGTGTAGTCTGGATAGATCATTTTTTGATCAGCACACACTGTATGGGGGGTGAACTTTTTCACAACCCGGTCATTTCAAAGATATTAAGATTAAGAGTCTTCCAATGAGAGGCACAGCTGACTTGATTGACAAGCGGGAACACTGTAGCTGTTGGCGAGGAGGCTCAAAGCCCCGCCTCTTTACATCATAAAGAGGCGGGCAGAAGTTAGGTTGAGTTCAGCATTTCCAATATGGCTTCAAAACAGCGCTTCAGAAACAGATGAGTGACGTCACGGATACTACGTCCATTATTTATACAGTCTATGGTCCCGACCGACACTTTGGAAACCCCTGCTCTAGAGCAGAGTGAGGGAACATGTCAATCTCAGATTTATACATTCCTGTGTGCTCGTTCTGCAGGATGGAAAACAAAAACTGTTCTTGAAATTAAAAAACAAAAACAATAAAGAAAAAGTTGGAATTTAAGTCTTAAAATTAACCTTTTAAAAGACATTTAATAAATGGAACGTAAGAAAACACATCATGCATCATGAGCACATTTATAAAGCCTGTATGATGCATTAGAAGTTATGAATTAACCTTCTGCTACTGATGCTTTTGATAATTAACTGTTAACCAACCCTAAACTTAGGAGTCATCTGGAAACAAAGAAAGACAGAAAACTCATTACATTTTCTATTTTCAAGGTTTTATTTGAAGTTTAGCTACTATTTTCGTTGATATATTTTTTACTATAATGGGTAAAATGTGTATTATCAGATAACTTGAAAAAAAAAAAACACTCTGGAAGACATCTCACGACCTGCCATTTGTGTTTCACGACCCACACTTTGCGAACCGTTGCTCTAGAGCACAGTGAAGGAACATGTCAGTCTCAGATTTTATACATTTCTGTGTGCTCGTTCTGTAAGATGGAAAAAAAAAACAGTTCTTGAAACAAAAAAAGAAAAACAATAGAGAACATGTAGGAATTAAATTCTAAAATGAACCCTTTAAAAGACATTTAACAAATGCAACATGTAAGAAAACACATCATGCATCATGAGCACATTTATAAAGCCTGTGTGATGCATTAGAAGTGTAGGCTTCATAGACAGTGTTATCAAAAACACATTACTAAATCATTGAATGTCTTATTGACAAATAGAAACAAGTTTTTAACCTCGAGGCCCACGCACATGTGCATGTGATACGATGAGATGACAGTCATGAGCACATGTCTGCGCTTGGTACACTTGTTTCCTTCTCCTCAAAGTAACCGTGTGGGAGTGACAGGCAGTGCGCATGCTGATATATTCCTTGGCTGATTTAATGACCTGTTTAATTCTGGCACGTCTGTACTCCTCTCAGATGTTTTGCAGTTTTAATTAGTGTAATCATCGCTTTTTAAAAAGGCCACAGGGATATTTAATGGGTCATGTTTGTCAAGATGCAGAGAATTATAACACAAAAGACATGCCATTTATTCAACGCTGCAGTCTTCCAGTCATTATGAGTGTCACAATTGATAATTAGTGAAAGAATTGATTCATCTGAAAGTCAAAATGTCTGTGGTGTGAGGAAATTAGTTTGACAGTGTTTGGATGAGCTGTGTTTATTATGGGAACACTTCACCACTCCAACCAATAACTGAAGCATCATGCGCTCGCTCACTGCTGCACTGTCTGCACGGGGGTGTCAGGGTGCCTCTGTGACATCTGGAGCAGCAATTCCAGTAATAACAGAGTTTCATATATATACTGTGGATATGATGTTTTATACTTCAGGCTTCTGACAGATGACGTGCCGGGGTCATTGATCCAATTTTCAGGCAGCGAAGAACAAAGTGCTTCACGCAGTTTTTTTTCAAACTGTGGAAATCAGGCCAAGTTAACATTCAACCATCCAGAGTGATAATGATTGTTTCAATATGCTGCCTCCATCATCAAAATGCAGTTACTTAAACTAAATATTAATTGTTTCTCAGTTGAAAATGCTTTGAAAGCGTCTATTTTATCATCTGCAGAACTAATAGAAGAGAAAAATGAAATGCACTGTCAATTAATTTCTTCTTTTGCAATCATGAAGTGTGTAAAATGAAAGATGCCTAAGCATTAATATGCTGAGCACACACACACACACTCACACACTCACACACACACACATATATATGTATATTTATGATATATTTGTTCTGTGTAAATGACACTGACCTGTTTTTCTTTCCACACACACACACACACACACACACACACACACACACACACACACACACACACACACACACACACACACACACACACACACACACACACACAGACTTGAAATCCCATTCTATCTGAAGAATGGACGCAGCATGATCTAGAGCAGCTGGGGGGGATTTACACTGAGCAAATGCCTTTAATGGTGTAATTAACATTACCTTGATTTGTCCCAGGAAAGGCCTCAGTCAGTCTGCCTTGTGTGGTCATTTGGTAATTTATTGCTGAGTTCCTATGAAGAACACTCCCCGACTGTAAGGTGGGTAATTGCAACCACTGGCTTGATTAGAAGAGGAAGAAACAGCTCTCCGTCACATGGAGCGAGTCTGTGAGACACATTTCATCCACTTGTTTTCATACGTTCCCTTAAAGGTTAGTTACCTGTTCTTTTTTTTTGCATCCTTTGGGTCCTGACTGTGGCTGAGTTGTTTCCACATATAACTGGGTCGATGACTGAGGCTACATTCCAGTGTAGTCCCTGCATGGTCAGACGTAGTCCTCAGTAAATAACTCATGCTGCATACATCAAGAGCCAGATCCTCACCGCCTGTAAGAGATCAGCAGAATGTAAACATGATTATAAAATTATAAACCATGTGACATCTATCCATCAACAACAAGATATATTATTCTAATTAACCAGCTATGTAAGATGCTTGGTTCTGATTGGTCAAAACTCATTGACAATGGTTATTAACTTTTGCTAACATGAGCAACACCAGAGACAAACAAATCACACGGCATGTCAAATCAATCCACAGAAAAGAGTTCAGACACATTTAGCTTCTGCTTGTTCCCAGTTCGAATTCGCAGCCATTGTGCAGCCAGAGTCTACGCAGTGGAGAATTTCTGCCACGGTAACAAGCTCCGCCCTACAGCGGAGCATCCCGAGGTCCTACAGAGATTCCCTCTACAGCAGCTGTCAATCAAAGTGAATTCAGAAGTAAAACCCTGTTTTTTAAACTCTAATAACTAATGAAAAAGAAACTTTTCAGAAAAAAGAGGCCTTGAACACAAAACAGTCAAATAATAACTACACATCACCACAGCATACGGATGTGAGAAACATTCCTACCACGTGTATTTATTTTATAAAGTTTGACTGCAGCCCCTTTCAAATGAATGGGGGAGACTGAGTTTTTGACCTGTACTGCAGCCAGCCACCAGGAGGAAGAGTTTTTGTGGAAGCCTCACTTCGAGCTGAGCGATCGGACATCCATTTTTTTTACAGTCTGTCATTTCGGTTAGCATCTAAACAATGTGGCTAAAGTTCTAGTTTGGTACCGCATGCTAAATTGGCAGGCTATGGACATTTTCATCTTGGATCCTGTCCATCAATATGATGAAGGAGCGGAGCAGGTGAGAGAAACTTTAGGTTAGTGATCTCTACAAAGAAAGTTAAACCATGAGCGGTGGTGATGATAGCAGCAGGGTTCAAAGTTGTGACATTTAGTTTCGTTTTAAAGGTGTGTGAACCACAGAGCTCAGAGAAGAAGGAGAGCTGAATGAGGACAGTTTCATGTTCAATCCACCGCAACAGGCAGAGAAAAATCCATCACCATGGAACGATCACTGATGAGGAATCACTGGGACTATTTTTAAAAACTGTAAACATAAATCACTTTAAATCCCCTTTAATCAATGCTTTTCCTCCCAACACGTTTGTATTTTAAGTTAGTATCCAGGTAATAAGCGGGATAATGTATGGTGAGCAGGTAGTTATGGGAAATAGAATCCCGACAGGGTGAGAAAAGACCCCGACATGAAGTGGATGAATGTAGAGAAAGGAATGTTTAGGTAGTAAGACGTTCAGAAATGCTTTGATGGGTCCAACGTGGAACTGTAGTTCTGTGTGAAATGGACGGAGGTGAGTGGTGATGCTAAAGGCAATAACTGGTATCAATGAAAGATTCCCTGAACGCCTCACAAAAACAATGTGGGTCATTTTTAATCAAACTTTACATTACACAGTTTTTTTTCCAAACAACACTTTCCCTCTTCTACAATCTAATAACAGGACTGAGCATATCATGTTGACTGCAAATCTTCACTCACACACTGCAGTGTCGTCCTTGTGCTGCCGTGTTAAAGGGAGGGTTTCCTAACAGTCAGAGCAGGCCAGATGAGCAAGGAACCAATTTGTGCCCAAACCCCAAGAAACTACAAACTCTCCTAAGTAATTCCCTCTCTTCCAATTCCTTAAAACCTTGTCTCAACACAAACAATAGCATCGCTTTGTAAAAGTGACTCTAAAACCTCTGCCAAGCATAATTTATCATTTGAATGACAATAGACCACTTAGCCCTGCTTAAATTATTTCAGTGCTCTATCTCTACTTGACTGTCTTTGTGTTGTAACGGCGGACGATCATTAACGCCACAGGGTGATTCGGTGCTCTCTTATCTCGGACTCGGTCCTTAGAGTTTACTCAACTCAAGATAGAAACTGCTCAGCCATGGCAGCAACAACTTCTTTCTTTATTCCAGGACAGATTTAGTCATGACTTATTAGATTAAAGTGTACGAGAATGAACAATGAAGAGAGTCAAACTATAAAGGTTTTGACATGTGAGTCATGTAAATCAGGGATGCACTAATAGATCAGCTGAGTATTGGTATTGGCTCTATGAAGAGATATCGGTCAACGATTTGGATTCACAGATTTCAGTCGCTGATATAATTCAGTAACATCACGTTAATTTAATGAAGGCAAGCTTGTGAGATCCATGTTTAAACACAGTTCCCTCCGTTTGGAAACAACATCGTTTTTTGAACAGCTGACTGATAATCCCTATTTATGTTTTGAATTATTCAGGGAGTTGATTTTTATGTGTAGTTTCATTATGTATTACTTCTTTTCTAACATTTCCAACACATTGATTTCATTCCAACATAACAGAATAAATGTTTTCATGTTTTTTCAGGCTGTGCAAGAGACTGAAATTAGCTTCTGATTGACTTTGTGTCTGTACATCAGCTGAAGAGGCTGTCAGACAGATATTTGTTGTAAATCGTCTTTTTAATATGAAAGGAGTTTGTTTAATAAATCTATATTACTGAAATTGTGCTCACTTAACGATTACATAAAGACTCTAACATAATTTACTAATGTTTTTATAACAAAGATCAATGTGGATCCCCAGCCGCGATGGGAGAATGACAGTTTAAAATATATTTAAAGAATACAGCAGGTAAAAAAATCTATGGTATCAGACCTTTTTTTTTAAGGTCTGAATCTGTGTCAGCTGGTGTCATGATTTGATCTTTAGTTTTCTTTTTGCCTTAAGTTCATGCTTGGATTCCTCTCGCTCTGTGTTCTCTGTGTGTTTCTTTATCCTAGAGTTTCCTTTCCTTTCTAGTGTTTACATCTGAGTTAAGTTTCTTAGAGTTTTTAGCAAGTTTATTTTGAACCTTTTTGTTCTTTTATAGTTACATTTTTTATTTATTTGCACATGGTCTTTCAAGTTTTTCCCATCGTGACAACCAGGTTTTCTCTGTGAATCTTAGATGTAATGAAACAGTTGCAGGGTCCTTGGAGGTGAAATATTATAAAGAAAATCAAGTTTCAAAATGTGCTTACATTAAAACGCTGGATATAAAATTTTGAAACAGTAAGTTTACACTGGTTTTCTTTGTGGAGCGGATTGATATAGTGTGCTGAGTACGAGTTGATCAAACACAAGACATTATTCTTTTCTGTTACACTAATATTTTCTTTTTGTTAATCCTCTGAAAGAAACAAGGACACGTTGACTTGATCCTATTGAACAACAGCAGTTTGATTTTGACCAAGAGCTTCATTTGATTTATTTATTTATGTATTTATTTATTTATTTATTTGGATCCCCATTAGCTTCTACCAAGGTAGCAACAACTCTTCCTGGGGTCCACTCATCCAAATATGTGCAATCCACACATTATTTACATAAAAAGAAACAATAATCACAACAATAATAACATGAAAAAAAGGAAGATACAAAACCAAATAGAGCCCAATAAACCTGATATATAAGTCATTTAATCTCCCAAATGCCTACAGCACAATCATCCAATCAATAGAACACAATACATGACAATGTTTAGAAATAAAATGTGTCTTCATAAAAGTTAAAACTGTGACCATACAACTACTATTACTACTAATAATAACAATACTAATAATAACAGTAACAATAACCACAACAATTATTATTCCCAACACTGTCACTAGTCTTCCTAAAGGTTAACCACATCTATTAGTAAAAATAATAGATATATTTTAAGAGAGACTCTGTGACACAACATATTGCTTTAAAGCTCCACTGTGTCACAAAAAAACACAGGTGAGCTTCTCGTTAATATCATAATATCAGACTTCTTTTGCATCACACTCATACACTAAAGAAGGAAGCAGGTAGCAGGAGATGAGCAAAATACTGGGTGCAAGACAAAACAGCATACCTAAATATTTTATTAGTGCGGCGTAGTCACAATTCTTTTATATCATGTGAACTGTATTCTTTACGCCTGAGATCGTACCTTTAGAAGTGACCGAATTGTATGGATAAAGATGAAGTGGTCAGAGGAGCACCGACTGCATTTCAATGTGAATATTCTACATGTTCTCCCCTGTAAAACAGTGTCCTGTGATCAGCCAGAGCTTGTTCTTACTTGTGACATCCTAACATCGTGTTTTTTTCCCCCAAACGTTGCTTATTGATTTTCATATAGAAAAACAATCATTTCCAAAATTAGAAGTTGTTACATTTTCCATTTTTTTCCCAGGAACAAAGAAACACACAGACAACATATGAAATACAAAACAACAAATAACCCCCCACCCCGACACATACTCCCTCCAGATCAACTAGATAGACCTCCAAAAATGGAGAACACAAGACAGAAAGCAAGTATATTAAAAATAAACAGATGAGAACAATAATCTAAACATAGTAAGACACACCATGGCGATGCTCAATCTAAAGATATACAGCAAGCTGAGCTGTTGACGTAAGATAAAAAAGGATCTTAACATCGTGTTTGAAATATGTCAGTGCTTTAGCAGACAAGTTGTAGCTGGAAAACACTCCTATTTGATATGTAAGGGGCAACCATAGAACATACATAAAATCATAGACTGTATAATAACATGGACGCCATAAGTGTTCACGGACTGTGAAGCTAAATGATTTAGAGCTCCCCCTGCTGACTGGGTGCAGTATAGGTCATAAACCCTGCCTCCTCCATTCTAACAGATAGAATAAAGGTCAAACTATGAAATTAAAATACACATTAAATAATTTTTGTTCAAACGTGGTTTTGATCACAGCAGCAAGTTGTTATCATGCTGATTTATGTTCAAGCGTTCTCTTTCCTGAGAGGTTTAGTGTTAATTAGTTATTTGCACCGACCTGAGGGATCATTGATGTTTAATCAGTTAGTTAAATGTGTTGTGATTAGCAGAGAGGGTGTGACTTCAGTCCCCTGACTTCTCCACCAGCACATATGTCGGAGCCTAACGAGAAGTTATTACAGCCTCACATCCAGGATGGGAGGAGCATGGAGGCATGATGTCCATATGTACAGCCATTTAAGGAAACGTATAGTGAGCTGGTTGTAGCGGGTTGCTCACCCTGAACAGATTTCTGGACATGCTAGTTTTTCAAAGATGTTTATTTTAAATTTTACACAGTTTATACAGAAGATCAACTTAAACAATGTAGGCAAGCGACAAAAATAATTATATAAGTGAATAAATTAGTTAATGAAAAAATAAATAATCTAAATAAAAAAATAATTATGATAATTTAAATAGAAAATAGATGAATAGAGAAGAACAATGAAAATATTAACAATTAAAATACAATACAATAAAAAGGTTGATATAAAATAAATTAAAAAATAATTATAATAATTTAAAATATAAGATAAATAAATAGAGAAGAAAAAATAGAAGATAATAACAGAAAATACAAAAAAATAAACAAGTGAATATAAAATAAATACAAATATGATAGGAAAGGTAAAAATAATAATTACAGAAAAAACTGAAAAATAGAAAGAATAAACACGTTGAAATGCTAATTATACATCCTGCTTATACATATATTATACATGACATCATATATATGATATATAAAGTCAAATTGCAGACATATCTAAATTCCTGTTCCAGCAGTAAGGATCCTGTTCTGCAGCAGACAGGTACAACATCTCTGCAGCATGTGTCTTTGTGTGCCATGTTCTTGTCTTGCTCTCAGTACAGTGATAACTGAAATAATGAGATTTACCATTAAGAGAGAAAAGAATGAAAGGACGCCAGCCATCTGTATGGCTCACTGTGGTAAAAGGCTGAATACTATCAAGCCAGAATTCAATCGCTGAATTATACCCTCTTTGTATGCATAAGACTAGTGAGAACCTCACAGTATATTCATTTCAAAAAGGCCTCAATTTAATTAGCTCTCATATGTTGAAAAATTCATGAATTTGACTGCAATCCTGCTGCCATCATTCGGAGTGACTTAAGCGGTGGTGTTGGGCTTTCAGGTGGCTCAGAAGGAAAATAGCCCCCCCCCCCACAAAAAAAGAAACAACTGTTTATGTAAATAGACACTGCGTGTTTACTTGGTGGAAGAAAGCGAGGGCCCTGAACAGAGTGCTAAGCTTTGCATGGCTCTGCCAAAGGGGACCTCTCACCATCAACTTCAGTCTTATTAAACTGATTACCAACTCCAGCTAATTAATCAGAGACAGTGCCCTTTCTTGTCATGCAGGGAGCTCAGTGTGTCTCACTGCCTCCCCCTCCCATCTGCTTGCCTCTGTTCCCCCCTTTCTCCCTTTTCTTTCTCCAGCTTTGATTGAAGTAGGCAAATGGTAATTTTCATGCATCATCTGGGCTGGCAGGATGGGAGGACAAGTAGTAATTACCTTAAACAAACAAGGCCAAGATTGCTTAAGAAGCTACCCCTTTATTCAGGCACGCAAAATAGGAAAACAGACTGAGTGCCGAGGCTTTTAAAACACATTTTACTGGCCATTTTCTTTAATGTGTTGGATGTGTTTTTCATCTTCGATAAAGACTCAGTCCAATAATGTCCTAGTGAAGAATTGAAAGCTGTGTTAGTGGTAGTTTGGTTCAGGGGATGTAATGCTGTAGTTTTCAGAAGCATGTGAATGGAGGTCCTGCAGAACCAGAATGTATGGGAATGTCATGAATGATCCGTCAACCTGGATAATTACGGAACCTAATTTTAGGGACGCTTAATGTAAATGTTTAACCAGGGTTATGAATATTATGCCAAGATCTTTCCTCGGGTCTAGATGGCTGAAGCAGATGTTAAGCCAGCACCAAAGTACCAAATTTTGTGCTGAGGATTTAATTAAGACCTGTGTGGGAAAGATTTATCTCAGACTTTTCAGTGTGTGTGTGCATGCGTGTGTGTGTGTGTGTGAGAGTCCTTTACTTACACTTGAGACACCATATTAGATGATAGGAGAATTAAATGAAAATAAAAAAGGAGTACAATAAATGTGTGTATGTTTAATTGATTGACTTTTGTTTATGCAGGACTGAAATGTTCGAGCATCACTCAAACACGTGCAACTGAACTTTCATGACGTCTAGTTGTGACTTCAGCTGATTCTTCCATGCCTCTAGTCTTTACTCTCCCAGAGTTCAAGCTGTCCCCCTCACTCCTCTCCACACTTACAACACTCCAACATTTCAACCATTTACAGGTTCAAGTCACTGTTTGTCACTTCATTGACCTCTGAATGTTTTTTTCACATGCTCTGAAGACTTCAGTGTGTTTATCTAAAAGAATGAATTAATAGTCTGCTTCCTGTGTCATCAATGGGCTGATGTTTGCTTTTGTAGGTAGATTAAATGGGACCAAAAATACTACTTTTCTCATCTATCAAATGGCGATTCACTCAAACCGCATTTTTTATTTGAATATTTTGTCATGTTAAAGGTCAAATAAGTTAGGAATGGGATTCTTTCACATAATTTTTTTTTTCGACCTTGAACAGTTGACCTTTGTATGGTGGCCTGGTGGTGTCAGATGTTTGGCATATTCAAAACACTTTGCAAAAGGAAAACACAACTACATTATTGAAAAACACAAATGCAAACACCGCAACACGACCGCAAAAAGCCACGTGACTACAAAAAGCCACAACACAGATGCAAACAGCGATGAGACGACAATGGAAGTTGAACAGCCCAACATTTTCAAGTGTTACTGTCGGACAGTTATTCCCGACAGAGAGCTACAGTATGTAGTGAATGTTTTTTAAATTATTTCTTATTGAATATATAATTATTTTTGGTAATACAAACATCAATTATATCAGGTGAACATAGTGATCTGAGTGCATAACACGTAAATGCCACTGCCTTCCTATCTTAGCTCATTTGAACTCATTTTAACCTAATTTTATTTTTAACATATTTCAAATTTTCCTTTTCTTTTCTGTTTTATTATATTTGTCATTTAAATTGTTCTCTTTCATGCTTGTCTGAATGTTTCCAATGCTCTTAATGTTTTAATGTAAAGCACATTGAGTTGCCCTTATGTATGAAATGAACTATACAAATATAGTTGCCTTGCCTTGCCTAAATGTATTTCATTAATCTCCTTGGGGAAATGAAATTTTTCACTTGTCTTCTTTTTTGATCATGCTACATACACATAGTTTGTTATACATATAATAATGCACAAACATGCTATGAACATGCTTAGGAGTGATGTCAGAGTGAGGAGGCTGCCATTAACCAGCGACACCCGAGCAGTTGGTGGTTTGATGCCTTGCTCAAGGGCACCTCAGCAGTGCCCAGTCAAATGGACCGGCACCTCTCCAGCCACCAGTCCACTTGCAACCCTCCGATTCCCAAGTCAAGTCCCTATGGACTGAGCTACTGCCGCCCCAACTCAATAACAATAATAACGAACAGACAACAGAAAAAAAATTGATAGGTAAAAGGGGGCACGGGTTATTCTTCCAATAGTTCTAAACTGTATTAATTACAGTTTAATATTAAGTTTGTTTTTTGCTATATCTTTATCAATACATTTTAAAGATTTGCAATAAAGTCCTACTTATTTCATAAAAACCATCCACAGAGGTTTTGTGTTCTTACATTTACATTTGTGAATCAAAAAATGACTAAACATAAATAATGTGTTCAATAGAAGTTCAGTTTTTTTTATCCTCTGTTATGTTTCAAAAACGATATTGTTTCTGGTGAAGTGAGAGAGAGAGATGAGAAGTGAAAGGAACTAAAACTATGTTTGCAAATGATAAATATCGCTTTGTGACCATCTCGATGAGTAATTGTGTTGAATGTCCTTATTTTCATATTTCATAACAGCAGTTGATATTTATCATTAACATTAGCAAGCAAACTTTGGCTCTTTTTGAAACCCCCTACTATACTGGCAGTACCGACTGATTTGGCCAAAATTCAGTATGTAGTATGTGAACAAAACCAAAATCTGCAGTATGACAAAACTACCCAGATGTCGTACTGAGTCGGGAACATTTCTTAGTATGCATCGGACCAGTCTGCCTCACGTACTGTTTCACACAATTCACAGCGTTAGCGTTCTTCTTCTTCTTTTTTCCGTGTATGATGGGGGCGCTCAGTTTTTAGGTGCTGTGAAGATTATTCCATATAAACCACTTCTTAACTTTTTAAATCACAAGTGATGCTAAAGAACCAGTGTCTCTACCAGCTTGGTCGTTGTTTACTTCCGCTTTCCGAAACCGGAAATCCAGCCACACCTGACCCAGCATCCTGCAGACCAGATCCAACAGAACAGACATACTACAGACGACCTTCAAACATACTACATACTACGTTTGCAGGTAGTTTGTAGCAGGTGTTTTCAAAAACAGCGGATGTTTTACTTTCACTACTCATCCTCGTGTGTCCGCCTGAGAAAACAGTCCGTCAGAAACACTGGAGACTGTCGGCCCGTTCAACTTCTGTTGTCGTTGTGTCACTCTTTGCATCTGTGTTGTGACTATTTGTGGTTGTGTTGTGGCGTTTGCATTTATGGTTTTTATTAACTTAGTTGTGTTTTCCCTTTTGCAAAATGTTTGGCATATGCAAATCATCTGAAACCTCCTGGCCACCGTTCCTATGAACTAAATTGGTAAAGAAACTTTGCATTTCAAGTATCCATGCTAATGTTTGTGTTAAGCTTGTTGTTTTGAACTGAGAGCGGTGAGATGCATGTCCTTCAGAGTATGATACCATGTTAGCCGCAAGCTAACCAGACTGCAAATGACAGGGTGCTTTAATAGTATGATACACTTTAGAATAGCTAATAAAAATAGACCCCCCTCACACTGGAATAACTTTACTAAGACATGAGCAAATAACACGTTTCAACAGTTGCTTTCTCAGGTTCGCCCGTCATAATCAAAAGGGCATTCACAGCTGTGATAAATACCTCTGGTCACATGACTAACCATGAACATTTTCACAATTCTATTTTATCACACAATGTATAGCATGTCAAAACAGTAGGACATCTGCATTACTACAAAACAGATTTCAAATACAGGGCATGAAGACAAACAGAGTTACGAGAATCAAAACACCAACAACGCTGATCTAAACCAAGAGAACAACAAGACTATTTTTAACCTCAATAAGCAAACAGGTTCTGCAGACGTCCCTTTTCTCACTGCAATGGATGACTTTAAATTAGCGTTGTATTCTTTTTGTGCTTCTTTGGAACAAAGGCTGTAAAGTGTTTTGATATATATACGTCCACATTTAGATCATTGGTGCTATTTAACTGTTTCATTACAACCGTGTCCCTTTTCTCTGTCTTTGCAGGTGTCATCACATTTTGAATCATGTTTAAGCTATACATTTTTTTACTAGTCTTGCAAAACATAAATATAACAAATTAGTTGACAAAAATACAATTCAACATAACATTGGTTGCTCTGTAAGCAGACTGCAGTTAAGATAAATGTATCAGCTCTGAAATAATGTCCAATCAGAGGATGTAAATGAATTAAAATGACGTGAACACACACATGTATCACATGCACATTTAAAGGTTTAGAGAAGAAATGATCATTTTACATCAGCTTCATTTGAAGATTAAATGTCGTTGAAAATATTTGTGTATGTGTGTGTGTGTGTGTGTGTGTGTGTGTGTGTGTGTGTGTGTGTGTGTGTGTGTGTGTGTATAGAGGGGGTTCCTTCTTTTTTTCTGTGCAATGCCAATCACATGCCTGAATAACTGTTTATTAACCAGCTAAAGGCCAGTAGGGATTTCCTGCCGTTAGTGCTGGGATGAAGATGTGACCCTTTGTCTTTACTTGAGCAAAGGTGGGCGGATGTAAGGAAGACATAATGGATCATTATGATGCACATGATGTCAGATTTTAATAACATGTATGAAATAAAAATGCAGTCATACATTTCTTCCAGACTGTGAGATGAGGTTGAGACAGTGGGGCAAGTATCCAGTTTAGCTTTGCCTGGAGAAAAACTGCTTTGTGTGAGAACGGGCTTGAGAAGCTCAGATCTCATTCTCCCAGCACACTTCCTGCTGTTCTGTCTGATTATGTCGTCTTTGTCTTAGCCTGATGTGCTTGCCTCCTCCTCTGGAGAGGCTAATGCAGGCCCTTCTTGCTCCCACAATTTCACCAAATGCCAAGTGTATCTGGTGCCCCTATTGCTCCTAATTAATGTATGATTAAAGAGTGAAATAAGGGATTCTACCAGTGATTTGTTTTTCCAAGGAGTAAGAAATTAATCCCCTTTTGGATCTTGCAAAATCATTTAAGGATTCTCCTTGTTCTGTTTATCAAATAAACCAAGTAATTAGAGACTTTAGATAAGTAGGCTAAATTGATGCCCGCCCTATGTCTTCCCAAGCCAGTGTTCGCTGATAGAAACAGTGTTGCTCTGGTAATGTGCAGCATTAAACTTGTCTAATAACAATACCCTTTGTGTTTGGCAGTCATGTAATTACACGAGGGAGCCTCCTTGACCTTGGTAAGCACATCTATCTTACATGCGGATCACTGTATTTCATTTCTGAACCCATGAAGATACATCACAAGGGAGTCTATTGACATCCCCATGAAAGTAATTTAGAGTATAGGCTGCATTACTAGCGATGCACGGTTGTGGAGTATAATTGTGCAGTTATCCAGGCTGATGATACAAGCAGAGCCTCTGGCTATTTAACAGTGTTATCCTCAGCTAACTTATTGTACCTCCACTGTATCTGCAAAGGTAGTAGTGTAATTTTTTATTACTTTCACCTGAGTACCCAGGGGAGGTATCTTATCTCCCCACTTGGTTTTATGCAGTTTGGTTTTGAAAAGGTCTTCAGATGTTGGGAAATTTGAATTTAGGCTGCATGTCTCACCAGGCAGACACATGAGGTGACTTCACTTCACACCACCGCCATCTGCACCCCCCCTCCATCACCCAATTACAACCATTTCTGGTGTTGCATCAGTGTTTCCAACACTCTACCTGCAGCAAATGTCCAGTCTGAGACCTCAAACAGACACTTTGAAGCCAGGCAGGGCCCGGCTCAGTAAATGACTTCATCATGTCCAGATGAAAATGAAAATGTCAGATTTTTGCATCACAAACAAAGATTGACAACATGTGTTATGTTTCCTCTGCAACGTTTATGCTTTTATCTTGATGTACGGCTGAAAGCGTTTCCATCCAGCGAGCCCTCAGACGTCCAGAAGTAACACATTAGAAATATGAACCTTGAAATGATTGTTTTTATGAGCACATTAATAGTTAATGATCTGAATGAATGTCATGCTTGTGTGAATAACTCACTCAGTTTGAACATTGTTTTTGCTAGCAGCAGATAGAATCCCTCTTTTGTTTTTAAGTTGTTTATTAATACGTACATTACACTAATCACTAATATTGTTGCACCGCGTCCTTTACGTTCATCCGTCACCCATCAAAACTCATTTTTTTACTTTGCACAGAGATGTCTTATAAAGTTTTGTTATCAGTGCTGAAACAAATGTTAAATGCAAACTGTGTTGCTCATCAGAGTGTTTAGTAAGTCATCATACTGAATGAAGAATGGTTTCAAAAGGCTCTGTTGGGTTTGCTGGTTATTATACAAGTTCCACCTTCCAACCTTTGTATTCAGTGTTATTTTCTCCAATCATAATACAAGAGAAGAAATCTTGCTCAGGTAGTTAAACCTTTCAGACCTGAATGATGCAATTGGCCAATTTCAGCCCACTTCATACTGAATGATTGAAAAATGACTTCTAGGCTCTGTGTCGACACTCAAGGTGCATCTAGTTAAAGCATCAGTGATGTGAAAATCCCTCACATCTAAAATGTTGTGAAACCATGTCTGCTTTATTATTTGATTAATTCTTAAATATTAGGAACTTGTGGATTGATAGAATTGAATTATTATGTGATGCTTCTATTGATTCCCTGTGAGTGTTTAGCTGTCTTCATCTGGACGTAAGAGCGACAAACTCTGTTTTTAAAAGTAAACTCAAGATTTACCTTTTATTTATGTATACTCTGCCTTCAGCTAAGAGATGTAGGGAAATGGGGGTTAAAGGGAAGTTAAAAAAATTGTGTGTTTTGCACTCATAAATATGACAATAATAAAAGTAATATAGAAAATAAGATTTCCCTTTTTTATATCGCTTTTAATTTAGAGTAATTACATTTTAGCCCTTGACTGCATTATTAGAATTATTATTATTATTATTATTATTATTATTATTATTATTATTATTATTATTATTATTATCAATCATATCAATACTATTATTGTTATAATTATTATTATTATCATTATTAGTAGTAGTAGTAGTAGTAGTATTGTTGTTATCGTTATTATTATTATTATAATTATTGTTGTTGTTATTATTATTATCATCATCATCATCATCATCATCACCATTATTATTTTGGCAATATTTATTAACCTATTTATTTAGCTATCTATTTATTTCTTGTATTAATTTGATCCTTTAAGTTAAACAGATTTTTTATTTTAATGATTTTTTTATGATTATGTCTTTTATTATTTTATCCATTTCTGTTGTTTTCTCTCTTTCTGTTCTTTTGTGAAGCACATTGGGCTGCATGCTTATACTGTATGTATGAAAGGTACTATATAAATAAAGCTGAGTTGAGTTGTGTGGCTGTTATTGATGCAGTTCTTCATATGTGCAATGTCATCATTCTTGGAAATATTTGAGAAATAAACAATTTGCAGCAGATACATTTTCCCCATGCATATTGATAAGCCTAAATCTAATGGGTAGATAGGACTTAAAAACACTGATATGATAAAATGAACACCAGTGAGGGTGAGATCCTGACATGAGGCTTTAAAGCAGCCATGTTTACCTGCTCCATTCAGTGCACTGCTCAGTTGTTTTCCTTTCTTTCTTCTTCTTGTACTTCCCTCTCTTCCCTCTTCACTGACTTCTCATTCCCTGCTTCCACTGGGCACACACTCTGTCTGTGTTCTTTCTTCTTTTATGGCAGGCCTAGCACTGAGCCTTCCTCTAATTAGATCAGGAATTATGGTATGGATTAGGTGATGGAGGGGCATGCCAGTTCTCCTGACCGTGGTAGCTATTTCAAGTCACCATTTCAAAGTTATGTGCCTAATGCCCTTCTCCCCCTCCCCTTTTTGCTTTGCATTATAACACAGCTGCAGGAAGAGTGACAAACACTGTTAATCTCTTGTTTGCTGGCAGTCCATTACAAAGGGGTAAAGCAGGATTTTTCTCCAGCACTGTAAACACTTAAAATTCAGCATTGTCCATTACCTCTTAAACACAGCTGATAACAAGCATCATTAATTAAACTGTGGGAGTAAGTGGGGCTACATAAATTGAAATTATTAATCAGGCGCTTACAGAAATAGAATGCATGTTTCTGAATTGTTTCCTCAGAAACTCCCAAATGTAGCCGCCTAGATTAAGAAGGTTTGGCTCTTGTTAAGCTTGTGATGTTTCTACCAATCCTAAGGATAGGTTTAGTCATGGAGTGCTCTTTTAATTTGTTTGCCACATTCTCACATTTTCCTAGAAAAAATGATCAAGTAGGCATTTAATTACTTTAAGAAAATAAATCACTACCCATAGCTATTGTTCTAATGCCAAGTCTATTGCACATAAGCTGCAAGAACATGAAATACTTCACCACTTGTATTTGAAATAAAACACTGTTGAGTCAATTTCAGGCGAATGTGGTGAGAAATGTTGCACCCGGTCTGAAGTAAGGAGGGAGGTTCAGCCTGTCAGGAGAAAATAAAGTATGTTTTTCATTTACTGGAGAATTATTACTCAAGGCTGATAATTAATATAATTAATTTTATAACATAAAATGCTCATTAATGGCCACCACGTCATGTGGGATGATGCCATATAAGCTGGTCTCCTATGTGTGATCACCAAGCATCACTCAGAGGTGTAAATATGATACAAATCAAGGCCAGCATGTTGTGTTTCGACTGCTGACACTGCATCAAACTCCACCACGCTCTCTGAGGACTCCTGCATGCCTGATTGAAGACACAGCAGCCTGTAGCTCTGTTGTCTGGGAGAATCAAGCCAAGACATGCCCGTCTGCATCTGACAGCAGGGGAGAACAGATCTGTGCAGCCAAACGTTTAAATAACTGAAGAAATGCAAGTAAATGTTCGTCCAATTCAAGCACAACTGAACAATGGAGTCGACTCCCGTGAGTGAAAGCTGAATCTGTGGGCAGCAGAGGTCATTTTCATTTACAGAAAGCAGCCACTTTGAGGCCTAATTGTCCCTCTGGAAGAAGACCAATCCACCTGATGATGACTGATAATCAAAATCTGACAGAAATTTACGAAACTCCCAAAAGGTGACACCAAATCCCTTGTAGACCCAATTGAGCAATGGGTTGGACAAACATCTGCAGAAAGCCACAGTTGAAATCCATATGGCTGGGAATTAATTGGCGTGCGCAGGCCCAGGCTTGACGTGACCATGGTTACATAACAGTCTGTGTGGGTGGGCAGAGGTGGCTGGAGGTTTGAGGTTAAAGCTCGGTCCCCTTTCATACCGTTTCACACGGGCGTCCTGGAGGTTATCTGAGAGAGCAAGGAGATCTTTGGGCACTTCCTGCAAAGTCTTATTAACACCGGTGGCCTCGCTCTAATCTATGGCCCAGATCCTTTGAGGAGAAGTACGCAATTATATGACAATGACTTATCAGGGAGACAGTAAGTGTTTATAACTTATTGAAGGCTTTTCAAGAAAGATTTTGTTTAGTGGTTTGGAAATTCAGTCACTAATCTGGCATTTAGCAAGAGTGAGAAGGGATGTCGGGTAAGTTTGGCAGGTTTGTTGAAGCCTCAGTAATAAAGAGTCACAGTTTTTCCCCCTCAGGTCCTCCCCACATCAGAGAGGCTTGATTCATTAGGACAGCAGGTCTCTTGAGGGAAATCTCAAGGGTGCTCTAACATACAAGTGACTGGGATAACAAGCAAAAACACTCATTGAGAGAGGGAAAACCTCCCTGGACTTCACTGAAGCACAAGACTGTACTGACATCATTTGCATGCTTTAATTTTTACATCTTTTCACACTCATTCATGGTAAAAAAGAGAAGGGTTCTCCTGGTCCAGAAATTTCCATAAGCGCTCCACCCCCACCAGCCATGGGAATTTTAATTAAAGGTGTTTGAGTCAGAATCGGCGTACAAATAAATGACGCGCTCCTGGGAAATCACGGCAACAAGCTGATACATGTTAAAACTCAAGAGAGGCTCCTCATTTGAACTGGAGAGGGCTTCCTAAAATCCAGATGTGGTGGAAGCGCAGACAGGGCTCAGGCCTTCTCACCAGTAATGGAGCAATTAGACAGACAATTATGAACACCTGTGACACTGATTGGCACCATGCGGCACTGTCTCCTTCAGCGATGCTAAAGACGCCTGAATGCTGCTTAAGTTCACGGCCTGTAATGACAACGTGGGCCAAAACACACCGCACAGATGCATACATTTACACACACACACACACACACACACCTACACACACACACTCACAGGAGGTTCGCATTAAGAAGACAGGCTCATCCCACACAGCCGGTTGCGTCATGTATTATTGAAACCAGCCCTTGTATAAACACGACTCTCATAAATTGGGGTGTCAATTTTTCTGATTCATTAAGTTTAATGCATTTTTAATTAGAGCTTGATTTGAAGCCTATTAGAGGCAATTTATAAGTCCTGTTTCGGGGACCTGCAGAATGACGTTGCATGGGATTAGTAAGATAAAAGGCACAGGTTAGAAAACACTTCCTGGTTCATGCAAAAACTCAGACGTGTCCCACTTTACACTGTTACAGTTTGTTTATTTATATAACTCCAACATTATTACCAATGAGTACTGTTTTCACTGGTTAAACATATAATAATAAAAGTAGATGAGTCTTTAACAAATACATAAAGGAGCTATTTACCCACCAGAGTTAAGAGGAGAGCTGAGGCTCACTTAAAGCATTATAACACTTTTAAAATTCACAATAATCAAGTGGACACATTTCCAGTGTTGTGCACAAAGAGGCTCCCATTTAAGTTGTGGTTACACATTAATGAGACTCTACTCTTGATTTAAAAAATAAAGTTTTTTCCTCTGTGTTTAATTACTTTGAATTATAATCCTGGTACGACAGGTTTCATTAAGTCCCTCTGAATTGAGAATTATACATCAGCCCCTGGAAGTCAACTATAATACACTATACATAGGATTCAATAGAGGCACAATTGTTATCCAGTGTTGATAACATAAAACACAGTCAGCAGAGAAACAAAGGGAACACAGTGGTGTTTGAAAAGCATTATTGGCTTTAATTCAACATGAAACACCTAAAGCAGCGTAAACAGCAGATAGCCCCTGCAGCTTCGTTATGAGTGATAGCGAGCAGGCTTTTGAAATGCTATCAGTGCAGTCTCCATGCCTGAAAATTACAGGGAAAGAGTGTAGAGCTCAACTGCTGACAGCAGGAGTCACATTACATTAGCAGATCCTCCAAGTGGCTGCTCTTTCTGCATGACATTCCCACTGTACGGAGCTGAATTGTTAACACACAGTGTTTGAAACTGTTACAGCTTCCTTTTTTTCCCTCTGTGAGAAGGAGAGCTGCGATTCAACAAGGTTAGGAGACAGGTGGAACTCCTGCATTGGGCTTGCAGTTTTGCATGTTTGTAAATTGCACCCAGAAGTGAATAAAATGGTCCCATGTGTAAACTCCGGCTCTGCAGGCTCACTTCAGAGACCTGAGATCAATTTTGGTGCATTTACTCTCAGAGAGAGGCTCACACAATAGGAATTCACCAGAGATCAATGTTCAATAGGATAATAGGGCTGTGAAAAGAGGGGATCGAGGGGGCATTGCTTTCACACACTTGTATGGCTCATATCTGTGCAACATGAGCCTGTCTCCACACCTCCACAAGTCTGTCTGTCTGTCTGTCTGTCTGTCTGTCTATCTATCTATCTATCTATCTATCTATCTATCTATCTATCTATCTATCTATCTATCTATCTATCTATCTATCTATCTATCTATCTATCTATCTATCTATCTATCTATCTATCTATCTATCTATCCTGTATAGGTGGAGAGGTGGAGAGGTGGAGAGGTGGCGAGGTGGAGAGGTGGAGAGGTGGTGGAGGCTCTGTCCTCCTGCTCTCTCTCTAACCCACTGCAGCCACTAGATGGGGTATGATAACCACAGAGAGCCTCTCCCAGTGGGATGCCTCTAACTTTGCTGCATGGGTGCTGCTTCTCAGGGAAGAGCGGAGGAGAGGAGATTGTGTGCCAAGTTTAGCACGGATCACATCAGCTCCTCATTTTTTAAAAATAGTTTATTTTCTATTCAAAAATAGAAAAAAGAAAGAAAAGAAAGACTAATCTGATGTTTAACTTGCAGGAAAAACATTGTGGAAGCGTCACAGGAAAAAGTCACCAGCTGATGCAGTTTTCCAGGAAGAGGCTGGTCATAGATTCTCAGTGGCTGTAGATTTACGTCAGATAAAATGCCATGCTAAACGGCGTCAACCCTCTGCGACCCAAGCTTCAGTAATGATTGTGGACACTAAGGGTTGCTTAATCATTAGTATCACCGCACGGTGTTTTTTTGGCGTCATGGTGAGATGGTCCCTCTCCATCTAAGTGTGTTAGGTCTCTCTCTCCTTCTCTTTCCCTGTCCCTTTGTATATCCTTATGTAATCTTTCTTTCACTTTCTTTTATTATTTGTTTTGGTCCACCTAGGTGTGCACGCCCTCTTTTACAGAACATGATATTAGCTGTCAATAAAAGATAGGCCAGAGTTCTAAGAGGGATGGTGATGGTCGCATGCACACAGTCACAAGCACAGAAGAAAAAGGTTTTCTTTCTTTTCTTTTGCTGCAAGAATAAATTGCATTAATATTTGTCAGTTTGTGACAAACATGACACAAACCAGAAATATATATGTAGACAAGAGTAGAGAGGGAGAAGAGAAGAGAAAAAAAAAATGCCATGCTAATGTAATCTGTGTCAGAGATTTGCAATTAAGAGCTTTACATTTAGTAACCATCAGTGGAATACTTCAAAGCCTGTCGGTGTGATTGGTTGATTGTATTTGAAATAAAGGAAAAAGCTGTTTTTAAAACTGTAAACAGTAAAAGCTTTGTAGTGAAATCGATGGAGGAAGGTAGAAGTAACTCAGTTTGACGTGTTCAAATTAAACTAAATACTTCTTATAATAAATCGCTCTGAATCTTCTCAGGACAAAAGCTCCGTCCTTTCTGCCCTGTACCCACAACCATGCTTAGAACAAGATACTAAGATTGTTCTGTGCCTGCTTTTTTAGTGATGCCAAAACGGGGGCTCAGGGAATCTAACAGGGATGCAGGGATCTGCAATGTAATAAGATTTCACTCCTTTGTTACCTGTAATAGGATCAACATGAATACTCCATTTGATCTGAGTTTGTCGCTTGTTAT
The DNA here is from genome assembly GCF_009762535.1 of Notolabrus celidotus. Classification (NCBI taxonomy): domain Eukaryota; kingdom Metazoa; phylum Chordata; class Actinopteri; order Labriformes; family Labridae; genus Notolabrus; species Notolabrus celidotus. The sequence continues at coordinate 35,211,556 of NC_048275.1, read as the reverse complement.
TTGATACCTACAATCGAAAAAAAACAGCAGGACCACTAAGCTAAGGGTCTTTCTAAACACTGCTTTTAATTTCTTCATATTCAACATTGTGCAGCTGAACAAACAAACTAACAAATAAATGATGATTTAATTTAAGTAAAGGATGAATTCAGGGGGTAAATGTAACCTGGCTACTGAATTAATTCTAATCCAGAGAACTGAGCTGGATTACTTATGATCATAAGCTGAAAACATCAATGCTTTAAGTGCTTATGATTGGCTGAAATGAGCCTCAGTTGTAACACACAGAACGCTTCACCTCTGCAGCTTCTGAAACATTTAGGTCATAAAATTATTACATTTCCCCCGATTGTAAACTATTCCCAAACGCTACCGTACTGTACTAGTTTGTACACGTGTATTCTGTGTGTGTGTGTGTGTGTGTGTGTGTGTGTGTGTGTGTGTGTGTGTGTGTGTGTGTGAGTGTGTGTGTGTGTATGTGTGTGATACAGAGATCTTTGAAGTACCGGTATATAAACAGCGACACTGTTTTCTTAAGGCCCATACATCATTTCAGACCCGACAAATTGAAAAAGTAATTTCTCTCTCTCCAGTCAGGGAGAATTTGGACGCCGTCGATAATTCCTCTCACACTCTGCAGAAACATCTTTAAAGCTTGAAACATGCTCGGAAAGGGTCTGTTATTAAGAGTGCTGCAGCTAAGCCTGAAACAATAACTTGGTTGTATCTTTATTCTAATGATTTAAGTAAAAGGACATATATTCTCCTCACCTGCTCTTCAGATGGTTCGTTCACATCAAATGACCAGGAGAGATTTATTTGACTTGGGGGACCTGTGTCAACAGTATCGACTGGAATGACTCTGGATGCAACGTCGTCATTAAGTGAAAGCTTTATTCAGGTACTGAATCACAGACTCCATTGATAAGCCTCCTGGATGAGAAAACATGAATGTGATTTTATTTATGTTTGTAATACTATCACTCTCTGACTGGGACGCAGCTTTGTTTAGGTTTCACCAAACATCAGCTGCAAAAAGTAGCTTCAAAAATATGAAATGAATTGGCCTAGCGGTCTAAGCGTGTGCCCCATATACAGAGGCTATAGTCCTCGTCACAGAGGTCGTAGGTTCGATTCCAGCCTCAACCATTTGCTGCATGTCCTCCCCCATTCTCTACTCCCAACATTTCCTGCCTCTCTTCAGCTGTCCTATCATTAAAGGTGAAAAAGCCCAAAAATATTAAGAAAAAAAAAAGAAATTAATAACTATATCGATTCCTTTCAGCTTCATGTTTTAAATAAAATCTTCTTACTTCTCCATTCACGCACAATCTACTCTAAAATCCTCCATTTATACTTTTCTTTTACAATAAAGCTCATTTTTTTGGACCTTTGTTTTATAATGTGATGCTAAAGTTATGTATATAATATGTACGTCTTTTTGCAAATGTCCAGCAAATAAAATGTATTTCCTGCAAAGTCAAACATCCTGATGCTGTTGGTAAATGGCAGAATGGCGTGGAGGACAATAACCAGATGGCAATTCTGCAATTTCTCCATCAGAATAAAACATATACAGCCTTCTGCTCACCTTTGCAATCTCTGGGCTCACCCCAACCACCAATGTAATACTGAACAATGAATTTTAAATAAAGTCAAACATTTGCTTCATGCTCCTCCACAGTTTAAACACGAAATTTCTGATGGAGACGTGTGGATTTATTGTAAGTAAGAGATATAAGAGATAACTTAATCCCCAACTGGATTGTAAACCCCACCTTCACTTCACAAGGCTCCACCCCGTCACACCGATTTCTTGACCTTTTGTCTCATTTCTCCACTGGTAATGAATGCTTTCAGACTATTTCAGACAAAAAGATCTAGCACATGGTCCAGAGCATTGGAATGCCATATCAGAAAATCACCCAATCAGCATGCTGGTGTTGAGAGCAAACACAGAGCGAGACCCCAGCACGCACAGAACAGTGGTGGACTGGGTCGTCTGGATGTCAATATAATAGACTGGCTTATGATGTGTAAATAACACACCACTTAATGGTCCTCTCCTTCCCAGTCAGAGTATTTGAATCACACAAAGGGCAGCGTCTCCTTCTGTACTCGCCTCTGCACAGCGTCTCCTCATTCAGCCAGCTCGCCTCTGTCATCCACAGAATATTATGACAGCAGCTCAGATTAATAGAGGGACAGAGAGCCTCAGAGTTTCTATTAAAATTACTGTTTTCATTCTTTCATTTATTAAATATAGATTTTTATATTTGTGCAATAAAGGTGAAATATGTTTCTGACATTTGTGTTAATTTCTCTTAAAAACACTCTTTGTTTTTTGATCCTCGGCCCTTTTTTGGGACACAGGAGTTATAATGAGATAATGATGCTTTAGTTATTATTATAAATCATTTTGTGACGTGTTAAGAGAAGAAACAAAAAAGAATACAGAGCGTTTGAGTAATGGGGCATAATTATTATTGTTGTTTTTAAATACAGCTGCCGTCTCTGTGTATAACAGATATATGCTGCCCCTGTGACATCTTTGAAACAAAGATGAACCTTTATGTAGCTACGTCTCATTCTTTCAAATAAATTACTAACTTTATATAACTTTTCTCCATCATAAATCTATATTTGTGTGACTACCTTTATTTAATTCTCTGAGATATTCTGTATTTATGGAACGTTTCTGAAGGATGAACCCACACGGACATGTTAAATATACAATAGTTGTTTGTACCCTTTTCAAACACTGCTTAAACACAATGAAGGTATTTTATTTCTTACTTATCGGGGACCTCTAAACTTTCCTTTTGTTATTTAAAAGCAGAGAAAATACAGCCAAATAAATCCTGACTCCCTGAACGTCAACATTAAAATCCAGCATTTACTAAACATCATAATTAATTCTGCCAGACGAATGAATACACGCAGGGTGGCAGACGTCCTGAAATATTACAAAACAAATATGCCCTCAAGAAACATAGGGTAATATTTGTATGAATTAATCATTACAATGCAGCCTTTTTCTTAAAAGTGTTTGATGTTTTCTTTCCTAACAATGGTGGAAAACACCATGACATTCATTGGAATAGCCTTGAAATTAAAAGACTATGTCAGTGATACACTCTGAATATTTGCTTTATTTGTTCACAAATTTGAACAATTTTGACATTAATACAGCGCAATGCTTTCTGTGTTAATTACACACTCTGCTGCATGCTAATGGGTCAGAGCACTTAAAGTTAGAACAGAGATCCTTTACCAAAGTAAAAGTTGTTTAACTACACACACACATTGACTCACACACACACACTCACACACACACAGATTTGATAGTGCTGCAGAACGTGTAAATACAGAGTAGGAGTGAGATGTAAATACACACTCTGGTCACTTGTATAAAAACTTTCATGGTGACAAACATTCACAAACACTCTTCTTATATAGCAGCTGCTTGTTTTTGTCATTCCCACTGTGGGTCTGATACACAGTGGAAGATCTGAAGCTGTGCACAGTGCTACTTTTACATGATAAGTTATTCACACCTGCTGGTGACATACATCAGGCATTATTACCGTCACTTCCACCACAGACCTTCTGTAGATGTGCTACTCTTCCCCTGCAGTAATAAATAGATGTGACCTCAGCCAACGTATCGCTCATGAGCTGTCGATCATTTGGTCCCTTTTTCTGAGGAACCCAGGAGACAGCAGCAGTTCCCACATCCACCGACCTTGGAGTCTCTTTAGCGCTCTTTCTAAACCCTCTGCTCAAGGTTGCACCCAATCTATCTGCTGTTTTTCTACATTAGTAAACCTCGACTCTCCTCTGCACCCGTGCCCCTCTTGAAAACTAACACCTGAGTGTACTGGCTGTAGTAAGAGGTAGCGTGGGAGTGCAGGTTGAGGTGGGTCAGATAGGGTGATCAAAAACAAAGCAGAAGGATAAAAAATATAATTTTACCTCCCCCATAATCCCGGACCTCCAAGAATGACCTTTGATCTTGCAGCATGTGTGGTATGCTGAGCTGCCTGCTCGAGCTGCATGCTGCTCTGATCCTGGGAAGCAATCACCGAGTGCTCTGCTATCAGAAAGGCTGCTTGGGAAACACTCTAAGACGGAGTCTGGAGGTGAGCACCGAGCAAAAAGCAAATGTGCAGGATGGAAAAAATAACCAAGTGCAGCCAACCACATAGAAGCCTGATGGGCCAGAGTGCTGCATGATAAAGGTAAAGTGGATACTGTATCTACAACACAGCCTCAGGCTGGCTGTGATTCAACCCCACAAAAAATGAACAATCTTAATGGTGAAATGTCAGCACAGTGAAATTAACCATTTCAACCATTGCCTCATTGAAGGACTGTGACACTGTGACTGTGTTTAGAACTTAAAGTGAAGGACTGGTAGTTAGTCATTTTTAATATGGGATAAAACAAGCCAATGTTTCTTGTGTTTTAACTGTTTTTAAAATGTGTTTAAAATCCAGTTCTTTTACAAACAGCACACTGACATTTATTTAATATTCTAAAATGTTTTTAAAGTTGTCACGTCCAACCAGTTAATTTGTAATCACTTATTTACATGCTCCATCTAAGGGCCTTGGGCACAGCAAATTCCCCACATGTGTGTTTGTTTGATTGTTTGAGAGCAATTTCCGAAAGCTAAGTTTTGGACGTCCAGGAGCCGGCCTTGTAGCAATTATGGGGTTAAATGTTAGTTGGCCACATAGGAGGGCATTTGCCTGCTGGCAGCCTCTCTCTCCTCTGCAGAGGTTAGAGGTCATTGACTTTTCAGGAAAAGTCCATTTTTTCAAGCGGTCTGAAACAGGTTGGGTCCCAGTTTACTTAAACAGCACAAAGAAAGTGGGAGAGATTAAACTACGTGTGTCTGGGAAAAATACATGCACAGTGTTCTTCTGCTGCCATTTCAGGAGCTGTTTATTCTGTTTTTGGGTCTTTCTCTGAGGAGCTGTTTCTTCTGTATTATTATTGTACAATATACAAGTTTTGATGAAAGGGTTCACTGAGGAAATGAGGATGTAATGGCAGGATAAAAGTTCTCTGAGTGAAAGGAGTTTAGCACTTCCTAAAATAAACAAGAATAACTTTTACGACTCTATCACTCTACAATCACTGGAGAGAGTGATACACTAAATTATAAGAGCAAAAGTGCAAAAGGCAACTCGGCTGCACTCGACCTCTCAGTGTTCTAACTATTTGGATTGGTTAAATCGCTGGGACCTGGAGCTGAACCCATCAGGAAGGGCTTAAGTGTTAAGGATTAGGGATCTAAAAGGCATTTGGAGGCCTTGAATCAAACCAGCAGGACCGGGGCGAAGGGGAGCTCTGGTGTTTGGCCTGCACCATAACCAAACAGAGGCAGCTAGGACCTCAGCACACCTGCAGGAAAAGCCCACAGCAAAGAAAAAGGTTCCAGAGAGCCGAGTGAACCAGGCTGAGGGCTTTTTCCCTGGCTTGCAGAGTAACAACAGCTGGAGCGGTGCATGGCGATGTGGCCTAGGGGCAAGGCCGGCGCGGTAGGCCGGGGGAAACAGCAGCCGGATTGTTTTTACTCGACAAGTGAAAACAGCAACTATGGAGATGCTGAATGTGCCAGCTGTGGTTGCGGATTTCTAGGCCACAACCTGACCCCATATTAACACTATGAAGGGAAGCTGGATCACTAATGACCAGTGGCCTCCGGCCCCACCTGATATCCTCCCAAACAGCAGCCAGACCTCAAGACACAGTGTGAGTTCAAGTCGGCCGTTAAATGCTTTAAATTTACAATCTGTGAATGCAGAAGGTAACTACCAATAAAACCACTGCAGATACCGTTATGACTGAAATATTTAGAGACACGTTTTGAGTTATTCTGATATTTTTGCAAATCCCTGATTTAAGTTTATCTAAAAACTGCTATTACAACTAATTCTAAAACTAATAAAAATAATTTCACATTTTGAATCTCATAGTAGGAATTTAATTGAAAGCACTTCCTGGGACAGGTTGGTTTGTGGTTGCAGCACAGAGAGAGTCAACCTGAATTCATCCATAAAATGTCAGGATTCACACATGTCCTCAGGCCTAATTGGTCTGGACAGTTAACATCAAAGAAGCTGGGCTTTATATGTAATCTGTCCGCTCCTCTCCCACATTCTCAGGCTGTGGCTTTTTTATGTGTTCAAACATTGTAATGAAGGTCATTCTCCATCATTTCACTTTGATCTAAAATGACAAAATTTTTGCGTTTTAATAAAATTCCATCATTGCTTTCACTGTACAGTTTGCAGCCTCCCTTTAAACTCTCCCCATCACCTTTACTTTCCCTTTCCTTTCTCTTTTCTTTCACACTGAGCGTGAAAACAGCCGGCACAGCTCATGTGAGGTATCTCGACTCTTTTAGGTCACAATATAAATACCCCTTGAGTCTCATATGTAATTAAAGTATCATGCTTTATAACAATGCTGCAATAAGATAGTAAAGTGTGAATTATGTGTGTAGGATAAATCACTTTATAGTAATAAATGAACTTCTTAGCAGACCAAAGTGTATCATGCAGCTTCCTAAATCAGGGTCAGGTTTGTTGACTGTATCGTCTGCCTCTCCGAGATAAATCAGAGGAAAACAACTTTAATAGTCTCTCAGAATTCTCTTACATCCAACACATACGCTCGGAGACAAAAGTTGTGCGTTACAGCACGTTCAGGCACACTCTACTGTGCTGTGTTTCTATCAGTCCTTTATAATGAGAAATCAGCTGTCTGCAGATCAGCTGCGGAAATGCTATAACGAGCCATGAGCGCTAATACTTGAGGATCAGTTGCACTGGATGAGGCAGCTTTATCCAGTTATTAGGGTAATGTAATGGAGTCTCCTAATCCAAACCCACCGAACCCTTCCACTGTAGGGGGCACAATAGTGAGGCAACATGTTATTCCAGCACAAAGCTGACTTCCTAATATAGCAGGACACTGAGGCTTGCAGCCTGTTCTAACAAGTCCTTCACAGTATCTCCCTTAAAATGATTTTCTCCCTTCTTTTCCTCAACCCCGTTTTCCCTGCTAACTCTCTCCCTCCAACAAACTCTGCTGGCAAGGCATATTCTACGCTTCTTAATGCCAAATTAAACCCCAACTCTTTTATTTTAAATGAGAAAAGGCAAAGGAGAGCTGACAATCTTGATTAGGCAAAAGCGAAAGAGGGGAGAGAAGAGGAGCAGAAATTAAATGGTATTAAAAAATATAGAACATTACATTAATGCTGTCCGGCACAATTGGTGCTAATTGGCAGATAATCCAGGAGCTCTGGGCTGGCTGATGCCGGGCTGAGTATAGGAACAAGCCAGGCCTCTCTCGTCCTCTCCCACCACAGAGTCCTACAAGCCACAGGATAGGGTCAGAGCGCGGTGGAGGGGGAGGGATTAGCATTGGCATTGTTGGCTCTTTCCAGTGGAACATGACCTTGACAAGAGTTTAGTTCACCCCCCTTCTTTCCAATATTCCAGCAACATGAACTTTAATGGGAGCATAATGGGCAGTTTGAAAGTGCCAAGAGAAACACATGAAACACAGAGACAACCCAAATAAAACCTGACATTCCCACACCTTTGAATTTATACCCACTTGGGAGGGACCTCTTGGAATAGAGTTAGCATTACATTTTTGTAACCCCACACAATAAAGAGCTTTTCAAATTAGGATTAAACACAGATTGGAGCAGAGTAAAAAGGAATATGTAATTTATGCACGCACATAAGCTTTACAAAAATGTTGCTGCAAGTATTGGAAGAACAATTTTAATGACAATTTGTCCTCAGAAACAGTTCTTCCACCAATAATGATTCACCATAACAAAGGTGGTGATCCAAAGCGCTGTGGGAACGCCAGCAAATGTTATGTGTTTGGAAATGTTCCGATAATCTTTATTCTAATCCCTTAATTGGGAGTCAATTTAGTCTGTAGTGAACGCACAAAGCTGCTGGCTGGAAGAAATGTTAGACAAAACCGAGCTCTTAGAGGCGACCATCTACACCTGGGCACTAAGTGTGCTTTTCACTCCTCCGAGGAGGCTTTAAAGCAAGTCCTTGGCTGTGAAAGTTCCCATGTTGAAAGCACTACCTATTAGGAAACATCCGAAAGAGATGTATTTCCGCACAGTGTTTGAAGATTTTCCATTTGCATGAGAAAGGACCTCAGCAAAACTGTAACTTGTGAACTGATCAAAAGACCAGGGTCTGTTCTGGGGTTGAATGGCTTTCCCCCTTTGACACGAAAGAGGCTCTCTTGAGGCGCCTTCGCAGCGGTGGCCTTGGAGGTTAGGAAAATGTAGCCCCTCAGACCAAATGGGACTATTCTCTAGAGCCTGGACAACACTTGAGTCTGCGGCTAAAGAAAGGAGCTGATTTGCCGCTGTGTATCAGTACTTCAATAGGCCTCACTAACATTCCAAAAGAGGGCTTTTGCTATTCCAATGGATGGCCTTTTAAGTTGAGAGGAGTGTGTTTGTGTCCGTGTGTGTCTGATTGTGTGTGTTTTTAAATGCATATCTTTGCATTCCAAAGCGAAGTTGTTTTTAACCTGCTTGCTTTTTCCCAAATTATTATGAATTGCAAACAGAGAAAAAACACAAACAAGACTAAAAAAATAAAGATTAATGTTAAGTAAATTAATAAATATGTGGACAGAGGCCTCACAGGTCATACTTACACATCTTTGTTTAAATGTGTTTTTAATACGCTTCTGCAAACATCTTCAAAGTGAAAGTGGAGCGTGAGCAGAGACGTTTGATATTATTTTACAGGTCTGTTGAATGTGTTTTGATTTGATGCTCAGTTTTGGAGAAGAGCTGTGAGAGATGTGTGTTTGTGGGGCTTCACACCATAGACTGTATAAACCATGGATGTAGACTCTGTGACGTCACCTGTAAGTTCCTGAAGTGGAGTTTGAAGCCTTTCGCCAGCAGTCGCCATATTGGAAATACTGGCTCAACCTAACTTTGGGTAGACCGAACATGAGGCAAGGAGGTGGAGTTGAGGTCTTTCGCCGCCTTGCTAACAACTACAGTGTGCTCTCCTGTCAGTAAAATCAGCTGTTCCTTTTACTCTGTGGAACTCATAACTTTAATATCTTCAAAAATAAGGAACTCTAAAAAAATCTGTGTGCTGATTGAGAAATGAGCTATTCAGACTAATATTGTTTTTTGAAGCAGGCTGTAAACGTGTTTATTTCTGCTGTAAATATTGTCTCTGTTGAATGTGTGTGTATGTGGTTTCAGTGTTTCTGCAGCCAGCCTCGAGCGAACACTTAATGAACTGCAGTTTTTAGCACTTTGGCACCACCTTCATTTCTCAAAATTAGAGTTTGCAGCTTCCATCACACCAGCAAAGTGTCCACCGTGCAGCAAACATGATGCTCCAGGATGATGGGTAACCGAAGCTCAGTGATCATCGGACCAATCTGGCCATGAGGCAGAGACCCTTGCTATTCTCCTCCGCCTCTCTCTCCCTCTCTGACTCAGCTGGTTTCACTTAAAGAGCACAGAGAGAGGGGGTCACAGGGTCATACCATGACCTCATCAAATTAGCTCCAACTGAGTGAGGTGTTTAGCACGAGTTAAAACAAGTAATCTGAAGGGCATTAAATGCAAATGCAACGACCATATGCCCACTTCAAACACAGGCAGCTCCCATGCAGCCGGGCTCCCCCTCTTGCTGTCTCACATAAACAGCGGAACCATTCACATGTCTCATTGAGTGGGGGCTGTTAAGATGACAATGGGTTTCTGTCAGGCTGACCAGGTGCAACACATTTCAACTGCAGAGCTGTTTGATATCTTTTAACAGAACATACGCAATGTAAGTCTGCAACTGAATTACTCTTAGCCTTTGAAAACAGATCGCTCTCACACACACATAAATGCATATACGATGTGTGTAAATACATATCGCATCGATATCAAATCATTACTGCTTTTCATCCTGACCTTAAACTTGGAATATGTAAATACCGGGGATCTGGTCAGAAAGGTTATCCAGCAGTTCAGGGAGGGGAAGAAGAAAAAAGAGAGAAAACGGCAGGGTAATACTTCTGCTGTGCCTCATAAACGCTACACCATGTGTCCCCGTTAGTGGGAGCCAGGGCCCGGTCAGGCTGTGAAGATTATGGGCGAAGACTGATTTTGCCCCCTCAGGCGATGGCCGGGTTGGGAACATGTGGCAGCTCATATATGCTAATAAGCACCTGTGGAGAAGGGGGAAGAGGGGGCAGAAAACCCCCGCCGGGCTCTGTAGCTGTGCCACCTGCACAGACCTCCACTGTGCCTCTGACTCGCTGCGGCTGCGAAACCTGATGAGCGTCATTGACGACTCAAACACAACAGTGGAAAACTGAAAGGTTGGCAAACAATTTCCATGAAGGACTAATTATAGTGATAATCTAGGGATTATTTGAGTGCTGGCCTGTGGTTGCTACCGATCATTCCAGTTTTCTTCTAATTTTTGACTGCCTTCAAGTAGCTGTTTTTACTTCTGGCTGTCATTGTTCACGCTAACAGCTTCTTCATTATATAATGTTAACACACGTAATGCTCCTGCAGAGAATGCACTGATTCCTGTGCAGCCCAAGCTAGCAAACATACGTTACTTAAACCACCATGGGAACAACATTTTTATTAACTTGTTCCTGTTAGTAGTTCTCAAGCATCAACTGGTGAAACATGACTGCCGCTTGTACAGTAAAACTCTCAGTGACACGAACAAACACTTCTGATGTGTCTCATGAGTAGCACATTCAGGCCCGCAGAGACTTGTATAAAAGTCCTACTTGTCCCATGTCGGTAGTGTGTGTGCAGCTCTGATTTTTCAGCCTCCATCTCTTTCAGAACGGGGCACAGCTGCTGACGAGGAATGTGGGAGCAAAAAGAAGACATTGTGGGAGAGCGCTCTCCTGTCAATCAGAAGAAGTCTTATTAAATTTGTTAAAGCTGTGAAAGCATTTTGAAGAAAAGGAACGATGTTTTTCGTGTGTTCTTTAAGACCACCAATTTACCTCTACAAAGTTCCCAATCAGACAAAATTACCTCAAATAAAGGTGGAGAGGGGATGAGATATCTTTTTTCAAAAAATAAAATAAATGAAGGAGTGCAGAGAGAGGATGGGGGGGGACGAGGGGCTTCATGACTGGGCGCCATAATCCTCATGAAAAATTCTTCCTCTCAGATAGATCTTATTGCTTTGAACAAGTACATATGAGTTCTTTACATGCCCTGTGTCATGTCAGTAATGTATCTCAGCAGCACATGTTTATACGTGTGAGATACAAGCAAATACCTTAATGTCGATTTAAAGGATCAGACGTCGGTGTCTCCAGTTTTTGAATCGTTCTCTCTCCCGTGTGATCTCTCTGTAAACCACATTGAAACCTGTCAATATTTGGAATATATACGACTCATTTAATTTCAGAGATCTGCTCTGAGCCATGACTGATGCACAGCACTTATGCATTTTTCAGTTGGCAAACTTGGGGAGCTAATCAGCCTCCAGTGATTCATGGTATTTCATATTCCTTACATCTGGATTCTATACATGAAGGAATTTTTAAGAGACCAATTTACTGCACTCTGCATTCTTTATTGACAACCGGACTGTATCACCACAATAGAGCTCTTTGCAGATCAGGAGGTAGAAGTGAGTTTGGCTGCCTCGCGAGTCTGTAAGGGAAACTTTGTCCGCTACCGAGGAGGCAGTAACAACTTAAATAAAGTCATAACTTTTCTGTCATGTAACCCAAACACACTGACGAGAACTCTTCAGGCAATTTCACACATTTTCAAGAGCAATTAAAAAACATTAACATTCAATATTAAAAAAAAAGACTTTCAAAAGTTTATCTTTAAATGAACTTGTTCACTCACAATCATACTACAAATACACTGTTCTTGATATTCTTACTTAAAACATTATTAAAAATCTTCCATTTGAATTTTAATTGAACACCAGAGCGTGTAAGTTTATATGAAGTCATTTCTAGTTAGGGGTGTTTGAGAAAATGAGCTTCAGTCAGCACCAGAGTGATCAGCAGCATGATAACATCCTACAAATATGAGTTGTTGCTTCTCATCTCTTCACCACCAAGTTCAATTCAACGCATTTCAAATACACACTTCATTCACAGAATTAATGTCATCATCAGCAAATTACTTGGAATTTAATTTTCACTTATGTCTTAATTATAACAAGTTATTCCTCATGCTATGAAAGGAACATCCATTTAGCAATTAATCTAGTAATTTATTATCACTTCAAGGCATTTCTTTCATCATGGAACTGCTGACTGTCAAACTTTAAATGTTCTTACTTTGTGACGTAGAGCTGCAGGTATGTTCCTGTATTCTTAGCGCAATGACTGCAAACACATTTCATTTCACTGTTTTCACATGGAACAAAATGTTGGGATAGTAATTTGGCAAGTGTAACGCTGTTAAAAATCAACTACTGTAAACGGAGAACCCAAACTGATTTGTACAAATTAAACTTTATGAAAAGCAAGAAATAAATACACATATTACAAGTTTTTTAGGACAAAAGAATTAACAAAATTTAATTAAAAGATAAAAAATATATAAAAACACAGAGCATGTATGACAAATAAATAAATAAACATTTTACAAGTTTTTTTAGGACAAAATAATAAAGCCAAACTAAACTAAATTAAAATATACAAATTAAAAACATATTATATGTATGATAAATAAATAGATAGTAAATAAATGAATAAATAAATAAATACATAGTAAATAAATAAATAAGACATGTTAGGACCTGCTGTAATTGGTGAAAACATTATATGCTATATATATTGTGCTAACGCTAAAAATAAAGAAACATCTTTGATATTTTCATCCTTAATTTTAACTATTTAACTTGTCTAACACATTCACTGACAATGATACAAACTGAGATAATTTTTTCCTCAAAAATGATAATAGCTTATATTGTTCTCACACTCATTAAGTTTATATCCTAAGGAAACAATTGATGAGAGCCATTGGGTACCAAATCTTCCTGTCCTGAGGCCTGAGGCATTGAAATACATTATTTACTCATGGAGGGAGGGCCTTCACTGGTGCTCATGTTTGTGTGAGAAATCACTGGTTTTACTGTAGACTGTAGTTGCAGATTTAACATTTTAAAAATGATAAACTCTGAACCTCTGTGATGCTTTCCTTCTTCAAGGAACAGAAGTCCGATGACTACAAGTTCAAGAAATCCCCCAAACTTTTAATGGATAGTTTCAGCCCTGAAGGGTCCTGATTACTGCTTCAAAGCGCTAATCAGGACCCTTGCTTGTAAGGGCAGGAGATCAACCCTCGGATTATTCTGTCCTATGCTTAAAGCGACCCTCTCCAGCTTTTGGGCCGGGCATAATATGCTTTGGTTGCCACGAGAAACACTATTCAGATTAAGTAGTATAGCTTTGACAAAAGCAACAAGTGACAAAGGAGGAGATTGGGCAACTAACCTGCTGTTAGATAAATAAAGGTACTCTATCATCTGCTATAATTGCTAACCCCCACTCTTTCCTCTTGCTCCATTGTCCACTGACAAGTGCTGCTTGCTCTCCTTCTAATCACTGACAGATTTGATTTTTCAGCCACAGCAGGAGCTCTGTTTGTGGCCTTTATTTTGAGTAATTACTCTCGTCCTCTCTCCTAACCGCCTCCTATTTCATCTCCCGTGTCTCCTAAATCCTTCTCTTTCTTGTATCCTTTCTGGGGCTACATTTCCCACTGCCTCAAAAGCCTTTAATACTTTCTTTCAGTCAGGGTAAAGTTCAGTTACATTTGAGGACACTTCAAATCATTTGTTTGGTAATTCAGACTCATTATTATTTTCTTAGGAAATTGAAATACGGCTCTGAAATAAGGTAGAAAATAAATAAATCAATATTGTTAAAATTGAAAATTTTACAGAATTATCTGAATATAAACACCATGGAAAACTTAAACTTAGAAACAAATTCACAGTAACATAAATGGTAAACATATTTAGGTGGGATGTCATCAAAGAGGTATTTAGGAGGAGGAAAAAAGTCTGCCAACTGGAACTTTGAAATGGGAGTTCACTCAGAGTTCATATGAGGCCAAATCTCTGCAAAAACTCTGTGCAATCATGAGAAACTGCAAAACTATTTAATATAAAATACAAAGAAAAGGAGCATACAGTCATGACAGCAAATAACAAATTAAAAATTTAAAAACCTTTCTGTGACATTTTGATTTAAAGTGTTTTTATAAAGAGCTGTGTGGCATTAAATTAGTGATGATTCAACCATGAAGCGGTTGCTTTAACGACACTTCCTTATAAGAAATAGATGATATGATTCTGTATATCCCCCAGAGATGAACCTGATCATAGACTTAAATCATGTGTTTTAAAAATGATCATAGTGCAAGAGAACGGCAGAGACAACTAAAATCATAGGAGGATAAAACTGTGCAAAATAAACTACTGAGATATCTTGAGATTGCTTCACACCCCTATGATGAAGTTTGAAATCACACTCCGGTGATCCAGTTTCTTTATGTCAGTCCAGCATTAGGACCCGAATCCATTCAGCCTTGTGTCTAAAAAATGGTTCCCTCCTCTTCCCTGCCCCGCTGGATGCATGAAACAACCAACACTACCCCCAGCGGGCTTGCTCCAAAAGTTGCAAAGCCCAGGAGAGCACACGCAGTCCCCCTCACAACAGTCCAAAGCTAATTATCCCATGAACAAAAGTACACTTTATTTTCACTTGACACAATTAGTCATAAAGTGTGTTTGTGAGTTCTAAATCTACACGGGCTCCCATTCTCCGCCAATTATTCATAGTTTCATGTTCGTGTCACATTCAGAGTTTCAAAGCAAACATATTTTCAGTGCTGGCGTCTGTGTTAATCATCCCACCCACACACTTCATGGATTAGTCATTCGTCGCATCGCATGAAATAGAAACGGGGTGTAGCTCTGCCAACTACATTCAGAAGTATTATCCATAATAAAGGTAGATACTTTATATTACTTCACATATATATATTTAAATATATGTATATATATATGTGTGTGTGTGTGTGTGTGTGTGTGTGTGTATACTGAGAAAGGGAGTGAGAGAGTGTATCAATAATTTCTAATCCACACAACGAGCAGCTGAGATAATAATGCGTTCCATAAATGATTAGCAAAATACATGAATATTTAATGCTACTTTGCATTGGCATTCTTTAAACGGCTCTTAGGCACACCAGGGCACATGATGAGCATCAAATTGGTGTTTTTACTGGAAAATAGCACATTTACAGCAAGTGTCTCATTTTAATGTGACTTAGTGCAGGCAGCAGAATCAGGTTTTTAATATATTTTTAATTAAAAATGGTTAACTGTCTTCAAAAAGGAGGACAAGCTTAGAGCATATGTTGGTGTCATCAGTATTGACTGTATTAAGGTGGACAACCATCTGATTATGTGGCGCTGGTGGAGCCTCCGGACTGACGTCACATACTTTCCACTCACCAAAACACACATTTAACCAAGCGGCAACCTCCAGACGCGAGATTTGAAGCAAATGCAAAAGTGTCAAAAACTGCAGTTCATCGAGGATCTGCTTGAGGCTGGTTCCAATAGTATTGGAATCCACATACACACAAATTACAAAAGGTCATGGTTTACAGCCTGGTACAAAAAACCATTGTAGTCTGGATAGGTCATTGCTGGATCGGCACACACTGTCTATTTTTTTCTAACGCAGCAATTTTGAAGATATTAAGATCACGAGTTTCCATTACGAGAGGCACAGCTGACTTGATTGAGAGGCGGGAACACTGTAGCTGTTGGCGAGGAGGCTCAAAGCCCGCCTCTTTATGCCACACTAGCTCAACAGCAGTTTGGTTGAGTTCAACATTTCCAATATGGCTGCCGCCGCCGATTGACCTCAAAACAGCGGTTCAGAAACAGACGGGTGACGTCACGGATACTACATCCATTATTAATACAGTCTATGCATTTACATGATCGATAAAACACGATATGTACTTTAATTTCATACTTTGACCCTTGTTCCACTTATTAACATGCAGAGGCGGGGTTTATGACCTCTACTGCAGCCAGCCAGTAGGGGGAGCTCTAAATCTTTTGGCTTCACAATCAGGGAACACTTATGGCATTCATTTCAATACACGGTCTTCGCCATCTCAATCAATTTGGATTTTGATCGATTGTTTCTCAGATGTGCCCTCAACACATGTGGAATGTGTTAGTTTTACATAAACTCTGGTTTGGCAACTGTTTAATATGCTTGTCTAAATGTGTGTGTGTGTGCCAGGCAGCATTTATGTACCCTACCTGAGCAGATGGATATATTTGAATACAAATGTCTTGCACACGTCATGCTTAAAGATACTAACAAAGAAAAGATCCTCTAAAATAAATCCTTCTAACACCCAGCAATAATAGCTCAGTGCTGACAGTGAGCGTCACAAAAGGTCACAAGCCTCAAAATTGCCAATCAGAGATGTCAGTGCTGCTTAATGTCATCAGTGTAACCTTTTGTGGTTGATATGACACAAAACTTTGACAATACTTCAGCGTTTCTTCATCACACCTTGACCTTTGTTGTCACGCTGATAATGTTGAAAATGATTTTCCAATTCTCAAAATATCATCACCTGAAGGATGTGAGGACTAATGTCAATTAAACTACACTTCTCTCTTAAACATTAAGAACAAAGTTACTACAGTGAAACAAACAGAAAATGATGAACATACCGGCGCTGCTGTAGACATCTGGAAGACGTATAGATCCATGTGAAGGAGAAGTTAGTGGACACTGGAGTGAGTCTGACCTGAGCGAGGAAACACTCCAGATACCTTCAGCTGGTGGCTCAGTGACACACACACTAGTCGGCTGCATGAAGGAAGACATACACACACAAAGAGATGCATTTTGTCTCATATGAAAGTTTGGATTCAGTTTTTTCTGTCTGTGAGAAATACATAGAAAGTATTGAGAGTGGGATTTGCTTCTATTTCACAGAGGCTGCAGGAGTGCTGATATGAATCCTAGGATCACATAACCTGACAAATGATCTCATATGCAATCTGAGAAATATGTCTTTCAAGTTATCAGAGGCTCATAATGTTTGGTCTTTCAACAAAATGTATACAAAGGTCATCTTTTTGGGCGTGTATCATCTAAATATGGAGGGCCATTACCTTTTCATTCATGACCTTCATGACTCTACACGAGCAGCTTTTGATATCTAGGACTATTTTTCTACATCAATCACTCACACAGTGTAACTATGCATCTATAAAATGCATATATAAACGATAAACTTTAATGGATTTGTTATTAAAATTGATCTTTTGTATAATGTGCAAATAAACTCTTCAAATTAATATAAAAAAAATTAATACAAGGGGTGCGGACTTAGCACATGTAGCGGGTGGCCTGGGTTCGATTCCAGCTTTTGGCCTCCTTCCTGCATGTCATTCCCCCACCCACTAGAAGGTTCCTGGTTTGGATCCCCGGCCGGGCGGGTGCCTTTCTGTGTGGAGTTTGCATGTTCTCCCTGTGCATGCATGGGTTCTCTCCGGGTTCTCCAGCTTCCTCCCACAGTCCAAAAACATGCCCAGGTTGATTGATCACTCTAAATTGCCCGTAGGTGTGAGTGTGTGCGTGAATGGTTGTCTGTCTCTCTGTGTTTGCCCTGTGATAGGTTGCCGACCTGTCCAGGGTGTACCCTGCCTTCCGCCCGAAGCCAGCTGGGATAGGCTCCAGCCCCCCGTGACCCCTAACGGGATAAGCGGTCAAGATAATGGATGGATGGATGGATGGATAAAATATAAAAAAGATATACAAATATGGTAATAAATTAATTTCACTTAAAAATAAAACAAAACAAAACTCTTGGGGCGTTGGTGGCCTAGCGGTCTAAGCGCCCCACGTATAGAGGCCATAGTCCTTGTCGCAGAGGTTGCCGGCTCGACTCCAGGCCGGTCCACCATTTGCTGCATGTCTTCCTCCACTCTCTAGTCCCCACATTTCCACATCTGTTCAAACGTCTATTAATAAAGGCGAAAATGCCCAAAAATATAACTTTAAAAATAATAAAAAATAAAACAAAACTCTGGTACATTATTTCATCAGTTGGTAAAAACAGTAGGAGGATTTCCAGTAATGTGACTTTCAGATTCAGCAACTGTCATTTCTCTATCATTCAATTCTAAGCTTTAAAACGTTGGATTCATTTTGCAACAGATTTTGTTCAAATTTGTAAATAATTAAAGTGGACTTATTAAAATCACAGTCTTTATTTTGGATTTATTTGCACTCATTTTAAAAACCCCATGCCTAGTGTTTCTTCATGTGGTTCCAGTTGTTGTCTGCACCAGCTCAGTGTACCTAACACTGAAGTTTTATCCCCTCCACGTGCAAGCCTGACTTCTGAACATTGTGCTGTGGATGTGTTCGTGTGTAAAGAAGAAATGTTAATTTGGATCTTAATGTAAGCAAATTGCTATAAAATTGTGCAGACTGAGTAGCTGTGTGGGATGTTTATCCTTGTAGAAACTGGTAATAAGCTGATTCCACTCTGCTTCTAGCTTTGAAGGCTGGTAAACGTAATGATATATCCCACTCATTTTTTTTCTTTAGGGCTAAGGTAATACTAGTTCATATTTGCGTGTTTTTATGTGCAGTCTCTCCAAATGCAGTGTTTGTTTTACATTTAAATGTCTCACCGCTTGTAACAGTTAAGATATACACACATGTATCCTATTAGCTATGCAAATTCCTGGAACACTATACCTTTCACCATCTTAGCAAAATGGTAATCTGCAGAGACTCATTCAGACCATGTTCTACATTCATTACTTTAAATGAATTTAAATGACTTTAAATCATTCCACTGTATAATGCAGTTGCATTTATATTGACTGTGAAAATTCCTGTCTTCAGCATGAGTTTATTAAAATGTATTAGACCATATTTTATATAAAATGTAAGAAACAGCAGTGACAGGTATTGCAGAAAGCATCATCCTCCAGAAAATGTTGTCTTGATTTATCCAACAGTCTGCGCTATAGTAGAACTGAGCTAAAGGAGTCAACCAATGCCAAGGGAGCACAAAATCAAGTATGCAACAAACTACCAACTTCTTTTGGACATTTGTAAGCCCTTTACATGGATTATACAGAGACATAAGGAGTCTGAATGGCCTAACCTCTGTTCTGCCATTCCCAATTCACTCAGAGCTGACAGCTTCCCTTTTTTTGGGGGAACATGTTCTTGTCATTAGCATGCCTCTGAACTTAACCTCACAGTTACTCTTCTGAACAGTTCTGATGAATTATTTCATCCTGTATGAGGCTGACTGCAGGGCATACACATGTGGATGCTTCCTCTGGCCAGGCTAGAGTCTTTTTTTAACTGGTGCTGGACAAACACCTGTTCTCCCTCACTGCTGAGAAAGACCTAAGGGTGCAACGCTGATGTTAAACTGTGCATGTTAGAAAGCACTAATGGAAAGGCAGGTAGTTTCTTTTATTCGAGGAATGCAAAATTAGTGTCTTTAAGAAAATCCGTGGTCAGCCTCTTGAGTAAAATTATCATCAAAAATGTTTTTCTAAAAATAGAGCTACAATCAGATAATCATCTGCATCAATAACAGACAGGTTCAGGAGCTGAGACGTATGAGAAAACTTCTTTGTTTGCAAATACATGTTTAGATTGTTTTAAGAAATGAACATATAAAGAGTGTCAGACATATGAATAAAAATATAATGATAACAATAACAACAACAGTAATAATAATAATAATGATAACAATAACAACAACAGTAATAATAATAATAATAATAATAATAATAATAATAATTTGTTTAATTTTGTATCTAGTGTTTGGTTAGAACATGAAAAGCAGACAGCGATGTGTAACTATGTGAACACTGCATGAATTGTATAAACCATTTTTCAGGTAATCTGAAAATGACTCAATGAGAAAATACAAATTTGCATTATTGATTAATCCCTAATGTGCCACTATGAGTCTTTTTATAAGACAATATGTCTGACACTCACAGACATATGCTCCACAGTAAAATGTTACACCTCAGCTCAGGGTGAGTAAAGAAGCCCAGACATTCTGCTGCTCAGCTACCTTTTCCAGCCAATACACACACAGGGGATCCGGGTGCCTCTAAAATGAGATATGAAATTCTTTAAAGATGTTTTTGAAACTATTGTGGTTCTTCTCCCTGTTGTGCATGTCTTATCACCACAGGAAGGTATCCAGGAGGTGTTCTGATCAGATGCCGGGTCCTTTCAGGGCCTGGTTTTCAGGATGAGCCTCTCTGAAATCAAGCTCAATTTGGAAGCCTGTGTCTGTAATCTCATTCCTTCATTCATTGTCATGGCTCATGTCCATACTGGTTCATGTCTTCACTGTAACAATGCATGCATCTCAAGCTCCACTTTCGCCTCACTGTCCTGTGAAATATAATTGTGAGACACTTTGCTTCCTTTGCTTTGGGTAATAAATGTTGTCAGATTGATGCTAACACTCCTCACAGTCAAGGCATTTTTCGACCGCAGGAACTTTACCCCTGATCTACGTGCGTTTAGACTGGAGGAACCAGGGTCTAAATTTAGTTCAGGGGTAGATAATCTCCCCCCTAAAATCCCCTGCAAGGGGGGTAGTACTTTTCAATGGTCCCGGGACTTTCGGGGACCGGGCCTGCAATGCTGAACGTGTCTGATAGGTAGATTACCCGCAGTGTTTTTATTCCGCCCTCCGTCCACAATAACATCACACACATCTGTGATTCTCTTGATTTCTCTTTCTTTCATTAGTTTTTATTTGTTCTATCTTTTTTGTATGTGTGTGTACTTTTCAAAAGAAGAAGCTGTGATTCTCTTGATTTAGCAGCTTGTAACAGTAGTCTTCTCTCAGCCCACCGTGAATGCGTCTCTCCCGGTGTTCCGGTTTTAAAAGTGACCCTGTAAACTGGAGACCTTCAGCTGAACCTGTCAGTGTTTGTGGAGTTTACACAGCTGTTGAAACACAGAGGGAGTTCCTGGGAATGCAAACTAGTTTAGTTTTTATTAAGATTTCAAAATATCCTCATCAGATATTTAATGATCGTCTACAGACGTTTATGAGGGATGCATCCGGCTGAAAGTCTCCAGTTAACAGGGTCGCTGTTTAAACTGAAACACCGGCCGATCTCTGCCACGGCTTTTTGAGTTCAAAAGGATTTTAAAGCTGTGTTGAAACGTCTTTGCTACTCGCGCTTATCTCCTCTCACGTGTTGATTCAGTGAATCCATCTGTGATGAAATATAGCACCATCTAAAACAGTCTCTTCATGCTAACAGGCTAACTGTTGTGTTGTTGATCACTTTGCTCTGCTCTGGGTTTTAATAACCAAACCAAACTACAACATCAAAGACAAACACAAACAACATTCATTAGACATTCTTATCGCCCCACCTGCAACAAGGACCTCATACCAAAACATAGCCTAACATACAGTTCTAGAAAAAGCAGGTAATGCACTGTAATGTGAGGTTTTACATTTGTATTCGGATGTGATGAGAAACCAATCAAATGTTATTAAAATGCTGCTTGAACCAAAAGTTTGAAGTGTCCTCATTTTACTTTTAGTTCTTCCTGCTCTTCAAATGTTTTTGTTAAAAACAGTCATTAAACTGTGGATTTCAGTAAGTTGGGGTTGAGATTGTAGCTCCTATCTTTAATTTACTATTTTCTGGGTCAGAAGGTAGAAATATGGTGTTTTAGGAAGTAACCAGGCTGACATTGCTACAGCCCTTTTTAGCTCTGCTCGTCACGCTGCAGTCACACATCTGCACCCATATATTAAAGCCATGCACAAAAACATTCCTCGGAGCAAAGCGAGGGTGATTTGTGTGCCTTTCTCCTTTTTTATTAAAAGTCATCTGTGATCTAACTGTCCACTAGGTTAAAAGCTGTACCTTTTAAATCAGTCATTCGTCCAGAACTCAGACCTGCATCACATTAAGACCAGCACCAACACAACTGTTTCCCCTCTCCCCTACGTTCCTCATGCCCCTTCATATATTCTCTCTTGTCCTCAACAGATGGACAATCTTGCAGTCGGAGATTTTTTTAACGTGTTTAATAAATGTAATACAACCTTTCTTGTGTTGAAAAAAGAGGGGCCTAAACCAGAACCATGTGCACAAGGTGAATGGCGGTCGTTAGGGGCCACGGCTAATATTGTTCAACATGTGGATCAGGCCGTGCAGGCAGGTTCACTTAAATGTTAGACAGTTTATGACCTCCAGAGCCCTCCTCTCAGAGTGCAGGCTGGATCCTAAAGCTACTACTCTTAAATTTATAGCATGATGCTTTGTTTTGAAATGTACCGATATTCCCCACTAGAGGAAAGGGATAAAAGGATACAGATGATGTAGGAATGCAGTGTCTGTCATGTTTTATCTCATGATGTCTGTCTACATTTTCCTACATTTCCGATTAAGATAGTTGATAAGCATTTAGCTGCTTGATAGTTACTTTAGGCACATAACACACATCATCAGCTCCTCACTATCAACTGTGTTTTACAAGAAAGCAAGCTCGGGTCAGCACACTGCTCAAAAAACCCGCCCTCAACTCAGCAAAGATTGAAACTTCAGAACAGTTTCACTTCTGTCTATGGGGCAACCTCAGGTCTGAAAATATGAAGCCCAGTGTTATAATGTATTCATCGAGCATCTGTTTGAGGCTGGCTGTAGAAACACCGGAAACCACATACACACCCATTCAAAAAAGCCGATCATTGCAACAATAATAAACATGTTTACAGCCTGGTTAAAAAAACAGCTTGGGTCTATGTAGCTAATTTCTCTCTCAGCACACAATGTACGGGGGCAGAATTTTTTTCTAAGGCGACAGTTCAGAAGATATTAAGATTACGAGTTTTGCCCATTCAAGGACATTACTGACTGGACTGACAGGCGCGATCACTGTAGATGTTGGCGAGGAGGCTCAAACTCCGCCTCTTTACCTGACACTATGTTTTGTTGAGTTCAGCGTTTCCAATATGGCTCCTGCCAATGATTGGCTTCAAAACAGCGCTTCAGGAAGCGATGGGTGACATCAGGGATACTATGTCCATTATTTACAAAGTCTATGGTTCTGTCCTTCCTAAAAAAAATACTTGAGTCTTTTAATCAACTCTCTGAATTGCCCTCCGGATCAGATACACAAGACTTCTCTCTCTGCCGGATGCTGGAGCACAACGCATTAATCTCAACAGAGCAGATGGAGCGGGACAGGAAGTCAGGTTTCACCAAAACAAAATGAAAACATCCGGTTAATTTTCAGAATAAAACACTCTGTGTTATCACCAGATCGTATTTCACTTAACTACAACAACAAACCGTCATGATGAGCAGAGCCAGGCCTGGAGTCAACAGGTCAGAGGTTTTCAGAGGACCAGAAAGACAACATGGATGAGGAGAGGAGGAGGAGAATCCTTGATTCAGTAATTACCGCGGGAAAACCTCAGTCACATGACTCCAGCTGTTCAGCGGTTAAAGTGCGATGTTAGAGTATGTAGGAGAGGAGGAATGTCCAAACCCCATGGCTTATCAATCAGAGTGCCTGAAGGGTCAGTGCTTGGTCCACTTCTCTTCTCAACATACACTACCTTGCTTGATGTAATTATCTGCTCCCATTGTTTATAATACCATTGCAATGGAGACCAAACCCAGCTCTTCCTGTCATGAAACAACAGATAACAGGGAAGTCTGGAAAGCATGGGATCTCATTGTTCCTTACCTATCTCCAACTGGATGAAGTAACGCCACCTTCAGCCTGAGCTTCTTGTCATCCCTCTCAGTTATTCTATTCAACCACAGATCAATCAATCAATCTTTATTCATATAGCACCAAATCACAACAAAAGTTATCTGAATACTCTTTAATCTTAATCTTTCATCTTAATCCACCATGAGCAGAGCACTTTGCAGCATTTAGCAAGTTACAGTGGCAAGGACAAACTTCCTTTAACAGGCAGAAACCTCCAGCAGGACCAGACTCAAGTTAGACACACATCTGCTGAGACTGTGTTGGGGTTGGAACAACATCCAGCTTGGACCAACCAAACCCATGCCCACTTAGTCTGCCCAGAACTTGGGTGTCATGATGAAGACAAGCCAACCTTTGAGGCTGGAGTGTCCTCTGCTTATTTGCCTTGTATAACATCAGGATGATCAGACCCTGCCTGACAGAGCATGGAGCACAGCTCCTGGTGCAGCCTCTCATAGTATCTTGCATTGACTCTGACTGAGAGGCCTCTGCATGCATATTCAAACCTACAGATGATCCAGAAAGCCGCAGCGTGACTGGTCGTCAAGTCTGATGTTCATATCTCTCTACTTTCCCAGTTGCCTTTTGCATTAAATCTAAAACCCTGCAAAATAGCTTCAGCCTACCTGGACTCCTCCATCCAGGTACGTACTTCCTCTTGCCTGCTACACTCAGTGAAAGGTGCCCAGTACCCCGATCACAGCAGGGCCTGACGTCACAAGCCAGACTCTTCTCCTCTGCTCTTTCAAGAACGCCCACACACTTAACACTTGACTCTTCTCCTCCGTTGTCTCATGTTGGAATAAGTTACCCAACTACATTCAATCTAAAGAGTCCCATTCTACCTTTGAATAAACGTTTTGGATTCATAAAACAAAGACAAAATCTGTTTTAATACACCCTGTGCTTTTCCTCTGCTCTGTATGTCAGCATCTGTGTTCAGCTGGACTTTGTGGCACTCACCCATGTTTTTCTCTCCTGTCTAGACCTTTGCTTGAGTTGCACTTACTCTCAGATGGACATCACTTTGGATAAAAGCATCTGCTAAATTAAATTGTAATATTGTCCGAGTAATATCATCTACTCGTTTCTGTGGTAAATGATTAAATGCAGGAAAACAGTCCAAGTGAATGGACCTTGATGAAACCCTGAACCCATCAGCTGTTATCCAAGGACAATTCACTCTTTATTAATCTGTATGAAAAGACATCTTCATCAAATTCCAGCCAACAATCCACTCTTAGAAGCCACAACAAACTGGACTTTGCTCTTAGTGGTTATATCCCTGTTAGATGAGAGCTAATTGATTTTGAGGTTGATGACGGGTGAAGATGGCTGCAAGTTGCAAGCTGAATGAGGCCGTAGTGTCATCTTAATGTGTTCTTCAATGGAAGACACAACTCCAGGAAATCTGTCTATCATACAAAGATGTAGATTAAGATCAATGTCACAAATATGCTAGAATTACATTGCTGACCTTCAAATGATGCGGAATCCGGAATATTTACTTTTCAAAATTTAACCTGTCAAAAAATACTTCTACATCCTCAAACTTGTCATCAAATGCAGGTTTATGAGGTTTTAATATATTTTGGTGTCAGACTTAGCAGATTCCCCAATCTCACTCACTGATTATTGACTGACAAAATTTGATATCATGATAAAAGTCTCTTGAAGCATCCAATTTCTTGGTTTCTGGTTTACCAACCATTCATCCATCACATACACCATTATTATCCTGTTCAAGGTCACTGGGGGGGCTACAGTCTATCACAGCCAGCCATCATTGGGCAAGATGCTGGGTACACCAGGGCAGGTCACCAGCCTGTAACGGGGCTTACATATGGACAGACAGACAATGGTTTCTGGTGTTGCTGGTGTTGGAGATTATTTTGGGCAACACTTCCTGTTTTTATGGCTTTACCTGCAAAAGTCAATGAACAGCCTAGCTATAAGAGTGAAGTTTGCGATAAGAGTGGATGTTTAAAACTAGATAATTGGCTTCAAACAGATAAATAAGTATATAACGAAACTGTCAATTAAAATAAGATTTCACTCAGATTTACTTGAATTGATGATTTTTGAGAAGGAAATGTTTTGGGATTTTAGTTCTTTGTTTGTAAGTTTCTGAATGAAATGTTTAAAGATTGCTTTGTAATAATATCCCATAATTACTAGCACAATGTTGCCTATACTGTATAAGTTATCTAAAGGGTACGCAAGATAAGCCTTTGCTTCAGCCTACACCTTTTCTGGTGAGCATGTGATTAACTAAAACATATATGGATGTGTATGTATGTTTATCTGTATGCATGAATGTACTTGTGTATGTATGCACTTGTTTGTGTATGTATATGTCTATATGCATGTATGTGTATATGTGTGTATAAATGTATACGTCTATATATATTTTCTTGGTTGCTGAATCCCTCAGTGATTACCAATCTTAAACTTAACTTAAACTTATGTACGACGTCTATAGATTTATGAAATGCCAAATCTTCATCAGATTTGGTGAATGGTTCAAAGATTGCATTAGTGTTGATGCATCGTGCCACTTGTTACTGATGCAAATAAAGCTTTTACTGCATACAACCAAAGCTAGCTGAGACAATGTCAGACAAATGTACCTGGACTATAAACCAGGTCACTTCTGATACTGAAACTCTCATCCGTCGCTGACAGATTCTGCTTTAATATGTAGATTCTGATACTCTACAAAGACAGGGTATATGAAACTCACTGACAGGAGTCAAAGGGGAGGATTTTTCGGGGCTTATTATTTAAGGGGAAATAAAAATGTGATATATTTTTTGTTTTAATTGCTCTACATTTCAAAATATAAGAACTTTGAGAAATAGGAGGATGCAAATGTAATTGGATTTCAAAATATGCTCATAAATGTATTAATGAATCTTTTTTCATGTAGTCATATTTTTAGGTGATTATAAAGACTCAAATTTATGCATTTGTTGAAATACTGCTTAAACTAACTCACAGCCTCACAAATTAATATTTAAGGTTTGCTAAATAGACATTTTTAGACTGTGATGCATATACTACTGTACAGGTAGGCCTACCTTTAACAACATCATTACTTTTGAAACAGTCATAATGTCATTACTATACCCATCTATAATTATTCACCTACCAACCATTGTGGCAAAATATGAGAGTGAGTGAGATCCTTTTGAAAAGCCTAATATTTTACTAACCTTAGCATTTCATTTAAAGATCTACTCTAGATAAATACAATAATCTCAGTCTGACTGATTGCCCAGGCGGGGCCTCAGGCGAGTGGTGTGTACTTACTGCAGAACGATAAAACCAACATTGGCAGGTGTGTTTGGTTAAGATGCACTTGTCAAGTGGGATGACAAGCATGTCTTTGTTCATTCAAGTGAACCCCTTATCTCTACCGCCTTGTCCCACTCATGAGACAAAAGCACTCCCTATGTTTGTATGATTTTCCTCTCTCAAGTAACCCCCCTCCATGACCCGAATCCTCGCACACACATGCATATACATAACCATTTCTTACAGAAGAGAGTCTGCTAAGATATTTTTAAATCGCCTTATTTATGCTACCTGCAGCCTGCAACACAAGCCATCAGCAAGTTTAGACCCTTTCTGTGGATGCTGCGCACCTACAAATCATCTTAACCCCCCTGGCAAAATCATAACTGCAGCATCTTTTCAATCTGACTGGTATTTTTCAAACATCATTTATTTTCAAGTTATCATCTTGAATAAAGTAGCTCATACATTAAATACCTGAACAATGCATTCCCCCTTACTCTACAGTTGGCTTCATTCAAAGCTGTGGTTCACATATATGCACAGAATCACTGCAGACAGGGAGCAGTGAGTTCCTTAAGTGTTCATTAGAGCATCATCCAATTAAAATGTGAATAAATGAAGTGTTAAAAGCAAGCAGCTTGAAACCTCCGGTCACAAAATATGAAGCCAATGCGGAAGTGTTATAAACTGCAGTTCATCATGCGTCCGCTTGAGGCTGGCTGCAGAAACACCGGAAACCACATACACACAAAGTCCAAAAAGATGATCTTTACAGCAGAAATAAACATGTTTACAGTCTGGTTCAGAAAACGAGTGTAGTCTGGATAGCTCATTTCTTGATCGGCACACACTGTACGGGGGGTGAGTTTTTTTCTAACGCTGCAATTTTGAAGATTATAAGATTACGAGTTTTCTATTATAAGAGGCACAGCTGACTTGATTGACAGGTGGGAACACTGTAGCTGTTGACTAGGAGGTTCAAAGCCTGCCTCTTTATGTCACACTAGTTCGACAAAAGTTAGGATGAGTTCAACATTTCCAATATGGCTGCTGCCAACGATTGGCCTCAAATCAGCGCTCAGGAACAGATGGGTGACGTCACGGAGACTACGGCCATTATTTATACAGTCTATGGTTATAAGTTGTACATACTTACACACCAGCTAAAGATAAAGCCTTCCTTCATCCACGTGGTTTGGACCTCTTGCTTCATCGCAGGCATTTGAAGTTTGACTTGTTATCACGTAGCATCCTGTTTAATATAAAAAAGGAGAGAGCAGTGTCAATTTAATGACATTGATCAGATACACGTTACTGTTACTACACTACTACTCATGATAACTAGTGGTGTATCTAGTTTCACCACAACGTCTCCATTGACGGCTTCCAGACTGTCCGGGCAGACCGGGATAGCAGAGAGAGCGCAGTGGGCCTCTGACCATATTATCTGCACAGGGAGATCTCACATGTCATACTGGTAGCTGTTTGCATCCCCCCTCCACCAACCGGACTATACGGCGTCCAACGTTCTCAACGTGGCCATAGCCAGACCACCAGAGTGCCCTCTTCGTAATCTCTTGGACTTCAACCATATATTCATTTTGTACGTAGCTTATTCTAAACTATTCTGCACTTCTATAGGCTACATACTTTTATTATCATTATTTTTACTGTATTTGTATTCATATCTTATTTCAGGGTCAACTGTAATGACTGAATTCCCCCAGGATATAAAAAAGTACTTTTCTGATTCTGATTCTTTCAAATTCAATAATGCTGAAGAAATTACAGTTCTCATTGCTTAACGTCAAACAGCAGACAACATGAGATTAATCATCCAACTTGGCATCTATTCTGGGAACAAGAATATTACACACAGTAAAGACACATCGTGGCTGATGATCATTCAGGCATGAATTTCCTGACCTGTTAATACCAGCATTATTTTTCCTTACTTGAATTAAAGAATATTATGGTGAGTTGTATTTTCGCCAAGACTAGCTCTAATCTTTTGAAACACCAAACCAACAACATGCCTCTACTTAGCTAGCTGTTAGAGAGCCTGGTGCTGTAAACACCTGCAGGTGTGAGCTCAGCAGATTTTTAAATGAATTTAAATAAATTTGATTCATAAAAGTGACCATGTAAATAATATATTATAATATCAAACATAAATGATGTAATTTGATTCATTGTACCAGATTTAGCTTAGTTAGCTAATTTACATCTGCAGATAGAGAAGGAGACGCTACATCCACACAGCCAAGGCTTGATTTAAATCACAACCCACTCCACTATCTGTAATCCAGGAAGGACTAAATACACTGACTGCAAATAAGTTGTTGAAGACATACTTTCCAATTCAACTGCTGAGATTGCTTCTTTCAGAGAATTAATTAGCAAAATAAGTAACTTTGAAGTTACTTTCCCAGGTAACTAATTACTCGTATAATCAATAACTCAAGTTATATTTCAGTTACTATTTTTTTTTCATATATATTATTTTTTATATATTTTTTTAGCTTTTACACCTTTATTGAAGGAGGGAGAGGACAAGGGACAGTGGAGGAAATTCGGAGAGAGTGGGGGAATGACATGCAGCAAAGAGGCCGCAGGCTGGATTTCCAACCCGGGCCACCCTCTACATGGGCGTGCAACTTAACCATTAGACTAAGTCCGCGCCCAAAGTTACTATTTTTGATTTAGTAAATAGTGAATTAAAAGCAATGCAGAGATAAAATGATCATATACATAGAGTATTTAAGGATAAAAGTGAAGAAAGACATTAAATAGAATAAATCAGAAATCAAAATCAGAAATACTTTATTTATCCCGGGGGGGAAACTCAGTTATTACAGAATGCTCTTACACACGGTATGAAAAAAGTCAAAATATTGATAGAAAGAAGGAATAAAATAGGATATAAATATGAATAAGATAAAAAATAAGAACGATAAAATAAAATAAAGTATAATAATAATAAAGTATGTACATCACTGCGCTAAGTAAAAAAAAACAAGCTTAATAAAAACAAACCCAGAGGTACAGTGGCCAGGAAGTGGCACACAATTTGCATATTCCAAACTCCTTGCAAAAGGAAACCACAACTACATTAGTAAAAACACAAATGCAAATGCAACAACACGGGCGCAAAAAACCCGAACATAGATGCAAAGAGTGACAGACTGACAACCGAAGTTGAACTGTCTCCAGTGTTTCTGACAGACTGTTATTCCAGGCGGACACATGTGGATGAGTAGTGAAAGTAAAACATCCGCTGTTTTCTAAACCGCCTGTTACATACTACCCATGAATGTAGTATGCAGTACGTACTGTCAACTGCATACTGTGTTTGAAGCATAGACTGTATAAATAATGGACGTAATATCCGTGACGTCACCCATCTGTATCTGAAGCCCTGTTTTATGGCAGCCATACTGGAAATGTTGAACTCAACCTGACTTCTGTTGAGCTAGTGTGACATAAAGAGGCGGGGTTTGAGCCTCCTAGCCAACAGCTACAGTGTTCCCACCTGTCAATCAAGTCAGCTGTGCCTCTCATTGGAAGACTTGCAATCTTAATATCTTTGAAATTGCAGCGCTAGAAAAAAATTCACCCCCCCCCCTACAGTGTGTGCCGATAGAGAAATGAGCTATCCAGACTACACTTGTTTTTTGTACCAGGCTGTAAACATGTTTATTTCTGCTGTAAAGATCCGCTTCTTTGAATTGGTGTGTATGTGGTTTTCGGTACTTCCGGAGCCAGCCTCAAGTGGATACTCGATGAACTGCAGTTTTTAGCACTTCCACATTGGATTCATATTTTTAGACCGGAGGTTGCCGCTTGAGTAAAATAAATAAATTATTTAAGATGAATAAAAGCAGTAAAAGCAGTAAATGAGATATTAAGAGAGTAAAATAATGAAAGGAAAATAAGATGGGGTAAAAAGTAAAATGATAAAAACCTTACCACAATCCAGATGAATATATTGTTCGTTCCTCTCTTCTTTCATTTTCATCTTTCTTATTTTTAAATTGTGCATTTGTATCATCACAGTGTATTTTTCTGACCTGTTGTTTAAGTTAAAACTCGCAACATGGGGCCCTATTTATACAGTCCATGCATGGGACCCATGGACCCATGATGGGACCTCCCGTCTGATGAACTTTCACCGGGGTGAGGAGGAAGTGACGTCACGGTAGGAGTTAAAGCTCGCGGTTGGCCCGGAGCCGACTTTACTGAGCAGCAACTGAAGCAACAACAGCAACAGCTCACACCGGGTGACATTTACCCTCCAAACCATCACATCATGTATCCAGAAGCCTGTCTCTGATAAGTGGAAGAGCTGATCCCCCCTCCTCTGTGGGGGAACATGACAGAGAGGTAAGAAGCCGTGTGAGTGATGCTAGCTGAGCTTGCTAGCTCTTTAGCTAGCCTGCCTGGAGCTAACGTTATCCTGAGAGAGTAACAACAACAGAGGCTTTAAACCAAAGTTATCACTACATCGTGCTTTAAAGTGTGTGAAGAGGCTCAAACACACGAGATATGCTCGTTGTCACAAAGCAGCAGAAAGATTCCTACTTCAGGAAAATCCCACGGACGGAGCAGCTGTCACTTTGCTTTATTTGTATGTAATAAATAAGAGTGCAGTCGTTTAATAATCAGTAAAAGCTAATATATCAGAAGAATAACATCAGTGAAATAAAGTCAGAGATGACACATCATTAGATAAAACCTGGAGCCCACAGTGTCCAGTGAACAAAGACAGGAGAAGTGAGTGTGACAGCATTAATGGTCATTTTACTCTCAATGACAATAGACCAACACCCTGTTTAGCCTTTAGATGACATCATTAAAACAAGTCTCACTACTCCTGTTTTTTTTACAGCTTGAGCAGGAAACCTGTATTAAAAGCAGTCTAGTTTCTTCCTTTTGTTCTTTTTGTTTCTATTTGATCTTTAAAGTCATGAAACATGTCTGAGAATCACACTCATGCTGTTCTGTCTCTCTCCATGTTTCCAGATGACTCACCCGTGGCTTGGACATCACCGATCTGACAGAACATGAGGCTGGCTGAGTTAGTCAGACTTGTCATTGCTTGTAATGATTCCTACTTTCACCATACAGACATTCACAACAAACTAGTGAACACTGAATCATGTCTGTTGCTTTATGTACGTGACACATGACACTCAAAGGAAAGCTACGTAACTTACAATCTAGTTTGTTTTGAATGGATTCCAGCTGATAACCATTGCTGATGATGTCGCTGGGGGAGCAGTCTCAGAAGTGGTTTCCCACCCATGTCCAAGCCACTGTTCTTCAAGCTACAGGTTTACAGCCCAAAGGCAAAAATGGCACCAACGACGCCTACACTATCATCCAGCTGGGCAAAGAGAAGTACTCCACATCGGTGGCAGAGAAGACGCTCAACCCCGTGTGGAGAGAGGAGGCCTCCTTTGAGTTACCTGGTTTACTTTTGGAGGGGAACCCAGAGGTGTACGAACTCTGCCTCATAGTGATGCATCGGTCTTTGGTCGGGATGGACAAGTTCCTGGGTCAGAGCTCCATCAACCTCAATGAAATCTTTGATAACAAGGAGAGGAAGAAAATGGAGTAAGTATCATGCACTCAAGCAGTAAAAAGCCTTTCATTAAATCCATAATAGACCAGTAATCCTTATCTCATCAGGGTAGGTATTGAGGAGCCCTTAATGTGCTCACACACACGCAGACACACAGTTCTACATGTGTGAACGTGTCAACCATCGCATAACTTACCTACATCTTATGGCAGGCGTATGCCGGACGTTTGATCCATACGCTGAATACATCACTTACTCGCCGTACTACGACGTATACCAGCCAGCTTCAGCTTGCTCTTAACTTATACAAAACTTACCTATAACTTATGCGACGCACGCCAGTGTACTCGACAACTGTTTTATACGTCGGCTTACACTGGCTAAATCATCATGGTCTGACAGGGCTATTACTCTATCACTTTTCATAAATGTGTGTACACCAACTAAAATGTTCTGGCTACCAATGGAGACTGGTGCTGTTTGGCCCTTTTCTACCTATGGTACCATAAATAATCTGGTTATCTACATCATATCATTGTGATGCCATTAGTTTACAATATGACACCCACTACATGTTGAAATGTAATATAGAGCCACAGATGTATCTATTTTTTTCTGATAATATGTCAGTGTCACATATTGATCAATAATAGTGCAGGAGATTCTAACATAATGACTTGATAAGCATCTTCATGAGTCCACACCAAGGTTATTATAGTTTTGCATTTTTCATTAGTTTTTATTTGTATTTCGTTTTGACTTTTTGTTTTCAATTTCAGTTTAGTTTTAATTAGTTTTTGAAGCGGGTTTGCTAGTTAAGTTTAGTTTCTATTTTTTGAAAATACTTAGTTTTAGTTTAGTTTTTATTAGTTTCAGTTTTAGTTTTAGTCTTTTTTGCCTGTGTGCCTGCCCGGGGGTTAGCTTCTGTTTCAGGGTAAGGGGCCTGGCCGCTCTCTCTTGCCTTGACAAGGTATGCTAGGTTAGCCGTCTTGTGTGAGCTTTTCAAATGGACTTTAAGATTAGTGGGATTTTCCCCCTTGAGAAATTGTCCACATATTTTATCACCTTCCATTGCAAGGCACTTACTCCTATCAGAGACAGTCATATTCAAAGTAATCCCAAATGGGGCTCTGCCGCTTTCTCCTGACTTTCGCTGCCATTAACGCTCTGCAGGCAAAGTGTGGACGCGTGCCTGCTTGTGCGATTGAGCCAAATGAAGTGAAACTGGCAGAAAACAAACAAAAAATTCATATCCTAAAAAAATAGGCAATACTGGTAGATACTCTGTAGGATAGTACTCTCCCTGGGGTGTCGGTCAGAACACACTGGACAGGAGACAGGAGGGAGCTTTAACCGTTTAGTGAATATTCTCCTTGTACAGCACAACAGTACAGCAGACCCAATGAGGCCACAGAGGAATAGGTATGAGTGTGGTCGGAAACACATCAAATAGATACACATATTACATATCCACTCAAAATACTGAGTTTAATACGAAAACTAAAGACATGTTCTCTATCATTTTAGTTTATTTTAGTTAGTTTTGTAAACTCACAATACAGTTTCAGTTAGTTTTCGTTTTTTTGTGAAGCCTCGTTTTTATTTTTATTTCAGTTAACGAAAATGTTTTTTCACCCCTCGTTTTCGTTATTTCGTTAGTTTT
This sequence comes from Notolabrus celidotus, assembly GCF_009762535.1. Lineage (NCBI taxonomy): Eukaryota > Metazoa > Chordata > Actinopteri > Labriformes > Labridae > Notolabrus > Notolabrus celidotus. Next base: position 35,177,105 of record NC_048275.1, on the reverse strand, counting down.
CGTTAACTATAATTACCTTGGTCTACACTGACTAATATTAGGACTCTGTGATGTGTCTGTTTTATTTAAGTGCCAGTAAAAAGAGTAAATTTCCTTATTTGAATCTTTAATTTGAATAAAGAACACTAAAGCCTGAGTCTGCAGTATAAAATATACATTACATGACCTCTTGTATGTTACACTTTTAAAATAAAACACCTCCAGCTCACAGTCATGCACAGATGTGTGGTTGGTAGAGGAGTAGACTTGTAAGAGGAAGTGGAAACTATTTTCACAACTCTTCCAGTCAGAAGTTGAATCGGTTATTGTTCATTGTCTACACGCCTCACTGCCTGTTTGGGCCGTACAGAAAGGTAACTTCTTGTTTTTCTCAGCTTGGTTTTCTCAGCTTGGTTAAAGACCAACTCCTACTGCAGCATATCTTCAATACTACGGCATTGTCCTTCAATCACATGAACAGAACAGAAATCACATTTTCCCTTTTTTTTTTTACTTTATGAAATTTTGAGCTCATACAATATATAAACATAAACACACACATACCGTCATACTGAACTTGAACTGACAATACCCCACATTAACACCACCCACCTCCCCTGACCAAGAGCACAACCTAGACAGAGAATAATGAAGAAGATTCAGGAAGAGGAATAAACAGAATAGACTAAATGAAAAGATAACAGATGGTAACAAGAAATAATCAAAAAATAAAAAGATAACCTTAATTAAAGTTAATTATAAAAATTTGACATCTACTGATAAGAAACAAGTAAAACAAAACCCAGATATACTAAAGGGAAAAAAAAGATAAATAAATAAAGATCCAATGCATAAGCATTGTTATTACCCTCTGCAGATTTAAACAAACTTTCACAAATAAGGTTTTTCCATGTATGTTCAGTAAAGTGACCACGGGTTGGTGGAACTTGTCCATCTTGTTGACCGTCCATTGTTGAGGCTTAGCAATGAAACAGCCCACATTGCTGAGGGATTATTTTTAGCTTAATCACTGACATGGTTAGCAGTAGTTGGACTAATTGAAACTAGTGTAGCTGGCCAAACATGTCTTGTTAGTCACTCCCATGCCTACAATTATTGTCAAAGGAGGCATTGAAAATCAAGAATGAACCAACAGCTTGTTCTCTGTAGACGCTCCTGATCCTCTGTATGCTTCATTTTTCCCTCAATGGGAATGTCTTTGCAGACAAAAATGGAGTGCATGTTGGGTAAACTGCATATAGGTGTGATATTTATGGTCTACAGCAGGCATCTGTATAGCTGAGTCATTTCATCCAGAGGTGAATCATACTGGCTGTATATGAATGCAGACAGCTTTATGTCTGGCTACACAGAGGGCTGTGACTCATTCAAAATAAACTTTTAGTGTTTCTTTAAACAGAAACAAAATTAGCTTCTTTTTTTTTGACATTTTCCTTTTTTTTTTTTTATTTGTGAACAAAAATCATCTAACAGGATGTGTTTTAAATTTGCTTTCTGCATTTTATAAACACGAACTTGGGTTTTGCCAACCAGTTTGTAGAATTAACAGATATAGTCATGGGTAGGGCTGGGTGATAATTCAATAACGATAACTATTGTGATGTAATTTTTCTCAATATAAATATAACAAACGTTTGATACAAATTCAATAGAAATAAACCTGTAATTACACCCCCCAACCACATGAAAGGGAACGGGCGCCAATGTGTCTTAAAGAAGAAGACGCCATTGAACAGCCAATCATGTTTGGTTTCTTTAACTTTCACTCCGGAGCAAAAATCTGCCTTTAAATATACATGAAATAATGATTAGATTTTTATCACAATAATTATCGATATCAACTGATATGAAAACATTTTTTCATGATTCCATCTTTTTCAATATCTCCCAGCTCTAGTCATGGGTTTCATCTGTTTAAAGTGCCAGAGTAATGCACCTCAAGGTCCTGCATGTCTTCAGCGGTCCCTAGAGTGAACATGCTCACATTACTTGTTGTTCTAATCCCACACTGCAGGCACACTTGACAGTGGTGCTCGGTCCCTTGATGGGTATCAACCCTCCACAGTGGGTCTGTAGCCGCTGCCCGTCTGCAGTGTTTCTGATCTGACACATTGAGGAGGAAAAGCCCACCTTGACATCTGAGCAGGCAGCCCATAATTATCGTCCACCTGTGTTTGTTGATTGTGAGAAGTTTCCCAGCAGCCTAGGCCCAAGTGGGAGGATTGTGGTTCCAAGCACAGGGAGGTTTATCTTAGCCTTGAAACTCACGTGAGGAGCGGCCCCTGCCCGGCGCAGTGGTACGCTGTGGCTGCTGATCAGACTGAGCACTACTCGCCCCAGCCTGGGAATCGGACCCAGCTGGGCCTTTCATGACTAAGCCCAATGACTCAGCTTCTGACAGTTCAAAATACCATTAACAGCTGCTGTTGTTCAACAGCCAATACCAAGCGTTATTCTGGATTTAGCTGATCACTGATTTTCATGTAGTGATACAGTGAGTCATGTCATTGAATGAAACAAATATATTTAGAGAACAAAATGATTCTACAAGTTTGGGAACGGTTCAGGTCTTGCAGGGATTTACAGAATCCTCCTACATACTCCGGTCAGTCGGATTGATTTACAGAAACAGTCCATGATCAGCACCATAATACTCCATGACTGTCATGAGCATGTGCAGTATGAGCTGTTGGGTTCCTCTGCAATGTGGCTTTGCAGATTCCCAGTTGCTGGTTGTTACATATCTGAACAAAGGCCAGATCATTTGTGCAAATGCCACTTTATTTATCTCAGAGTGAAAGCATCATTCCCATTACTTCAGTCAAAGAGCACAATTTGAACAAGTAGGATCCCAAAAGCATTATTTGATTTAACAGCAGGCTGTTTGTTACGCTCTGTATGCAGAGAATCCCATATGACAAATTGTGTACAAATTATATTTACACTTTAAGCTCCTGCTGTTTTTAGCTTTCTGATTGGTCTGCTCTCATTAGCCTCTTCTTGCAGAAAAGAAGGAAGAAGATGTTTTTTATGAGGTGTTGTTACGTAGTGTAAGGACCTTTACCACATCCTGTCGTCGTATGTTCCTGACCTCATAATGAAGTTACGCCAAGCTGTAACCTCCGGCCGGGGGAATTGAAGCCAATGCTGAAGTATTAAAAACTGCAGTTCATTGAGTGTCCACTTGAGGCTTGCTCCGGAAGTACAAAAAACCACATACACACCAATTCAAAGAAGAAGATCTTTACAGCAGAAATAAACATGTTTACAGCCTGGTTCAAAAGACAAGTGTAGTCTAGATAGCTCATTTCTCTATCGGCACACACTGTATAGGGGGTGAATTTTTTCATAGCATAGCAATTTCGAAGATATTAAGATTACAAGTGTTCCATTAAGAGAGGCACAGCTGACTTGATTGACAGGCAGGAACACTGTAGCTGTTGGCGAGGAGGCTCAAAGCCCTTTTACGTCACACTCGCTCGACAGAAGGTAGATTGAGTTCAACATTTCAAATACGGCTGCCGCCGACGATTGGCCTCAAAAGAGCTCTTCAGAAACAGATGGGTGACGTCACGGATATTACGTCCATTATTTTTACAGTCTGTGTTAAACGTCATAGTCAACTCAGAATATTTTCTCACATGTCTGTCAATCTAAATCTTCACATTGGATTTTCTCCCTCTTCAGCTGGTATTCCTTGGAGTCTAAGCCGGGGAAGAAAAGGAAAGAACGAGGCCGCATCCAGGTCAGCATCCAGTTCATGAGGAACAACATGACGGCCAGCATGTTTGACCTCTCCATGAAGGAGAAGCCCCGCTCCCCTTTCTCCAAACTAAAGGACAAAATGAAGGGACGCAAACATGACAGTGGCTTCAGTGACACGTCTTCAGCCATCCTGCCTCGCTCTGCCGTGTGTGATGCCGAGCCGAACCGCAGGCCATTAGAACCACAGCCTCAAGCTGAAGTAAAGGTCAAGAGATCACTACTGGCCGGGACCCATAAACTCTCTGCAGCCCATTCCATGTCCGATCTCATTGGGACCCACTTTCGACCAAAACTGGACTCCATGAACTCCATCGAAGAGACGGGTGAGAAACAAAGCTGTTCTTAGAAGTTGAATATATTTGAATTTGAGAGGATTTCAAAGATAGACTCTTCTTGATGCTTGGCCTCGGTCTTCAGGGACTAGATAGATATGTTGCTAACACTAGTTGCAGTTCTGGTTATCATTGCGTCGTCAAGCCTTTGCTACCTTCTAGTTTTTATATTAAAGGAAAAAGGACTGGGAGACGGGTGCCTTATTGATTTTAGCTGAAGGAGAAAAGGGCCTTGTTCTTAAACACTTCAACACTGTGTGTGCAGTTAATCACATTTCAGCCCCTTCATCTAAATCAAGTCAAAGACACATAAGGTTATTCATATCAATAAAACCCTAGGTCACTAACGTAACTCTACCTCTACCCTAAATGTTCAAATCATAGACATATACGTAGACGCCGCATTGACTAGCTGGATCGTACTTCAACGTCACCGCCATGTTGCATGTGGCAATCTGCAAAGACGTGCACAAGTAGTACGTAGAAACACGCCTCCCAAATGTTCTTATATGACCTTACTGTTGTAAATTTGACTTATAACCATTAGCAGAACTTTCCAAATGTATGCAACAAATATTTGTAGAAGTTTCCACAGCGCTAACGTTACCTTTTTAAAAACGTGTTCACTGCTCAAACACTAAAACACTGAGACACCTCTTAAAGCTGGGGTTGGTGGTCAGATTTAGATCCACTTTTTGTTCTACAGGTTAAAATGATCTTTCTGTCCCGATGGCAATCAATACATAATGTGTTCCTAAAAAAAGAGGTAAAAAATCTACAGCCAGAGTAAACCTGGGAAAACACCAACCAATCCCTGCCATCAGGAGCCAAACTATGAAACCAATCAAATCCTGTCCTGCCGTTCTGCCCGCCTCCTGCAGAGCGTACATTTCATGTTTGTTTGTGTTTTTAACTTTCACTATGAGAATGTTTTGGTGTTTTCTTACCACTGAGTGAGACATGATTTGACGTAGTGCAAAACACAAACCATGTGCTGAGGACCGGTTTTGAATCAGTCACCATCATATGGTTGTGAATCAGCGGCGCTCGTGCATGTGAGCGGGGGCGTTGTTTTGGAGGAGTTCCGAGGGGAGGGGGGGAGGGGTTAGACGGAGTCCTGAGGAAATGCTACACTCAAATTAATGCTAGTTTTCCGTGACTACCAACCCTAGCTTTAAAGGTACTGTGATTCATCCTTCTAAAGGTCGTGTCTACATTATATTTGATTTCACTTTCAGCAGCTGTCTCTTAAAAAGGTCAGTATAAATAAAGTCATCTTGGATTTAGAATTACTTCAATGTGCTTAGTGTTAATTCTAACAATGTCTTAAGCACTTTGTTCTCACGTGATATAAAACATTACATGTGGACAACTGACTTTAATACAGTGCAATTAAAAAAACATATTCCTCAGCGGGGGCATTTAAAGGCCACAGAGCAGTGGTATGAAAAACAGAGTGAAAACAACGGCCCAGACAGTGCAGGAAGGCTGAAAATATGTAAAATGATGAAATATTTTGAGCATGTTATAGATACAGGTGATCAAACTAACAAAAGTAAACTGAGTTGTATGGAAGGAGACTAATACTGGGTGAGTAATGTGATCAGAATGAGTAAAGTGATCATAGTGAAACAGTAAGACTTGTAGGTTGGGCGTATAAAAGTAGCATAACAGTATGACAGTAACGTACTGCACATTTTTTTGCATGAGATGATATTTTATACAATTAAAAAATGTCCATAATTTCTATAATGGAGTATATCCATCGTTTAATTGCTAAAAAAAAGCATACTCACTGCCAGTTGCAGCCGATTATTAATTTAATAACAGACGTCCTACATTTTTTTGTCTAAATAGTCATCATTTTTAGTACTTAAAAAATAAAAAATAATAATTGAATTTAAAAACGGTTCATCAAAATGAGTTAAATACAACAGGACAGTGATTTATTTTTCAAAAAAACTGTTTCCACATCTTGTATTAGTTGACACGGTGGATTCGCCACATTCAATATGGCGGACGCGCTGACGTATCGCAGCAGCGGGATAAGACAGTCAATTAATGCGGCGTCTACGTGTTGTCAGCATGCCATCCACTCCATCTGGCCTGTCTGATGTTAACCCCAGAGTTCTCTGAAGCGGCCACATCATGACTTTTAATTTTTGTTTCCAGCTTCTTAAAAGATGAATCAAGATAAATAGCATCTTTTCATGAAAACTGTAGAGAAACACATCGTAAACCAGAACAAATATTTCACCCTTCAAAGTCTGATTTATTTTGATTATGTCATCATTTGTTGGAATGCTCTTGGTTCTCTTTCCGGGATCACAGGTGGCCCTCACAGGCGTTCCCAGAGCGAGGTGCCAGGCTACCAGGATAGCGAGGTACACAGTGACCCTTTCACTGATATCGGTGATACCCTTCCACAAAAGTATGCCACGCTCCCACGCAACCGCAATCCATTCGAGGGGGAGCATGGGCAGCTGTGGGACCGGGGAGAACGGAAGGAGAAAAAGGAGAAGGTCAGCCTCCTGGAACGTGTAACGGGAAAGAAGGAAGGTCGCAAGACCAACGGGGGGCGTTCAGGCAGCTCTGGAGATCTGCATTCTCCCAACCCCTTCAGTGGAGACTCACAGGGAGACACCAACCCGTTCATCTCCAACTACAAAATAAGGTACTCCCTGTTGTGTGTCGTAGAAGTCCTCAAATGAATCTCTCATAGTTTAACACCATCATTCATCATGTATAGTTTTATTCCACCATCCACCTTCACGTACGAGGTGTCTGCAGCGGGCTCTCGTGACTTCATCATTGACTCTTCATCATTGAGATATTGATGAACATAAAAAACCTGTGCAGCAAGTGATCTTGCTACATGTGTTAATTAAAACCGTTGTACTACACAGCTAAAAGACCAGTGATGATTTTAACTCCCACAGAGTCGATTTCAACACTTTACAGGGTTTACATAGCTCCACACTCCACACACATTACTGCAGTCTTCCATCTTTTGTTCATATTTATCCCAAATGAAGACACAGGCTGTTTTCAAACCGCCTACTATACTAGCAGTACGTACTGATTTGGCCTAAACTCAGTATGTAGTATGTGAACAAGAGCAAAATCTGCAGTATACCAAAACTACCCGGATGTCTACTGATTCAGGAACATGTCTCAGTATGCAGCGGACCAGTCTCCCTCACATACTGTTTCCCACAATGCACAGCGTTCTGCGTCTTCTTTTTACCATATATGACGGGGGGGACTTTGTTTTTGAGTGCTGTGAAAATATTTAAATTCCATATAAACCACTTCTTAACTTTTTAAATTATAAGTGATGCTAAAGAAGCAGTTTATCTGTCAGCTTGGACGTTGCTAGCATCCTGCAGAACCAGATCCAACAGAACTGTCATACTACACACAACCATCAGTGGGTAGCAGGCGGTTTCGAAGACAGTCTTATTTTCAGAGATAAACATAGCTGCCATAGACAGCTAGCTAACATTAGCTAAACACCATGACACAGTTGCTATTAAGTCCTGGCAAACCGGCTTTGTAAAGCGTAGATGCTCCAAAGATGTCTTTTTGTACACAGCTGCCCACAGCATCAATTAATACTTATTTCAGAAAGTTAGACTTAATTCAACTCACTGTGTTGAACCACAGGAAAGAAAGCCAGCTTGTCTTTGTCTCCAACGAATGAAGTGAAATGCGCAGACGACTAGTGATGGAACATTCTATTCGAATGCTTGAACATTTTTTCACTTACTCACTTACAAATCGAAGAGTTAATGCAAACATTATCTAATTTTAAAAGTACATTTTTCATTGTTTTTACTGGTGTCTGGTTGTGATACGATGTCCCGCCATACAGTGGGTATAGAGTGTCTTAAAGCTGTTTGCTAACCGGGTTAAGTAACAGACGAAGAAGAATGCCAACTGCATTAAAAAGTATAAAAGGAGAAGAAAACCATAGTGACTGTCGCTGGTAGGGATGGGCATTTTAAGCCAAAATACTATTCGATAATCACTGGCATCTATTCAACAATTATTTCACACACACACACACACACACACACACACACACACACACACACACACATACCTGTCCCATCAACAGCCCGTTTGTCTGGCAGTCGCGTTAACCAGCAGCAGGACGAGGTGCTGCTAGTAGCGGGCTCTGACGGTGTCCGTCTCTTTATGTCAGTGTTTCTGTGACGCAGCGTGGCGTGTGTGTTTACATTTTACAGCCATGTTCAGTCTCTGGAAATACGTGTGTAGCAGTATGAGATTCAGAAACAGAAAATCGCCACGACTGTTGCTAATGTTTTGTCCCTCATTTGCTATGTAATGCAGTTAGCATTCTTCTTCTTCTGTTACTTAATGCGGTTAGCAAACAGCTTTAAGGCGCTCTATAGCCACCGTCTGACGGGAATACTGTATTACAACCAGGCACTGGAAAAAAAGATGAAATATTGTATTTTTTTAAATGAGAAAATATTCAAAGGAAATCTTTTTTACTTTTTTAGAAAGTGAACAAATATTCATAAATCATTGCCCATCTCTAATATGTGTGAACTGGTTTGAGATTCAGAAACGGAAAATAGTGCAGAGACTGAGCCTGGCCGTAAAATGCAAACACACACGCCACGCCGCGTCACAGAAACACAGACACAGAGGTTGAGACAGACACTGCCAGTACACACTACTGTGGGGGCTTTATTAGGAGTAATCCCTGAATAGATGCCATTGACTATCGAATTGTGTTTTTGCTTGAAATGCCCATCCCTACTGGAGACCTGGGCGGAGCTTAGATTAATTGACTCTCTGTAGAGTTGTGTTAACACCAAGTGGCAACCACTGGCTGCGAGAATTGAAGCTAATGCGGAAATGTTAAAACTGCAGTTCATCGAGTGTCCACTTGAGGCCTTGCTCTGGAACTACCAGAAACCACATACACACCAATTCAAAACAGACGATTTTTGCAGCAGAAATAAACCTGTTTACAGCCTGGTACAAAACACCAGTGTAGTCTGGATAGCTCATTCCTTTGTCGGCACACAGAAACAGATGGGTGACATCACGGATACTATGTCCATTATTTATACAGTCTATGTTTAACACTGAGGGATTTAATCAGAAAGAGTCAAAACTACACTTCGGGAGTTAATTAACTCTGAAATGTTTAACCCTAAAATTTCAACTCCAATTTTTGCTGTGTTCAGATTATTAGCTTCAGCTTTGCCATACATCTTTGAACACCTTGTAGATCTTAATGTTCTGTCCGATGGATCTTAACATGTCTATTGTCTTTTTCTGGTTGAAACTGTAAAGGCAGTGTGCTCGGTGTATTCTGTGCGTCACATAAAGGCTTGGCGAGCGCTGTGGCTATGTTCTGGTTAAACTGAGTGGAAGGTGTCATTAGTGGCTCTTTAGAGTGCTTGGGTTTGATAACAGAGCCCTCTGAGCTATGGTAATGAGATCCTCCACAGAGATAGACCACCCAATTAACTACTTATCTCTGAAGGCACTAGTCCATCATCTAAACTGTCTTTGTCACACAGCAGCTCACTGGTCATTCAGAATGTGGTGAAGACGAGGATTTAAAGTGTCTGATTTATTGATGCATTCATACACAGCTACAGAAAGCACATCATGTTACACCTCTTTGTATTGGTTCAATGGTAATAATTGTGTCCATAATATTCACTGTCTGTGTTTCTGTCTGTTTGTTTGCAGTGATAAGAAGTCATCAAGACATGAAGAACTAATCTTTGGCCATAAGAAGAAGGACATCAACGGCAAAAAGAAAGTAAGAACAATGACCTGCCTCGTTAACTGGACGCATCGTCTGAGGTTGTTGTTGAACAGTGATTGAGGGGAAAAGGGAAAGCCTCGTGTCTTTACTTCCAGAGTGTTGTGATGCTCATGTATAATTGGGAACCCTTTGTTAATTTTACGTAGCAGCTGGTGATCTCTGAGGGCTCTGAAACTCAGATGTGTTATTTGCCTAATTGGACACATCGGTCACCGTGCCTGAGCTGATTTTAATTTGAGGTGGTGTGAAAGTTTAGTCTGTGAGGTCAGAGCTGGTGCTGTGTCTCCCTGAATTCATCCATGAACGCTTTGAGCAGAGATATCGTTTATTATCATTCACAATGATCGAAACTCTGTTTGGACCTAATGTTTTACCCTTCATGAGTTGGGTTTACTTTATTTTATTTTATTTTATTTTACTGCCTGTCTGCCTTTCTGCCTGTCTGCCTGCCTGCCTGTCTGTCTGTCTGTCTGCCTGCCTGCCTGCCTGTCTGCCTTTCTGCCTGCCTGTCTGCCTTTCTCTCTGTCTCTGTCTGTCTGTCTGTCTGCCTGTCTGTCTGTCTGTCTGTCTGTCTGTCTGCCTGCCTGTCTGTCTGTCTGTCTGTCTGTCTATCTATCTATCTGTCTGCCTGCCTGCCTGCCTGTCTGTCTGTCTGTCTGTCTGTCTGTCTGTCTGCCTGCCTGTATGTCTACCTGCCTGTATGTCTGCCTGTCTGTCTGTCTGCCTGCCTGTATGTCTGTCTGTCTGTCTGCCTGTCTGCACATTGCTCTTTACGAGTGGACAGTCTGTCTGTCTGTCTGTCTGTCTGTATGTCTGTCTGTCTGTCTGTCTGCCTGCCTGCCTTTCTGTCTGCCTGCCTGCCTGCCTGCCTGCCTGCCTGTCTGTCTGTCTGTCTGTCTGTCTGTCTGCCTGTCTGTCTGTCTGTCTGTCTGTCTGTGTGCCTGCCTGTCTGTCTGTTTGTCTGTCTGTCTGCCTGCCTGTCTGTCTGTCTGTTTGTCTGCCTGCCTGTATGTCTTTCTGTCTGTCTGCCTGCCTGTCTGTCTGCCTGCCTGTATGTCTTTCTGTCTGTCTGCCTGCCTGCCTGCCTGTCTGTCTGACTGCCTGTCTGTCTGTCTGTCTGTTTGTCTGCCTGTCTGTCTGTTTGTCTGCCTGCCTGTCTGTTTGTCTTCCTGTCTGTCTGTCTGTTTGTCTGCCTTCCTGCCTGTCTGTCTGCCTGCCTGCCTGTCTGTCTGTCTGTCTGCCTTCCTGCCTGCCTGTCTACCTGCCTGCCTGCCTGCCTGCCTGTCTGTCTGCCTGCCTGTCTGTCTGTCTGTCTGTCTGTCTGCCTGCCTGTCTGTCTGTCTGTTTGTCTGCCTGCCTGCCTGCCTGTCTGTCTGTCTGCCTGCCTGTCTGTCATTCTGCCTGCCTGTCTGTCTGTTTGTCTGCCTGCCTGCCTGTATGTCTGTCTGTTTGTCTGCCTTCCTGCCTGTATGTCTGCCTGCCTGCCTGTCTGTCTGTCTGTTTGTCTGCCTTCCTGCCTGTATGTCTGCCTGCCTGCCTGTATGTCTGTCTGTTTGTCTGCCTTCCTGCCTGTCTGTCTGTCTGTCTGTATGCCTTCCTGCCTGTATGTCTGCCTGCCTGCCTGTCTGTCTGTCTGTTTGTCTGCCTTCCTGCCTGTATGTCTGCCTGCCTGCCTGTCTGTCTGTCTGTCTGTCTGTCTGTCTGTCTGTCTGTCTGCCTGCCTGCCTGCCTGCCTGCCTGCCTGCCTGCTTGCCTGCCTTGTCTGTCTGTCTGTCTGTCTGCCTGCCTGACTGCCTTCCTGCCTGCCTGCCTGCCTGCCTGCCTGCCTGCCTGTCTGTCTGTCTGTCTGTCTGTCTTGTCTGTCTGTCTGTCTGTTACACAGCACATTGCTCTTTACGAGTGGATCTGTTGGTGCAGTCGCTGTAGTGACACCTAAATGAGAAAGAGAATGCTGATAATGGCTTTCCTCACCTTCCTCTGTGGGTGTTGAGGGTTTTCGGTCTCCTCATTTCGCCCCTGTGCTTGCCGAGCAGTGCCAGAAATGGCAGATCCTGTTTCCTTTGCTCCAAGGCCCTAATTAAGCAAACACATGGGGGACGGAGAGCTGGGAGACATTTCAAAGAAACACAGCTTTTAGATTCTCAAAGCTGAGCTCATTAGAAACTGTAATGACACAAGTGGAGAATGCCAAGTGTGCGCCTTATCTTCTCACCACTGATCGCAGAAAAATGGTCATCATTACTTTGCCAATTCATGCTAATTTACAGGCCTTTGTGAACATCTACTAAAGCGCATTAATATTATGCTATGTGTGTACGTGACAGAGCACAACATGCTTGTATGTAAATCCACATCCCTTACATTTGGCTTCTGGTTTTCTTATTTGTTCTCAGACGGCCTAAATGCAGCGTCTTTATAAAAAGTTACCTTCATCACCTGCTCCTAAAACACTCCCTCACATTTAATCTCAGTGGCAAATACTTCATTTTGGTCTGTGTTGCCCCATCGTAGACCTTCTACTGTTGGGAGAGATAAGATAGTGGTGAGCAGGCACACTCCAGGTCCTTCTGCATATTCTTTCTCCATCAGCGTTTGAATGGTGCATGGGAGTGGAAGCTGATAAGAGTGGTATTTGAAATAGGATGAAGGCTTTACTGCCCTCTCCGTTCAGGGGAGGATGACCAGCATTGAAGCTATGAAGTGGCCCCTCATTAAAAATGATTACAGCGTTACTCGTGCAATATGATCTGCACATAATGTACCACACAACTTTAGTCCAATAGGTTGTTCTAAAAAAGCAGCGCTGGGCTTGGTTGGGTCCATTTTTAAAATATTTATCGTCCTGACCTTAAGCTGCAGAAATCAGCAACCTGAGCTTTCCCCCTCAAAATAAAGATTGTGTTCTGTTTTAGAAACCTTTATCGTTAAAGTCCAGCATGCTATTTAGAGTTGTTTTCCTGATGTAGTTAGAGAAACTGTGCTTTGAGGTGCTGGAAACTAAAGAAACAAACAAACCGAGAAGGATGTTAGAAGCTAATTAGAGCAGCTAAACTGCTCCTGGTTCATTATAAACACTCAGACTGTCAGATCGTAACATCTGCTGAAGAATCATTGACATGTCAGGGCTCAAGCACTTAAGAAGTCTCACTTTAAGGACTCATAATTAGCCTGTATTAGCAACAGATAATGAGAGATAAACACTTGACAGTTTATGTCACATCAGGCCAACATGTCAGCGTGTTTACTTTGTTGCTATCTTTAGACTTGAATTTGTTATCGGATGCTTTGTTTCATATTCACATCATTTTGGTCTACTTTATCTAATCCTATCTAATCTAATCTAATCCTATATAATATAATATAATATAATATAATATAATATAATATAATATAATATAATATAATATAATATAGTATCTTTGCATTTTTGTGAATATGTATGCCAAATGATGTGATTGAGGACAATGTGACATCATTACAACTGTACAAATTATTTGTACTTATCCTTTATTTAAGCAGGGAGGACCCACTGAGTCCAAGGTCTCATTATCAAGGGTGCCCTGCAGCAATACAATTAAATACAATTAAAACAAAAACACAGTTAAAAAATAGTCACATTCAGACTTTCAAAACGGTTCTAAATGCTCTCATGTTTTAAAACTATTACAAGTACTTATTTTACGTAGCTCAGTTACTACCTCTTTAAAAAGATCATAAGATATCAGATAGAGGAGTGTATACACTATTTAAAAGTTTTTCCATATAGGGCTGGATGATGATTCGATAACGATTTGCAATGTTTCTTCAGCAGAAACAAAATCAGCTTCTTTTTTTGTAATTAAAGAATAAAAAAATAATTTGCTAGACGAGACGAACAAAAATCATCTAACTGGATGTGTTTTAAATTATCTTTATGCATTTTAAAACACAAACATGCGTTTGCCCACCAGTTTGTAGAATTACACAGATATATTATGGGTAGGGCTGGGCGATAAATCAATAATGATCAATATCGTGATATAATTTTCAATATAAATATAACAAATGATCAATAAAAATGTGATATATTTAAACCTGTAATTACACCCCCAAACCAGTAGAAAGGGGGGTGCTAAGCAGCCTTAAAAGATAGTTGCCACCCAACATTAGACAGAAGACAAAGACGGCATTGAACAGCCAATCATGTCGCAGGGTGAGAGGTAGTCAGAGAAAAGAAGCGCTCGTGGAGACCTGTCACACAGCTGCAGCCCCCAGTTCGAGCGTCTCCGCTGTTGGCAACACCTTCAGTCAGCTGATTCACATCGAAACATACTTTAAACTAGGGATGACCACAATTAATTGATTATCGATTAATTGATTGTTAAGAAATGACTCAAAATCAATTTTCCGTCACGTGGATCAAACATCATGTGGTCTCATATTACACTCATCTATCAGGGAGGTTTTTTAAGTTTAAAGCATGTTTCGATGTGAATCAGCTGTTAAAGGTGTTGCTCACAGCGGAGACGCTCAGCTGCGGCTGTGCGTCAGGTCTCCACGTGCGCTTTTTAAAAGAGGATCAATACAAAACTGCTGCCAACAACAACACGGACACAAAGGTTGACCGCTTTAAACAGGATATTTCCCACCTTTGGATACAAAGGCAACAGAAAGGTGGGAAATCCTGGTACGGTACTTTTACAGACCAGCAACATCAGAGCCGTCTGAGCTTTTCTCCAGCGGGACTCATTATGACCTGGTTGCGCTCCTGGCTGACACCTGACCGAATACACATGTTGATTTTTCTCAATAAGAACGAGTAGAAAGAAAACTGGACACTGTGAGTCTGAAGTACTTTTCTGTTAATATTATGAGCCTTCACTTTATAAGGTTATGTCTGCGGAGAATATTTTAATGAGCCTGATTGTTGATATTCTGCGTATCAAACGTGTGCCCGTATTCAATACCGTCAGTTATATGCATTTTGTTGCTGTAAAAAATACAATTTAGGGGGAAAACAACGTATTTGGCATTGTTTTTGACGTAAGAATAATAATGTTTTTTTTTTATCAATTAATCGATAATTGATCGTTAACATTTCCAAAAATCGATCACGGAAAATACTTAAAATGTACATCCCTACTTTAAACTTAGAACACCTCCCTGATAGCTGAACCAAATATGAGACCACATGATGTTTGTTCCACATGATAGAAAATCGAAACAAAAAATGTGTTTGAGTAAGTTCTTAACAATCAATTAATCTATAATCGATTATCGATTAATTGTTGCCATCCCTAGTCTGAGCCCTATCAGGGTTTGTTATAGTGAATTAAAATCAGTCTGTAACTGCAAAAGAGCCTGGGTGTATGAAGGGGCACAGGAGTATAATATGGTATCATCAGCATAAAGATCAAATGTACCATTTTTAAATTCATCTCTAATGCCATTAATTTACAAATAGAAGAGGTCCAAGGAATGATCCCTGGGGTACTCCTTTGCTGACTTCTGTAAAAGATGATTTTACACTATCTGCAACTATTGCTTGAGTTCTGTTGGTTAAATAGTTGTGAAACCAGTAACATGCACAGTCATCAAGACCTAGGGAAGACAATCTGCTTAATAAAATGGAGTGGTCAACCATATTAAAGGACTTTGATAAGTCAACAAAAAGGGTAACACATTTACAAAGTCATTCAACACAAGGGCTGCTGCAGAGACTGTGCTATGACACTAACCCTGTTAATTCTGGCCTTTATTTCTGTTTCAGGAGGTCAAACAGGAAAGCGTAGCTGCCTACAGCAACTTAACCTTTGAGGAAGTTGTGCAAGAACTCATCAAGCAGAAAGAAGTGGTGAAGAAGAAAGACAGCCACATACGGGAGCTGGAGAACTACATCGATGACCTCCTTGTGCGCGTCATGGAGGAGACCCCGAGCATTCTCCGGACGCCCTATGAACCAAAAAAGAAGGCCGGTAAACTTTCCAAAAAGTAGAGAAACACAAAGACACAGGATGAAGGTTTACTATCGAAGGTGTTGAAGTGGCTCAGTTACCGTGTGATAGGATTATCAGATCGATCAAAGCCAAACTTCTGATTGAGTGATGCCATTCTTTATTTCAGATGTGCAGATTTTGAAGAATGTTTCTCAATGTGTTGATTATTTGAGCTCATGTGATTCATGTTGCCCTCTTTGTTGGGCAGAAATGTCATTCCAATGTTTCATCTGAAAAATAATTCAGTTTTTGGGTACTAAACGTGATGAGAGAACATCATCACGTTGTATAAATGATCATCTCAAACACATTTTGAACAAATAGAAGTTTGGCCTCTGCGTGTCAGATCATAAACCTACAAAGATCTGCTGCACACGCAGCTCCAGCATCTGCTCAGAAGATGTTCAGGTGCATAAAGAGCCAAATCTGCGTTTACTAGTTGCTGTAGTTAAAAGATGAAGCTGATGTTGATGTGTTTTACGTTCAAACATCTCACAGAGGCTCCAGCTGTCTTTAATAGCCTCAGTGATTGGTGGTTATGTGCAGACAGTGAAAGAGCTTCACAAACAAACATTTCTGTTTTCAGCTGCTGGTTTTACTTTAACTTTTTTTATTGTGATGGCTATCAAGTTACCAAGCGTTACTTACCGAGGGTGAAGGTTTTTACTGACTTTAATGTGCAATAATCACAACTTTTTCTTGTTTACATTTAATCACACCTCTTCATGTTGTTTGATTCCCTGGGAAACGTGTGGAGAGTATTTGTTACAGCCTTTATCTCTGATAAAGTCCTGCTAAAGATTGTATGAGCGGTACCTGACAGTCTGACGGTGTGTGAGGATTATAGATACTTCATCGCTCATGCACACATAAAAGTAATTTTGATTACATGTGAGGTCCTAATGTTGAAAATGCTACTTGATCCCATTCTCACCTGTTCTTCTGTATTAGTCTGTGAGACCCCGCCCCTAAAAAAGAACCTTCTGTTAACGCCTTACTGATGTGTAATTAGCATCAGCATAGCTTCTTACCCTCAAACTACAGTTACAATGAAGTACTGTACCTCAGTCAGTTATTCATGTAAGGTTTCTTCCAAGTTCACTGAGTACTACTGAGAAGGCTTCCCTGATGTTTGAGGTAAACAGCCACTGATACCCCTTTTCGGCCAACGCAAACCTGGTTCTAGTTCCGGGCTGGTGCTCAAGCTCGTTTGGAGCTGGTTCAACTTGCGAATCAACTCAGCAGCAGTTTGTTTTTCGACCTGCTCGAGGCCGTGGAAGAGCCACGTCGTGATGTCACATCTACTAGGGATGAGCAATGATTTTCGAATATTCGAATATTCGTTCACTTTGTAAAAATCGAAGAGTTACTTTGAATATTTTCTCATTTTAAAAGTAAAGTTTTCATCATTTTTTCCAGTGCCTGGTTGTAATACAGTATTCCCTTCAGACGGTGGCTATAGAGCGTCTTAAAGCTGTTTGCTAACCGCATTAAGTAACAGAAGAAGAAGAATGCTAACTGCATTAAATAGCAAAAGAGGAAGAAAGTGTTAGCACCAGTCGCGTCGATTTGTTCCGTTTCTGAATCTCTCCACACTACAACACACTTCTTTCCAGAGACTGAACATAGCTGTAAAATAAAACACACACCCCGCGCCACGTCACAAAAACACCGACATAAAGATCGAGACAGACGCCGTCAGTGCATGCTACTAGAAGCTAGGGATGGGCATTTATTTTGGAATATTTGTTCACTTTGTAAAAATCGAAGAGTTACTTTGAATATTTTCTCATTTTAAAAGTAACATTTTTCATCGTTTTACCGGTGCCTGGGTGTAATACAGTATTCCCGCCAGACGGTGGCTATAGAGCGTCTTAAAGCTGTTTGCTAATTGCATTAAATAACAGAAGAAGAATGCTAACTGCATTAAATAGCGAATGAAGAAGAAAACAATAGTGACAGTCACACAATTTTTGGTTCAAGTGTGTGCACGATTATTGTATTGAAATAATTGTGGAATAGATGTCAATGATTATCGAATAGTATTTTGGCTTGAAATGCCCATCGCTAATTTCTACATGACCACTTTTCTCGGCAGCGCTAGTGCAAACTTTCCCTCACAATAACAACAATGGTGGACAGCGTAGCATGCTTGCTTATGCTTCCTCGACCGACCACTGCTTAGCCTTGGAATCCATTCGCTTCGTCTTTGTTATTTTCGCCGCAGGAAAATGGCGTAAACTCAATTGGTTTGTCTTTCTGGTCACGGCAGCCCCGCCTCTCGCCCCTGACGTAAGCAGTTATCGCTGCTAGACCAGTAAAGAGTTGGTGCTGCTCTGGAACCTGTTTTGAATCCGGTTCTCTTGCAGTCGAAACACAAAAAAATCGTTCTCAATTGAGCACCGGCTCCAAACCGGCTCTGAAACTGCCTCGGTTGCAAAGGGGTCTAAGTGTCACTGAGGCACAGATAACAGTGACAGCTGATCAGCTGATGTTGACGTGTTATGTCATGTCAGTCTGCGATGCTAATGTCCCAATAACAGATATCGTCTCCATGATGCACAGGGCTCTTATTCTGCTCATTATTCCTTTCTACTGAACATTTGCTGTTACAGTTGATTTGCACTCTGGTACTGAAATGAATGAACAGTAAATGACTACCTGCAGGTTTAAAGTCTTTGTATTACCTTTACCTGTGATTGTACTCTATGTTCAACATACCTGCGTAGGATTTGGGTTACATATTCAGTTGTTTACTCCTGTTGAATGAAAGCAGCTTCCTGTACATGCTTTGTATTATACCTGCTGAAGTTGGACACCATTTTTATGACTTATTATTATTATTGATAGTAATAGTTCTGTTTTTTTGTATTCTTCTAATTCCTATCCAGTCTCAGATGTTGAAAACATTTGATCACAACACTGTATAAAACATCCTCACAGCTAAGAGTGCCAACAGTGCCACAGTCTATGTAAGGAATGTCAACAGAGCGCTT
Source organism: Notolabrus celidotus (assembly GCF_009762535.1). NCBI lineage: Eukaryota > Metazoa > Chordata > Actinopteri > Labriformes > Labridae > Notolabrus > Notolabrus celidotus. The sequence goes on along the minus strand of NC_048275.1, from coordinate 35,158,219 downwards.
CATCTTCTGTTTTCCATGAAACACTCAGAAGCACGTTCACTAATGTTCTTGATATTTCTGCTGCTGTCAGAGTTGTTTGTTCTGAAGGAATGTGATCTCTCTTTGGAGTTGAAGCCCAAATCTCTTGATACTGAATGTATTCAGGTTGACTTTGAAATGTATTATTGTAAAAACAATAACAACATACAGGTACACTAATGAGGCGACTGAACGTCGCCTTCCTCTGAAGTATTTCATGTATCCAAAGAGATCATTTCTAGCAGGTGTTTCCCCCCACCGTCTTTCTATCGGATGTTAATGTGAGACACGCGTGACAAAAGTCATATTTTATTGGGCGAATGTTTTCTGACCTGCGTACAATCTTAGAAGCCAAAACGCTTGAATCAGATCTTTAAATGAAGAGTAATATGTGAGATGAATTAGAAGCTCATGCTGATCAGAATCAGTCTCCAGATCTTTCTTTCTTTCCACATGTGCTGAAATGTAAACACTCTGTCACGGCACTTCCACCAGATCCGTGTCCAGTCTGTCTCAGATCCACTGTGGTCCAGCTCCGGACAGCAGGACTGCCGGACAGCTGGAGTCATGTAACCGAGGTTTACCCGTGGAAATCCCTGAATCAAGGATTCTCTTCCTCCTCTCCTCATCCATGTTATCTTTCTGGTCCTCTGAAAACCTCTGATGACTCCAGGCCTGGCTCTGTTTTAAAATGATTTTGTTGTCAAATTTAAGTGAAATACAATCTGGTGATAACACAGAGTGTTTTATTCTGAAAATTAACCGGATGTTTTCATTGTGTTTTGGTGGCTGACTTCCTGTCCCGCTCCATCTGCTCTGTAGAGATTGATGCGTCATACACGACATCTGGCAGAATTAAGCAAGTCTTGTGTCTCTGATCTGTTGCGTTCTGACCTGCCGGATCAGAAACGCAGCCAGAACGCAACTGAGCAGATCCAGTGGAAGTTAACAGATTGACTAGAATAGAAAGATCCGGTGCTGTGACGGATCGGAGACGGACCGGACACGGATCTGGTGGAATTTGGCCGGAACACCTGATGTTACAGACTCTTTCGATAGCTTTAATTAGCCTTGTTTTGGTACTTTAGCTAGATGTAAATGGACCTCACTGAGCTCCTAGTACTTCCACTGTACATAATGTGTAGCTACTTTGTAATATTACTTCACCTTTTAACTTTTTGCACATTTTCGTGTGCCGTGAAATGTTAGCAGAAGTGCTCCTGAGGGATTCATTCTGCCAGAGGTTAGAGCAAAGTACGAGTAACAACAATTTAAAAATTGGGAATAAAATGTCATCAAAAATAATTCTACAGTGGTACTTTCATTTTAGCTTTAATGTCACTGGATGGTTTGTTTGCTTTAGTAAACTTCTATCTGAACTAGGGATGTCAATTTAAAGTATTTTCCGTTATCGATCTTTGGAAATTTTAACGACCAATTATCGATTAATCATTAAAAATAAAAGTAAATGTTTTTCATGTCAAAAACAATGCCAAATGCGTTTTTATCCCTGAATCAAATTTTCCTCACAACACAATGTATATAACTGACAGTATTAAATAACTATGGATCATATTGAGGTGTTCAAAACGTTAAACACGCTGAATAATCTCCACGGACAAACAGTCAGAAAAGTGAAGGCTCAGAATTCAACAAGAGAACATACTTTAGACGCAGTTTTCTGCCTACTCGTTCTTATTGAGAAAAATAAGCATGTGAACGTGGTCAGGTGTCAGCCAGGAGCGCAACCGGTTCATAATCAGTCCAGCGGCAGTGAAAAAAAGCGCTCGTGGAGACCTGTCACTCAGCCGCAGCCCCCAGCAGAGCGCCTCCACTATGCACAACACCTTCAGTCAGCTGATTCAGAAACACACTTTAAACTTAAAACCCCTCCCTGATAGCTGAACCAAATATGAGACCACATGATGTTTGTCCCACGTGATAGAAAATCTAAACAAAATAATGTGTTCGAGTAAGTTCTCCATCAATTCATTGATACTCGATTAATTGTTTACATCCCTAATCTGAACCAAACCTCCATGAAACAATTTGTTGAGGTGTAAAAACCTGCAGATTGACGGTCTTTGCTCCAAAACAATGCTTACAGGACAAATTCACTGTCCCATCCGCCTCTCATTATTAAAGATGCTAAAGATTGTTTAGCACATGCATCAAAGTGTGTTTAAGTAGAAGTCTGTCCTACTCCACTAAAAGTGCACACATGGGGATTTTGTTTCCATGTTGACGAAGCATGCATTGAACCTTTTGATGGATATGACATAAAGCTCGGCTCGGATCTCACAATCCTCCTCTGGCAGTCTTCTAAGTCTTCTGCTGATAATATGATGCTGCTTGCCATAGGCCACATACAGATGCCAGACACTAAGACTTAAGCTCCCGCTAAATCCCCTGACGGTGCTTGTAATGTGGCACACAGTTTTGGAGGAAATGATGACTGTGTTTATAAAAGATTTCACCAGAGAGCAAAGCTTCATTCAGTTTATAGAATTGTTTGAAAGCTGCTAGACAGAAGCCAGAACAATTAGGCGTTCATTGATTTGAGTGTCCCAACGTGGTCGAGTCCTAAATGACTTCTTGATACTGACAGAAGAAAGAGGTCCACTCCTGGAGGTACGACCAAGGTGTCAAAGTTCATTCAGGCCCTTGAAAGATCACATGATTAGTTTCTTCTCGTCATGTTTTTGACTCTAGAACACCTCCAATCATTTTATCATTTAAGATAAAGACAAACACCAGATCGTGTTCATTTTCATCCACCCTTTATGTGGTTGATAAATCTCTTTATAATGAATGGGGCACACAAGCTTTTGTTGCATTTAACATTTCCTCATAATGACCAATATGCAATGATTCTGAGCGGAGATGTCTGAGGACATGAGCCTGTGGCTTTTTTTTTTTATAGTTGTGGCGTTCAGAGGCTGTCCGTGTGATAACTGCAGTACGAGTGTGTTAAAGGTGCCAACACAAACATTGAACCAGTCTGATGATGAATTCCTGGATTTCCGCCCATTACCAAACACTGGTTTTAAATATCAACACTATTATTATGATCAAACTGTCCCAAGATTGTCCTTTACAATAAACTCACTGTAAATGAAACCTCTGTGTGTTTTGATGTGTTTGCTTATTTTGCCGTTAAGATACCTAAACCTCAGGATCATTTGCCCTCTGATATCTGACGTCACAGTCTCAATCTGATGCAGATCTTCTGTGATGTGGATCGCTGATAAACAGTTTCTTCCTTCAGCACCTCTCCTATGTTGTTGTGGAAGTTTTCTAGTTTCTTGTTTTTATATACAACTTCTATTTTGGGGCATTTTTGCCTTTATCTGACAGGACAGCTGAAGAGAGACAGGAAACGTGGGGAGTGAAGAGTGGGGAAGACCAAGCGACAACCTTCGGTCTCAAAATATGAAGCCTATGCGAAAGTGTTTTAAACTGCAGTACATTGAGTGTCCACTTGAGGCTGGCTGTGGAAAAACCAGAAACCACATACACACCCATTCAAAGAAGAAAATCTTTGCAGTAGAAATAATCATGTTTACAGCCTGGTTCAAAAAACGGCTTGGGTCTACATAGCTAATTTCACTATCGGCACACACTGTACAGGGGTGAATTTTTTTCTAACACGACGGTTCAGAAGATTACAAGTTTGTCCCAAATAAGGACATGACTGACTTGATTGACAGGTGGGAACACTGTAGCTGTTGTACCTCACACTACGTTTGGTTGAGTTCAGCATTTCCAATATGGCTGTCACCGCCGATTGGCCTCAAAACAGCGCTCAGGAACAGATGGGTGACGTCACGGATACTACGTAAGACTGTACGATTAATGGACGTAGTATCCGTGACGTCACCCATCTGTTCCTGAGCGTTGTTTTGAGGCCAATCGGCGGCGACAGCTATATTGTAAATGTTGAACAAAACCAAATTCATTGTGGGCCCTTAGCCTTTTCACTAACAGCTACAGGGTGTCCGCCTGTCAATCAAGTCAGCCAAACCCTTAAGTTTAATATCTTAAAAAAATAACAGCTATTCAGTCCTAAACTGTTTTTTGTACCAGGCTGTGTACATGATTATTTCTGCTGTAAAGATCGTCTTCTTTGAATGGGTGTGTATGTGGTTTCTGGTGTTTCTGCAGCCAGCCTCAAGCGGACGCTTGAGGAATTGCAGTTTAAAATACTTCCGCATGGGCTTCATATTTAAGACCAGAGGTTACTGCTTGTGGAAAACATGCAGCAAATGGTCACGGCTGGGAGTCGAAACGGCGATCCCTGCAACAAGGACTTTAACCTCTGTATATGGAGCGCGCTTAGGCAACCCGCGCCCAAAGGAAGTTTTAAAATTTGACGGGTTGTTAATTAAATGACAATTGGTGTTTTAAACTACGTAGATTTTTTTTCTCCCTGCTTTTAGTTTCAGAGAACTTCCTGTGCCTTCCTGGTAAAAAGAGAAGTGGCATCGTTTGATGACTGAAACCCCACTTGTTTTCTTTTGTGTGAAACTTTAAGGAAAAGTTGTTTACTGAATGTTGTTTTTGTGAGGCTGTTTTGTCTTCTCCATCTCTCTGCAACATAACAGGTTAAAACATGACCTCTTACCTATTACCTCAATCAAGTACTCCCTGAGGAGGAGCACCTCGACACAGCAGCAGCTGCCACGCACATCACAGAGACGCTTCACATCTGATGACTGAACATGCGTCGCAGTTGTAACCATAGGAACATAGGGAATATATAAAAATCATACTTTCTTTTCCTTGAGGGCAAAAGTCCTTTGCTAATTGACAGAAATGAAATGTTACATGATGTTAAATCTAAGTGTTAGGAGTGTTTAAACACAGAGTTAATATAGAGATCTGAGAGGTCTGTTGATAGACTTGAAAACATGCATCATGATTAATTTTTTATCTCTCTGTGTGTTAACTTCCAGCCTGCCTTTGGGGACACTGAGCACAAATAAGTGTGTAATTGGGCTTTATGTAGGTGTCACCTGTTGTATTCATAAGCTAAATGGCATAGTCATTGTTATCCTCACACATTCATCAGAAGATCACATTCCAGCTTTTGTGCAGCCGCGGCACGTGTCATCTGAGTGCCTCCTACATCACAGCCAATTAGTTCATTGTGCAATATATCGTATGGCTGTAATTTGAATATCCGACAAATGTATGATGCCAGATTCTGTGGGTGCCGGAGAGCCCAGGCATACCAAAAAGGGCCACCCACAGGTCACCTGTACTCCCCTTTAAATATGGATGGGCGTCATAGCAGGGATCAGTGTCACCCTGCACGCGTCTGTGAATGGAAGTGCCTCTGGCAATCATTGAGAAACCTCTATGAGGAAAGATTCAGCAGATGGATGGGGTGTTTGAAGGGGAAAACAGGCCTGTTGTGGCAGCTGCCTTGAACTTGTTGGATGGTCGAGGGCCAGATGTCTAGGTTAACCCCTTGAATTCCCCTGGGTATCAGACCCTATCCACTCCTCTAATGCAGGACTCTTCTTCGGACAGTTAGCTTGTCTGAATAGGTGCTTGAGATAAATCAGGTGTCAAATGTGCTGCAGAACCTGGTGTTGTGCATTGTATTGGTTGTATTGTCTTCTGATAGCTGCCACGAGACCGGTGTCGGATGAACAAAGCCAGATGACAACCAGGGTGAAGAGAGTCTGTCAGCGAACAAGGTGAAGGAAGCAAAATTTCACTCAAAGCTGTGTGTGTGTGTATGTGTCTGTCTGTCTGTCTGTCTGTCTGTCTACATATACAGTATATATATATTTTTGTTTCACTAAGGGTAGAAAAAAGTTAAAGGGAGTATTGCATCACATTTTTACTTTATAAAATGGTAAAAAGTCTAGGGGTGTTCCTGGGCAGTGTGTGAATGTATATGAATGGGAATAGTTAACACTGATGGTCCCCTAACATAGCACCCTCTATTTGTGTATGAATGTGGTGTGAAGTGTGATTTCTACAGTTGTTCAGTTTATCACAATATCATCTATATAAAAAGTCACTCCTACATATAAATAAACCTCAGTTATAGTTGTTCATTCAGATTTTGTTCTTTATAAAGTAAATATTTTTCTGAGGCCTCCTATCTGACAAGATGGCTTAGCTTCTGGTCCAGCTTAATATCTTAACATGGATACAGGGGACCTGAAGAGCAAAACACAACGACAGATCAGACAGTCCCAAAAAAATAATAATAAATCACAATACATAAAAATACAAATCACAAAACACAACCACACATTAACAAAAACCAGACGACAAATCACAAAAAACAACAGCAATAAATCACAAAATGCTACGACCAATCAGAAAAAAATCTAATTATAAAACACTCCGACAAATTACAACATGTTAATGCAAATAACAAGGCACAACCACAAATTATAAAAATCACATATCACACAACATAACCACAAAGAAAACCACAAATCACAAAAACACTATGACAAATTACAGTCACACCAAAACAAATAACAAAACACAACCCCTGAGGCTCAGGATGCTCCCATTTGTGACATCATTCCTTCTGTTGTCATCTCTTGGAAAATACTGTATCACAAAACACTACAACAAATCAAACATAAAAGAATCACAAAAAACTACAAAGAATTACGAAATACTAAAAGAATGCACAAAAATCAACCACACATGACAAAACGCATCCACTAATCACAAAAAACACAAACACTAGTCACAACACACAGCCAGAAATCAGAATACATTATGACAAATCACAAAACAATTTACAACACACTAAAACAAATCACCAAACACAACAAGGAATCACAATACACTACAACACATTACAAAACACAACCAAAGATCATCATTGGACTAGTTAAGATTCAGATTAGTGTCTCCAAAGGTTGTCTAAATGTTCTGTATAGTTGAAGTCTAAGCATCATGGTTTCTTCATGTTGTGTTGAATAACATTAAATCCTGTTCAAAGGCATTCAGCTCTTTTAGCTAGCAACTCTGGTTCTAGAGTTTCTCCGTCTGAAACAAAACTCCAACAGAAAATGTACTTCAGTTTTCTAATCCTGCTCCAGTATCAGACAAGAGGATGAAACATTACTAAAAAAAGGAAAGATCTATAGAAAATTGAACTCTTCATGCATGCGTACTTTACCAGCAGAGCCTCTTCTGGTGAGTGCCGAATATTGACCCAGTTTTTTTTGTGTGAAAATTCTGACCCAAACACAGGAACAAAATTTACTGTAAAAAAAATAACCTATCTTGTAATTGATAATCTCATTTTATAATGTACGTCATGAAGAGCAGCAGTATATGAGGGTCACATTTGTCTGTTATACACCTCAGTTAATGTTTAATGTAGGTATCTGATGTTAAATTTGAGCTTTTTAATATACAAAACTCATTTTTTGCAGTGTGTTCTCTTCTGCTCAGGAGTAAATCCTGTTTGTTTGAACCTCTGCAGGAGATGTATATTGAGTGCACCTAAAGGACGTGCTGGTTTGGTGAACAGGTTGAGCTTGTAGGACCACAGTGTTTCCTACAACAAGCTGGTGAGTGACTCATGTCATTATCACTGTCTGAGCAACATGAGTGTTGGAGTTATCACTGAAAAGTAAGGAAACATGAGCTGTAAGCTGACAGCCGGCTCACATTTGAGGATTTATGGCTGCAAATAATAATTTATGTCCTATCATTGACATTATCAACAGTATATAATTATATAATATTATGATTATACTCATTATTCAGTTAAACATAGGTTGTGTTAGGAATGGTTCAGGACTTAGACTGCACAGTGTTTTGTGTACAGGGAGGTTGACTTTCCTCTGATATAAAAATGTATGTACTATGTGTATCGTAATATCTGTAGGTTATTATGCAACCATAAGTTTGCATTCTAAAAATTTGGGTATTTATGATCTTCACAGCAGGATAACCCAGCAGCAGGCAGGCAGGCTGCTCACTGCTCATGTCAGGCACAGTTGTAATTTGCAGTGGATAGATCACATTAGAACTTCACTGCTATAGCTCAGTAAAGCCATCCTAAAACTAGAGTAATACAATCAATCAATCAGTCATCTCCTGACTTCACAGCACAGGAGAGCTCTGCTGGAATGCTGCTAAGCTGCAGATGTACCAGCCAAATTACCCCAGAGGGGAATTACCAGGCCATAAATCCAGACGTTGGGAAGGAGGCTGTAGCCTATTTCATGGTTAAAAAAAAAATAAGCCAAACAATCTGTGCAACTTGTTTCCTTTACCTTCAGAAAGAAAGTCAAACTAGTTATTGATAAATGATATAAGCATGTTTGCAACACAATCTTAAAAGCAAAGACTTGTTGTGTCCTAACTTTCTTTAAGGCTCCTGTGTGGAGCTTGTGATGTGTGTAGATTTTGGCCTTCCTCTGGACAAAACATTTTTTGCTGATCTTGTCCAGTACATTTGAAAGTAGTTATTTTGTCAGCTAAAAATCTCATCCTGCTTTCTTTCCAAAGTCAAATCTATCATTCATCAAGGATCTAAGTCATGGAAAATGTAAACCAAAGGTCTTTTGTTGATCACTTCTTTTGACACGTACCATGCTTCAGCCGTTTTATACATTAAAAATAACTGTTCAGCAATAATCAGTCTATTGTGGCTCATAAAGAGACATCAGTATAAATTCAGTTTGTCTAACAATGTAGCTTTAAATATAAGCCTGGTTCTCATAAAGGGATGTAACAGGCGGATAATGAACATATTCATCCTCCAGTGCTACCTGTATTTAAAGATCCTTCATCATTACATGTTTATTTTCAGATTGAATGATTTTAGCAAAACATAAGATTGTTTTGTCTATTTTATTTGTGAAATTCTTGTGTAAGTACTAGGCAAACAACAGACAGGCAGACAGCCTAGTCAACATGACACAGTAACCATTGGCATCCAATCATTGGCAGGCACTGCGCTTCATTATTGCTAATTAAGATGTATAAATATGCTGTCTGGCACTTGACTTGTCGGTTGCAATGAGCCATTTTTTCCAATCAAACTCAAAAAGTGCCAAGGTAGACAAGGTGAGGGCACAACTGCTGGTAGTGGTGCTGCAGTATGTACTCTGTGGGCACATTTCAGCTCATCTGGCATACATCTGACTGACGCCTTCTGGTGCCAGCAGCTAAACAAGCTCAGGTTTGAGGGAAGCCTGTTGTATATTTGGGCTGAGCACAGCAAAGTCTGCCAATGTCTTTGAGTGTCTGGCCTCAATGTCTCAATACAGAGCTTCATGTTGAGCTGTGCTCCCTGGTTGTTAAACAGATGATGGCAATGGATGGTTACAGTTTACAGTTGGAGGCACTAACAACAGGATATGGCACTGTACTTTAGGCAGATAGTGAAAGCCTTCACTATATGCCTAGATAGTGAGGGCTGTATAGGATCTGTGGCAGAGGAGCAGTGATGGTCTTGATCCAAAGCTGTGCCAACACTTGAAAAGCCTCCTTGATGACAGCCTGGAAATCTTTACTGCAAAACACAAAGACTTCAAATGGACTGGGCTCGTCCAACACACCACTGGGGTTTCAATCCCAGGTTCTGCTGTCCACATGCCGAAGTGTCCTTCGGCAAGGAACTGAACCCCAAATGTGCCCCTGGTGGCTGTGTCAGGAAGGTGAGGGGATTAGCTCATACTGATGAGGGCTCTACAAAGCGGCCTCTGCCATCAGTGTATGAATGTGACATTTAATATCAATCAACAATCAATCTTTATATATACATTAGTATATAGTGCCAAATCCCAACAAGTGTTATCCTCAGACTCTTTCTAAACAGAGCAGGTCTAGACCGTACTCTATGTTCTATTATTAACAAAGACCCAACATCAAGACAGGATCAGATCCAGGACTCAGTCTGATCTCATCTTAATCCACCATGAGCAGAGCACTTTGCAGCATTTAGCAAGTTACAGTGGCAAGGACAAACTTCCTTTAACAGGCAGAAACCTCCAGCAGGACCAGACTCATGTTAGACACACATCTGCTGAGACCATGTTGGAGAGAGGGATTGAGAGATGAAGAGAGAGAGAGAAGACGGATAATGGATAATGATGGATCCAAACCAGAATCTTAAAGGTCAACAGCACAGCGATGCTGTTGTCCCCAATGCTCTGCAGTCACTGGCAAAGGTCTGGTGAGGTCTTGGATCGACTATCAGAGGTAGTGTACCTGGTGAGTATACCTGACAAGAGATGCATGGTTGTGCTGCACCAGGACAGACTTGCACCATAGCTGCTCTCATTGAAAAGAGAGATGCCCTGACAACGAACCACAAGTTGATCACAGTGACTCGTCTTATCTTAAACCCCATGAGCAGAGCATTTCACAAAGTTACAGTGGCAAAAAAAATGTCCATTAACAGGCAGAAACCTGGAGCAGAACCAGACTCGGGTTGAACAGACCTGCTGAGACCAAGTTTGGCCTGTAGAGGAGATAGAGGAAGATGTGGAAAGAGAGAGATGGATGGAGACAGACCAGACAAAAACAACAACAGCACATGCAGCTTTATGGTTACAGTGCCATTAATAATGGTAGAAGTGTTCTATTTACAGGAACAACAAATGATGGCTTATAGACTGATATTAGTATTCATGGCTGTTAAAGTCAGCAGGGCTAATATTAGCATTTAGAGTAATGATGATGATAACAGGGATAGTAATGATAACATCAATTACAGCAGTTGGAGTCAAGTTGTTCATTAGCATCATAATGGTCATAATAAGGGTGAGTACGATGTGATAATAACGATGTTTGTTCTTTGGTTGATAGTTCAGTTTTGCCCCTGCTGCATGTGGCATAAATACTGCTCATTAAACATGGATCTCTGGCCTTGAGCATTATTCTACATACAAGCTCACCATAATATTATATTATATTATATTATATTATATTATATTATATTATATTATATTATATTATATTATATTATATTATATTATATTATATTATTTTAAATTATATTATATAATATTATATTATAACATATTATAAGTAAGGGATAATGTACGGTTAGCAGGTAGTTATGGGAAAAATAATCTCGACAGGGTGAGACAAGACCCTGACGCGAAGCGGAGCAGTGAGCGGCCTCAAAAACATTAATTAAAATATTATTTAATTGATTTAAAATGATTTATATTTACAGTTTCAAAAAAATCATCCCAGTGATTCCACGTCAGTTAGCGTTCCATGGTGATGGATTCTTATCTGCCTGTTAAAGATGGGGTTGGTAATCAGATTTAGATACACTTTTTGTTATACTGGTTAAAATGATCTTTATGTCCTGATGACATCAATACATAATGTGTACTTAAAAAAGAGCGAAGAAAAGCTGCTACCTACAGCCGGAGTAAACCTGGGAAAACACCAACCAATCACCCTTTTTTGGGTGCCAAAATTTTCGTTTTGGAGGAGCTCTGAGGGAGGGGGGGAGGGGTTAGATGGAGTCATGAGGAAATGCTACTTTCAAATTCATGCTAGTTTTCCGAGACTACCAGCCCCAGCTTTAAATGTGACCAAACTCTTTTCAGTGGATTGTTTTGACATGAATGCATGTGATCAGTTTGATTCTAGTGCTGCTCATGTTAGTGAATGTTAATAACCGCTGTCAAGGAGTTTTGACCAATCAGAATCAAGCTTCTTACACAACCGGAAGATCAGTAAGAAAGCCGGGTAATAACATGTTATAACATATAACAACATATTATATTATATTATATCATATTAAATTGTATTATATTATATTATATTACATTATATTAAATTATATTATAATATGTAATATTATATTACATTACATTATTTTATTTTATATTATATCATATTTTATTATATTACATTGTATATTGTATTATATTATATTACATTATATTATATTTACATTTTTATTTCAGATTATTTCATTTTAATGTATTGCATTTGTTTCTATTCTACTGTATTCTATTGTTTTATATTATATTATATTGTATTGTATTATATTCAAGTGTAATATATTAAGTATTAGTATAGTATTTGAGTACTTAGGAAAGCTCTATATAAATTCTATGAATAATTATTATTAGTAGTATTGGCCCTTGTCACTGACTAGCACGGGAGACACGAGATCAAAATTATCATTATAACCATCTTGTGTCCCAAAAAAGTGAATAACAATCCATGATTCAGCAAGAGTTATTGTATTATTTTAAGATAAGGTAAGATAGAATGTATTTGCATTTGTACCTAAATTGGGTAAGGAAGTGTCTGCCAGTGGCTTTCCATGTTACAGAATTTTAGCCCAAAAATTGTGGTCTGAGATGTTTAATGTTTTCAAAAAAAGAGAAATACAACTGGCTGAAGAAGAGTCCAGACTCTACTCCAGGCGTGTCCAAAGTGCGGCCCGGGGGCCAATTGCGGCCCAAGGTCCATTTATTCATGGCCCCAAGCTTCCATCTTAAAGTGTGTTATTTATAGCACAGAAATGAATCACCTTCTGAATCATCTGTACATTTGCAGTTTCTTTCAAGAGCACAAACAAAACTAAAGTCAATCCAGAAACATCTCACAAAGCTTCATATGGACGACCTCTCTAAAGCCAAAGCTCTGGGAATTCTGCAAGAATATAATTAGGAGGAAACACAAACACGTGAAAGCTGACAGGTTTTCAAATTAATGTTTTTATCATGATGTGAAAATGTTCTTTATGAACACTAAAAGTTCAGAGGGCACAAAAGAGTAAACAAGACAAGATCAAAATTATGAAATTGTGCAGAAAAGGCAAAATTTGGTGAATAAAAATTGTTCAGAACTCAGGACAATAATTATTTTGTGATAAAATGTTGTCTGCTGGTCAGAAAAGTCTTAAAAACAACATGAAATAGAAGTGTGATGAAATCCAGATCCTGATCCTGCCATAGAAAAATAATGAGAATATTTTTCCCACATTGCCCGACTAATGAAAAACATTTTCCTCCAGAAGAAGATAAAGTTTGATCATGTTTACGTGGCTTGTGGAGAACTGAGGACTACCTAGTTACTGATTTATTGAGAACAAAACATGTAAATAATTGTTATTAAATAAAGATTTCATATATAACTTTAAGATTCCTAAGTCTCAGTAGGAGCCAATGGCCCTGAGGTATTCTGACAACATCATATGTGGCCCTCTTTGAAAAAAGTTTGGACACCCCTGCTCTACTCTGTCTCCACATGGCTGCACTGTCCTCTACACAACCCTGCATGCTGCAGAGTGACATCATACACATTACCAGGGATCAGCAAACGTATTCACCACACTTCAGGCAGATGCTCATATTAGCTGAGAAATGCGCCTGTTTTGGCAAATGCTGATGAATTAGTGATGTTGTTATGGATGTCTGCTGAGAGACTTTGTGTTTCTCTTATTTGGAACATCCACTGTCAGGAAAAACAAGTTTTAGCTTGTACCAAGAATGCTCTGATGCTTGTTTAGGTTTATTTGTTTACAGTCATAAACCAGTATTCTCTCATGCTTTGTGCTGGTTTTAAGAGGCTTTACCAACAGTGACTCTGTAATACACTCTACCTCCTTTTTATACCAGTCTAATAATGTGCTATTACTAAGTAGCTCACTAAAGCGAATGTAGCTATTCACACACATTCACATGCACAACCTCTCTTATCTTCCAAACACTCCTGTAAACCTTTTTCTGCATACCAAGTGTTCTTACTACTTGTCAGCTGGAACGAAATAAATGTTGTTTTGTCCTTTTGTTATTTACAAATGTTTTCATTTCTTCTTACAATGAATAACACTAATACAGTATTACTGTGCACTACTCAATGAGTAATAACATATATATGTATCAGGGGCGAGATCTATTTGTATCATTTAGTTTTGAGCTCTCCTAAAACAAAACAAAGGTTGTGGCCTGCATGTGAGTCCAAACTAACAGGAACATTACTGTGAATGAGGAACATTGAACAGAGCCTGTTATTCCTCTGTGGTGACTAATTAAGAAGGAAAACAATTAACCAATTGACCAATTATAACAGTCCTTTAATCTGCGAAAGTGATGGGCAGGAAAGATTTTCCGTGTTACATGGCTGTGAAAGAGAAGCTCCACAGGCACTCTCCACCAGAGGAGATTTAAAGGTCTTTGATCTAATTAATCTGAGATAAATAGTGGTTTATGCTATTACAAAATTGCTCATAGAGAGGATTACAATACCCAAAAATACAAAGAAGTAAGTTTTAATGAAAGGAATTGAAAGATTCCTTCTTTCTTCTGTCTCTCTCTTTTTCTCGTTCTGGTATTCAAAGCGACTGCAGGTCATCTCCTGTATCACTGGAACAACGTCTGATAGCTTATTGACCGTTTAAACTCACCTGGCTGAGTATACAGACACTGGCCATCCATTAACACTTTAGTCCTTCTTAAGGGCAGTATAGTCAGGGTTTCTTTTTACTGAATACACGTCGACTAAAAATACTTCTCTATACATTTTCAGATGTGAGAAAAACTCTGCTGTTTGCCGTATAAACTGGGTTTCTGAGGACTGCTGATGTTTGTTCAAACCTCAAGTTTCCTTAAATGTTTTCACCATTTTCCAAAGTGTAGCCAAGCTGCATGCAGACAGGAGACTTGGCTGGACAGGAGCTCTGAAGCCCGTGGGAGGGTAAAATGCTGAATGATGAAATTTGAAAATAAGATTAAATGCCAGCTTTGGAGATGGGCAGGTGGCTCACTTTGTCCCCACATTTAAAGCGTCTGGTAACCCAAATCAACAAAAACGTTCTACCTATGATATTTATTGTCACATTTACATACTATTACATATATTTAATATATTGGAACTGAACTTCAATCCATTTTTGAAATATTATGGGTTACGTATTTGATACCATTCTAACGCTAGGATAAAGAAGGCAGGGTTAAATTGGATATTTATGATGAAATAAATATCTAACCAATCATAAATGAAACACTGACTCACGTGCACACATGTTCAATAAAACTACTCCACTCTCCTGACGTCTCAGCCAGCTCCCCTCAGTGTTGTCTTAGCTGTTAGCTTGTTAGCTAATCACGTACTGCCTGTAATCTGTCTGTATAGCTGTCTCTGCTCTTTGCACTGCTGTGCTCGTGTGTCCCTGTCTGCACATCCATCGCTGAAGATGACAGCTTGTTGTCATTCTTCTGTTTTCTAACTGCCATGATTTGTGGAAACTTTGGGCCGCAGATGAGTTGAGCCGCGAACAAGTGACTAAAGCAGTCCTGCACATGCTCCGCTCATTTCCCTCAGGACCAGTTCACTAACTTTCCCCAGGACCAGTTCACTAACTTTCCCCAGGACCGGCTCACTAACTTTCCCCAGGACCGGTTCACTAACTTTCCCCAGGACCGGTTCACTAACTTTCCTCAGGACCGGCTCACTAACTTTC
The DNA here is from genome assembly GCF_009762535.1 of Notolabrus celidotus. Taxonomy (NCBI): domain Eukaryota; kingdom Metazoa; phylum Chordata; class Actinopteri; order Labriformes; family Labridae; genus Notolabrus; species Notolabrus celidotus. The sequence continues at coordinate 35,142,759 of NC_048275.1, read as the reverse complement.
CCCAGGACCGGTTCACAAACTTTCCTCAGGACCGGTTCATTAACTTTCCTCAGGACCGGCTCACTAACTTTCCCCAGGACCGGTTCACTAACTTTCCTCAGGACCGGTTCACTAACTTTCCCCAGGACCGGTTCACTAACTTTCCCCAAACAGCTCAGAGTTTAGACAAACAGCTCTTTCTGACACGCGGAGCCGAGCTCCTTTGCGTGCACATACTACACTTCAGCCTCCTCTGCTCCGGGCGTCTCATGGTCCTGATGCCCCGGAGACTATGGAGTGATAAAACTAATAAATGATAGAAGTCCTGATTCTGAAGTATTTTGTGACTCAGCACTCAGAGACCTTTGTCAATGAATCATTTTCATTATTCTGGAGTTTTGATGTCTTTAGATTCAGAGTCAGACGGCTCAAACATGCAGGCTGTGAACTCTCTGTTGACCTGTCAATCAAAGAGTTAGGCCACGCCCACACAGTCCTGAGAAATGCTCTGACCTGAAATATAAGCTGTTTTTGAAGAGAGTAATTTCAGAGTTATGGATGTTTATTTTCACTCAGATTTTTTCTTGAAGCTTGATTACACATTACATTTTGATATTCTATGTGAATTTTAAATATTCCGTTTATGTTTCCAGAGGCTTTAATACAACTGAAGGGGAGTGTTGGTAATGTGTTCCTAAAGTTTTTAGTGAGTACAAGAAGTGCTGCAGTTAGGTATGTCACACATAACATTATACCGTCCCTTCCAAAGAGAGATGACCTTGAAGTCTTTGTGCTTCAAGGTTATTGCCCTCTGCTTTTTGTCTTCATGCCAACAGTGAGGAAGAGTTTTTGTACGCTTGTGATAAAACCTACATGAGACAGTTTAATAAGTTCATCACAGACTTCTGTTTACTTGCAACGCGTCTGATTCTTGGTTGTTAAGGCTGAGGAAAAACCCTCAAATGAGACATTAAAGTATTAATCTGTCAATGTCATATAAATATACGAGTCAGTTTTGAAGCCATCTGTCACAATCAGTTTAACACAACTGGGATTCAGCCGCACCATGAACGGAAAGTTTAGCCAAGAAAAACTTGTGGGACCAGATGATGTTATTGTTTTCACTCTGAAATGAAGACGAGGAAGACTTCTGATGAGATAAATAGAGAAATGACTGGAGCAGTTAAAATCAGCAGAGAGCAATACAAAGAAAACAATCTCATGAATTACCACAATCACTAATTAAGACTTTCTCTGACGGTCTTGAAGATCCTTGTTGGACTGATTTAATGAAATGTACTGTAAAATGTTTTTTGTTGTTGTTTTCTTTTGTTATTGTTGTTGATTTTTGTTCAGGATGCACTGTAAACTCCAACAGAACTTGTAACTCATTACCATTAAGGGTACAGCCCAGAGGAAAATTTTACTGCTCAAGGCTTTCTCTTCTAAGTCTCAGGAGACAAAATTGAGATTCTCACTTCAGCCTCATTCAAGTTTCAAATTGTTCTCATTCGTTTCTCCTAAAATTCACTAGGAGAAATAGTTGAGACCATGACATGAGTCTTATCTGAGACTTAAATGAGAGATCTCACTAATGGCTAATTTTCTTCTCTTGTTTTAAATATATTTTTTGGCCTTTTTGCCTTTATTTGACAGGACAGCTGAAGAGAGACAGGAAATGTGGGGAGTAGTGAGCGGGGGAAGACATGCAGGAAATGGTCAACCGGCCGGGAATCGAACCGGCAACCCCTGCGACGAGGACTGTAGCCTCTGCATGTGGGGCGCTTAGACCGTTAGGCCACCAGTGCCCAAAAGAATCTCCCCCTCCTTTAATTGTAATAATCTGGCTAAATCTGGTCGGCCCTTTGCGGCCCATATATTAAATAAATGATCTGTCATACCTGGGATGAAATCTCTATCTTTTGCAATTTCTCTCAAATCCACTAAATCTTTGTGAAGTTAAGATAAGATATTGCTTTATTGAGTTGATTTGTTCCAAACAGACTTGTAAAGGAATGACCAGATTGTGAATTCAAAGAAGAGATCATTTCACATCTAAATAGCTGATCTTGCAAGTGGTTCAAATGTTTTAATGAGAATTGTAAGTTTGTGGACAATTACATTGAAATGTTAATTTTGCAGGGCACTATAAATGTTCATGAAAAGATGAGCTCAGGCTCTTTCTTTGCTCCATCTGAGCTCAACTTGATACACAAAAACTGAGTCTGACAAAAACAAATGGATGAGGTTAGATTGAGACAATTGAGAGAGCTCCCTGATTTCTCCACCTGAGCTCAAAAGGAGTCACAACACTTGAGAAATACCTGAGAATCATTTCAGATTTTGACCAGATCTCCTTTTGAACTGAAAGGGAGACTAAGCTGAGACTTTTTGCAACTTTTTTTTTGAAGGCAAGAATGAGAAACAGGAGACATAAGCTATAGTCTCATTTTGCTTTCAAACAGATCTCATTGTTGTCTAGGAGACATGAAAGAAACACTTTTGAGATCTCCTCTCTAAATGTATTTTCCTATGGGAGCACTCAAAACCAGCTATTTAGTTGAACCAACAATTAATTATTGAGTTATCTGAACGATTAGTGTTGTTTTAATTATATGCGGATCAATTTGATTGAGTTACTGAAATATCCATGTCCAAATAACAACTTTTGAGTGTATAGAGGGACGCTGCGTCACCAATTTAGTCTTCACACACTTGAAAAACCACAATGGCTGTGCTTCATGAAGCGGCGAGTAACGAGGTAAGACTATGGCTGTTTCCGAAACGGCCTGCTACATACTACTTACTAATGTAGTAGGCAGTAGGTATTGCCTACTACATACTGCGTTTGAATTTAGTATGTAGTATGACTGTTCTGTCCGATCTGTCATGCAGCATGCTGAGCCAGACTTCGCTGGAATTCCGTTTTCGGAAAGCGGAAGTAAACAACGGCGAAGCCGATAAATAAAATGCTTATTTAGCATCCATTTATGATTTAAAAAGTAAGGAAGTGGTTTACATTTAATTTGATAACTTTCACAGCACCCAAAAACGGATTTCCTCCCATCAAAAAATGAGGAAAAAGAAAAAGCAGAACGAGCGCTGTGCATTATGGGAAACAGTACGCGAGGCAGACTGGTCCGATGCATACTGAGATATTTTCCTGAATCAGTAGACATCTGGGGAGTTTTGGCATACTGCAGATTTTGCTCTTGTTCACATACTACTCACTACATACCGAATTTTGGACATATCAGTACGTACTGCTAGTATAGTAGGCGATTTCGGAAACAGCCAATGCCAAACCTCTGTACCGGTACAGGGAAGACCAACAATGATCCAACAGGGGACAGGGGGAACAGAGGAACTAAATACACAGTCATCAACACAGGTGTGAACACAGGAAACAGGTGAGACTAATGAGGGGAATCACTAAAGGAGGGAACCACACAAGGGCATGACGTAAAACTAAACTGGATTCAGAGCTACAAAATAAAATATGAAACACAAGGATTCAGAGCTACAAAATAAAATATGAAACACAAGGATTCAGAGCTACAAAATAAAACAGGAAACACAAGGATTCAGAGCTACAAAATAAAATATGAAACACAAGGATTCAGAGCTACAAAATAAAACAGGAAACACAAGGATTCAGAGCTACAAAATAAAACATGAAACACAAGGATTCAGAACTACAAAATAAAATATGAAACACAAGGATTCAGAACTACAAAATAAAACATGAAACAAGGATTCAGAGCTACAAAATAAAACAGGAAACACAAGGATTCAGAACTACAAAATAAAACATGAAACACAAGGATTCAGAGCTACAAAATAAAACAGGAAACACAAGGATTCAGAACTACAAAATAAAACATGAAACACAAGGATTCAGAACTACAAAATAAAACAGGAAACACAAGGATTCAGAACTACAAAATAAAACATGAAACACAAGGATTCAGAACTACAAAATAAAACAGTAAACAAGAGACTAGACTAAGAAAACACAACAAGAGACATGGATCACTAAACCGTCAAGAGAGACAAAGGAGAACTAACACAGAATAAACACAGGGAGGAACCAAGGCATGAAAAACAAGGACTAAACTAAACTAACCAAACCATGACATGGACTCAGTTTCATCTAGTATGTATGAATTAAAAATATCAAAAAATTTAACTTATAAATTTGAGTTTGGAAACTTGAAAGTTACAAAAAAGAAAGAAAACAATTGAGTAAACTGAAATCGTATTTTATAATCTCAGTTATACTGAAACATTGTATTTCCGCTACTTAAAAACTCTGATGTAATCAGTTACCACAAACATTTTGAGACATTTCAACTTGTTCGGGATTACAGTGTGTGTTTTGACATGCGTACCCTGAAGATGAGGACATGCTGGTTAAGAGGAGACAGCAGTTCTCAAGGTGTTGTCAGGCCCGGGGTTGGTACGTCTGTTTGGAGGAGCTTGGAACATGAAGTCCCCTCTCCTCCAGCGGTGAACCAGAACCAAGTGGAGTGAGGCTGGCAGACCACAAGAGCGCCATTGTTCTTCACATTAATCAAACTGAGGAAGGGCAGGTAGCATTTCCCCAGCCCACCCCACATACACACACCCTGCCAACCTTTATGAATGGACTGCTTTTTTAGCTGGCAGCGATTGGCCATCGGAGCTCTGAGAGGATGTGTGTCTGTTTAATTAGTGTGATGAGCTCAGCGGAGTTTATGTGCAGTGTCAGACACCAGGTATTAACCCCTCGAGTCTGACCCTGCAAGGGGGGCGGTCGACCTCAATCTTGACGTCTCTTTCTTTTCACTGTTCTCACTTTCTTCCTCTGCATTAGAGAAAGACAGATTAGACAGGTAAAGGCAGACAGGGGGAGAGGGAGACTGGTCCCAGCAGCGTTTGTTTTTAAGAGCCCCTCTTTGTAGGATCACTGTTTGATGAAGAGAAGAATTACAGTAATGATATGTCTGATAATGCTGTCATTAGTACACTGAGTTGTTGTTAGCTTCAGAATTAAAGGCTGTCCTCTCTCTGCCCTGAGATGATGACTTCTCACTCCAGTAGAATCACGTGCTCAAAAACAGACTCCCAGTACGCTGAGTGCATTAAAATCTGATGTCATTAAATCATCTGAGCTTTCAAAATGAATCCATCGACGGGGCGCTGGTGGCTTTGCGGTTTTATCAGCCCACATACAGAGGCTATGGTCCTCATCGCAGAGGTCGTCAGTTCGACTCCCGGCCGCGACCATGTCCTGCATGTCTTCCCCTCTCTCTGCTCCCCACATTCCCTGTCTCTCTTCAGCTGTTCTATCATAAAGCACAAAAACCCCAAAAATATAACTTAAGAAAAAATAAATGAAGTCCTTGATGAATAAATGATGTTGATGCTGAAAGATGTTGTGTGCTCCTCATCTCTGTACAAAAAAAAGGGCACAAAGTGTGACATAGATCATCCGGTGGCAGCTGCCTCATGTACACCTCAGATTAGCGAGTGAGCGTGTTCTCTTCCCCCGGGGGCACTGTTTTCTAATTTTTTAACCACAGTGTTTTCCTAACAGTGTTAGCTGGCAATTAAAACCATGAAAAGATATGAAAACATTCTTACCATGCAAGACGCACTTTCCACAAAGGTAGAACAACCACTTCAGGCACAATCAAAGCTTAGGATATCAGCTTTTATCGGATTATGCACTTTACCATATCAGTAGAACTAACATACGCACTTTAGGGGTATCTGCTGGATTGTAATGCCTCTTTTTGTCACACAAGGAAAATTATGCAAAGGAAACTAACAAGTGATACAGGTTTGTGTTTCTACAGTAGGAATGGTCAGTGATGGAGCCCACATCCAGAGGGTAAAGGTCAGCTGTGGGAATGATCTAGTTTGATTCTTATAAGTGTTTTATTCCATAATAAATCTGGCAGTCAGTTCAAAGCGTACAGCATGTTGTTGAGATCAAGCTAAAGGGATCTTTTTTATTTATAGGATTACAGCATGAAGACATAATGCAACAAACACTGTACAAACCAGAGTTAATGTCAGGAATCCTTTTGTTTGAGAAACCTTGACTTTTACCCAAATTTCTTTCTTTCATGGCAAGCGAAAACTGAATCCCTGCTTTCTTCCAGAGAGTGATTCAGACTTGGGGTTGTATTTATTAATATTACCCTCGCTACCAAGGGAGTGAGGAACAAAGAACTTGAGTCACAGCATGTCAGCTTTCAAAAAGGCAGTATTTGCTGCACCCCCTCTGAAAACACTTTATTAATTGGATTTAGATATTTGCAAAATGATCTATTTAATGGGATTACCACTCATATAATGATCTTATTTATGAGGGAAGCAATCCAAGCTTTGGGGCGGGCTGATAATGCATTTCCAGCTCTTTGGCAGTTAATGTTGTGTTACAAGGAGAGATAAAGTTGAAGTCCTGTCGTAAGTGAATAGGTAAGTTAGCCCAGTGAAATGGAGCTGGTTTGATGGCAGGCTGGACGGGCTTGAGTGGCCACACTTGCATTCCTGAGGCCTGTCTCAAGCGAAGGCTCAGACCTGCTGAACTGCACCGGTTCAAGACAGACCAACGCAGAGAAATACAGTCCCTCCATCTCAGCAGTATAATGGCCCTTTCTTACATCTTTATCCACCTCAGTATCTCAGCTGGGCTTACAGACCCTGTCTCCACTCAAATGCCTGAAGTAATGTCCTGCCTACTCCTCTCCTCTCCTCTCCTCTCCTCTCCTCTCCTCTCCTCTCCTCTCCTCTCCTCTCCTCTCCTCTCCTCTCCTCTCCTCTCCTCTCCTCAGAAATTATGTTGTTGTTGTTTTTCCCACATAAATGCTGCAGAAATATCACAGAGGGAATATTTGCGGTTGTTTATTGTAGCTCTTTAAATGAATGTTTCATGTTTGCCAAGACATTTAAGCTGTTGGATGTTTTCCCTCATGAAGGTTTTAGCTTTGTCTTGTATCTTTTCATACAGTTATGAGCCACTAATGCAAAAAAAAAAAGTATATATGTAAATAGACTTATTTTCTGCAGAGCACACAAACTTTAAACATTAACATTTCAATAGAACATTTGATTTATATGTGTTTAAAAAATAGGTTATAATCTCTCACTTTTTACTAAAGGATGTATTCTCAAATGAGATTATGCTAATAGACTGTCATTTGCATAAAACGGGTGGAAATGTTAAACCAGATTAAAAATTCTGAATATTTAAGAGTTTTATCCGTGCTGTTAGTCAACAAATATATTCATTCTCCTGAAGAATATTAGAGCCTAAATGTGACATTGTGGAAAAAAACACAAATGTGCTGCAGTAGCATGATCAAGCCCCCCCATGAACTGGCTGACATGTCTTAGACTTCATGTCTTCAGTATATTCAGAATATTTGAGACGTGACCTTGGTCTTTATTTTGTCCGGTTTGTGCTGCCCACTGTAAGGCTTCAGTGTCAGGTAATGCTCAATGTGAGGCTGATGACAAGGAAGACCACACGATCCTGCATTCAGAAAAATGAGCGTGAGTGTGTGTGTGTGTGTGTGTGTGTGTGTGAGAGAGAGAGAGAGGGGGGGGGATTAAATGATATCAATACAGCCCATGGACTTGAATTGATTCAGGTTGTCCTCTTAAGTTTCCTCCACATGTTCCTCAGTGTTTCTTCAGCCTGCAGACCTCTGTGTATGTAATCAGGTATCTTCTTTAAATGTGAACAGCCACTCTACCCTCACATAGTAAACTCCTGAATGGTGTTATGCACTGACCTTTTGTGAAAGTATAGTGTATCATTTATAGGTACTTCATAGACATTAAATCTTTAGAATAAAACATGAGGATAGGACAAAAAGAAGCAATGTGTAGTAGTTAGAAGTAATTAAGTGTCAGTAATCATTAAAAAACAAGGTTGTATCATTTTGCATTTAAAAATCTGAAATGCACTTTTGGGATATTTCTTCAGTTAGTACCAGAGTTTCAAGATATTTAGGAAACATGCCAAAAACAAAGGTTGTGTTATTTAGCACACTCACACATCACCATTGTGAGAACTGTATCTGCAATATCGTATGTATTGTCCCTGGAAAGGATCTAATCTTGAAATTAAAGAGGACAGCAACACGGTTTGTTGATTCAAATAAATCTGTACAGCAAGCATTTATGATATTCAGTATTTCTGCTGGCCTTGTGTACATAAATTTTATAGCCCCCAAAATATCACAGACTCCTTCAACAGAGGAGGAGAACAGTAACACATGACAGGAACACATGAAGGATAAGACAAAGACAATTTCTATTTCAGAGCTAAATGATATAAAAACAATTTTGCTGGAGTGGTTTTATTATTATTATTATTATTATTATTATTATTATTATTATTATTATTATTATTATTATTATTATTATTATTATTATTATTATTATTATAGTAGTAGTATTATAATTATGGTTGTTGTATTTTTATTACAACAACAACAATAATACTATTATTATTGTTGTTATTATTATTATTATTATTATTATTATTATTATTATTATTATTATTATTATTATTATCATCATCATCATTATTATCATTATTCTTGTCGTTGTTATTTTAGTTATCATCATTACTAGTATTATTACTAGGATTATTATTATTATTATTATTATTATTATTATTGTTTTTGTTGTTATTGTTGTTATTGTTGTCATTACTATTGTTATTGATGTTGTTGTTATTTTAGTGTTCTGATTATTTCTATTAGTAGTAGTATTATGTACTTTGAATTGTTGTTCATCTCTCACAGTTACAGAACATTGGATCCATAAACAGAGTCTAACCTCAGCTGACTTCTGTGAGCCCACCCCTGCAGTGAATCAAATGTGGAGCAGCTCTGGAGCCCTTGTTTGTCATGTATTGCACACTGCCCCTTGTGGTGTACTAAAAACTGAGATTGAGATTGTGACTTGGCAGCAAGATCCTCTCTTTGCCCCGAGGCTTACACATTTGTGCTCTCATTTATTTATTGGTTTATTTGAGTAGCTTTGCCATTGTGAACTTTGGATAGGTTTATTATTTCCATTTTGTCTCACTTTGATGCCGTCCAGAGTGAGATTTTTTCCATCTGGCATTCCCCCTTTTCTGTGACAGCTCTTCTGGGTTATGGTTTAGAGTTAAAATTACCATTACAATATATTATGCAAGGAATCCTTTTCATAATAGCTCGGCCAGGAAGACCCTGTATTAGATTAGTGTGAAAACTTGACATCCCTCTGCTGAACTCCTTGTAAATTATCAGGCCTTAAACAACTGCAGATGTCTTTTTTCTTTATCAATGAATGTTTTACTTCCTAAAGAGGTTGGCTCTTAATGTCTAAGTGAACCCTGCCTATCTGACCTGTGCTCACTTCCTTTAATTGAAGCAAACATATTCGACATACTTGCAATATCATGTGTGTTTTTTGAAGATCCAATTTTGTTGATACGGATTTATGAAGTGTTGGCGACTGAGGTCACAGTCTTTTATAAGATTTATGAAATGCCCATGAGGTATCATTATTCAAGCTCAATAAATCATGCCAGCCACTTTAATATGGTACAATGTGCAATAAGCCTGATCAAATGCATCTCTCAGTTCCATGTCTGCAGGGATATGCAACCTTTCTTTTAAGGTTTCAGGTCATTTACTTGGGAGCTATCATCACTCGAGAGTAGTCATCATTATTTTCCTGAATCAGTTTAAAGTACAGCGATGTCCAAACAGCTTGCTGGTTTTCCTGAAGTCCTTTGAGTAGGAAAACCAGGATATAGAGGTGTAGCATTAAAACAAAAGTGTTGCTGTCAAAGGCATGTGTCCTAACAGGGTTCAGGTTTTGGGTACAGGAGCAGAGGTTGTAGATGGGAGGTGTTAAGGATGTGGATCAGCTTTTTATCACTTGCAGGCTTATAATGTAGGCTTCTTTCATCGGGAGCGGTGGGCGTAAGTGTTGTGTTCTGGTGGGCAGAGACAGTAAATGTCCCAGATCCACAGTATGAATAAAGTCATATTGTGAAGTGTGTGGGCTGATATGCTTGGCAGTCAACCCTGACAAGTAGATTAGCTCTTACTGGGCCACCTCTGAATGGCATGCACACGACTCAAGCGTTTCCAGTCACAACGCGACATATCAAACATCTAACGCCCAGCAACACAGATGAAGGCACATCAAAACATGGTGAAAAAAAAAACCTGCTGTATGTTATGAGGCTTCTCCACAGCTGCAATGGTTAACAGAAGTCAAAAATTGGCATGTCTAAAAAGTGGGATAATGATTATAAATGTGACAGGCTGAAAAGTAATTACAATTGTCTCACTGTGTTTTCCAATAATGCCTCTAACATTTCTATAAAACTCATTTAAATCTTCCACAAGTCCAAAATTCAGTCTTGCTCTAAAGCCATTTGGCACATTTTCCGTAGTTTACATTTAGAGAGGATTAGCTGAAGAGCTGAAAATAATCATGCCAGATGTCTGCTACAGCGAAGAAACTGCCTCCCCGGTGGGCATTTGATTTTATTGAGTTTTTATCAGTCTTAAGTGACTATACTCTGGGATCCTCATAAAGCACAGCCTCATGTTGTGAAGTCATGTACACAAACTGAATATCATGTCACATTTAACAATAACAGTAAGAAAGCAAACATGTCCTGTGTCATATAAATGTATGAGGAGGAGTTCAAACAGTCATCAACAGTCTGTTTACAGCCGAGTGAAACAGACAACACATAGCTTAACTGGGCAGACTGGTGGAACAAAAAGACTTATAAATACGCCTGATTCAAAGATAGGTTTAAATGCTGAACCACATCTGTGCACTTTATAAAAGTCACCGTCTTTAAAGTGTCTTAAAATTGTGCTGTCAGTCATGCTGACTCATTAAAGTTACTGAATTAATGGGCAAAAGGAATGCAGGATTATAAAATGACTCCCTCCCTGAGTGTTGTGCAGAGAAGACAAAGGAAATCATCAAACAAATAGAGAATACATCTAAATTAAGACGTAATAGCAGGCATCATTTCTCAGTACTTTTTCATGGTCCTCCTTTGAGACTGAGGCATTGTTTGTTGAATTTGTTTCTTCATTTTAATGAGCTCCACTGGAATGCAGTGTCTCCCACATGTCTTTGGGAGGGCGGGGCCATCTTATTGCTGCCACATGTTGGGCTCCAAGTCACTCTTCCAGGCTTGTGTGGTCAGCCAGTTCAAAGAGCCCACGCTCATTTGTTATACAACTAATGTAACATAGAGCTGATGGTTCAGTGTGTCTGAAGAGGCAACAAAGGGATGTGGCCGTTCCTTCTTTGTCTTAGCTGGCTCTGCCCGGACAGACATGCTAATGTTCGCCGGACAATATGCGCTTTTGTGTTTTGCTGTCGTACAGAAATCCTGAACTCGGGTCTGATCAGTGTTTGAACTCTGACAGTATGTTTGTTGGATGATTATGGTGAATGGTTGTAGTTGATCACTGTCATTGCAAGAGTGGTGCGCCGTGCCACATATGGCAACAATCTGACATGGTAATCCAGTCTTGAGGTTATGAGTGACTAGGTGTGGGCTCCTCAGATCAGATGGACTCCATCAATTTTTCTATTAGCCGCTGCGAGAGTAAGTGGCAGAGACCTGCTGGTGCTTAACAAGACGTCTTAGCAGGGGCAAACACGTGGGCTTCATGAAACCTACTTTTATGAATTTTATAATAACACTTTCACTTATTAAGAAAAAGAGAAAGTAAGCTACATGTCAGTTCTGATCATTTCCCCAAAACAAGCTTCCTTCATTATGAACTCTTTAACGTTCAAACACAAACAGCCGTGGCCGGTCTTTACCAAACACTTACTTCAAATAACCTGTTTTTCCCATCTTACACATGAATTCCCCAGGGGACTTTCTGAGCTTCACTAGACTGGGGAGTCCTCTGGGAGGAGGTCCACTGCATGTGCTGGCTGGTAGACCATTTGCAATAATCTCCTTTTTACCGTTTAGAGGCTAATTATGTAACATTACACCTGCCTCCCTGAGCCTTGGCTCTGGCACAGTGCAGCATGAGTTACTTTCCCCCCCCACTCCTCATAGGGGTGGTTAGAGTTTCTTAATGAGATTAGCCCAAAGCTGAAATCTGTTTTGTGTCCCTTGCTATATGGCGAGATACTGGATCAGCAGAATCAAAGCAAAGAGGGGGACTCATTGGAAGATGCAGTCAGCTGACCCCGTTTCTGTCTCCCCACCAACCCCCCTGTGTGTGACTTGGACGGGATTTGTCGCTATCACACATGACATTGTGTGTGAGCTTTGCATAGGAAATATCTTTGTCTCTCTGTGATGTTTGCTTGCTTCAGTGTTTTCGTGCTTTTCCTTTATCTTGCTGTCCAGTTTATATTTGCTTTTGGATCCAACATCTAAATAGTCCTTTTTCAAACTTGGAGACAGATGGGTTGAATATTGTATTAAATCAAAGTTTTCCACCAGTCCAGAGTATAAACTTCTTTAGCTGTGGTTACTGTACTACTGCTTTTATTAACTCAAAATATCTCACATTTCACCACAACCTCTGAGGCCAAGCCGAAATGATTGTTTGTCCCCGTTCACAGCACCATAATGTGCAAGACAGAGCTAAATAAAGACTGAGCTACAACAGCCAACACCCAATTAGAGCCTTTCTTCCTCTAATTTATTGGGACCCTAATGTCCTTGTGACGTTCAACTCAGACAAAAGATGAAAAACCAACCCTGGCCCAGACAGAGTTACACACGCATGCACAGAAAGCCGTGCACACACAGAGTCTGACGTGCACAGTGATGTATGCAAGCATGAAGACAACTTTAGCTGAGAATTCCTGGAGTGAAAACAAATTCTCACCGAGCGCTGCGAGAGATAACATGAAAATATTTTGCCCACTTGCTCAGAATATGATGTTGATTAAGAGAGTAAAGGTTAAGGTTAGGGAAGGGGCAAGGATTAGTAGTGTGGAGCACGTCTAGGGTTACCATAACAGCCTGGCTGCTGGGACTAGTAATAACAACAGCAGTAATAATAATCACAGACTAATTGATTGAACTCTGTGGCTTCCTTGCAAGAGTCTTATTTGTAAAGCTTAATGCATCCACTATAGCAGTTAAAATAATACATGGGTTGCCAGTGTTGCTTTCACATGGCTCTCATTTATTTGTTCTCAAAAATAAAATCAAATAAAACTAAACAAAGATTTTTTTTTATCTCACTCTAATTTTTTTGTTTCTCCTCTCTGACATTATTGTGACTTATCTATAATTTTGATACTGAGCATGCTGGCTTCACTGTATGAGATCCTATCATCACATTGTAGTTTGTCGAATTTACAAAGAAGCCCTGAAGCCATATACTGCTACAGAGAGCTATTTGCTCTGCGTCAGCAGAGTATCCTGTCATGGAGAGAAAATCCCGTTTGAAGTATGGCCCCCGTCTTTCACACTTGACGATAATGCTCCTGGCTTTATCATGTCCTCCGTGCAAAGCCCATGTCTTCTCTTTTGTCCAGCTCCCTCTCCCCCACTCCTGCGCACCCCCTGGCTTTCCTCTTTTGTGTCACTCTCTGTCACATTGCTACCCATTCACAGTAAGGAGTAGAGGTCCAAACCTTATTCCCCTAAGGCATGCTGGGAAGTGTAGTCGCAGGCTAGGGTTTGCCTATGGTCCCTTTTTGGGGGGACTTGGTTGAATTCAGCGTCTCAGAACGGAGCTTCAGTTCAGTTTACAGTTCTCATAAGAGGCTGCTGTAGTACCCTCCGTCTGCATTGTACTAAAAGGTAAAAGCTCCTCAGATTACAATTTGCAGCCAGCACATTATGATAGATATTGAAAGGAAATGTGTCTTTTGATTTTATTTGTGAGGTTTTATGGTTGAATAAATTCTAAGGTAAATACTTAGCATTTTAAATTAGATACATTATTAGTATTCATTCTGCTCGAGCTGTTCCTAAATCCACAGCTTAAATGCAAATGCACTGCAGTCTTTTCCATCCATGGCTTTGTTGGCCTCTCAGGAACCTTAAGCTGGTATCTTAAATAGGGGCCTCTCATGGCATATGCATGTGCAGCATCTTATCTGGTGAATATCACAATCATTGTCTAGGACATCAAATATTTAAACAGGCCAAACAAACAAGAGACAGGAGGGAGGGCATGGAAACAAACCTTTTTTTGGGCCCTGTGTGAAAACAATAAATGTGCAACCAGCAATGAATATTTTTCATATTCAATGAGTCTGTATGATCCTTATGATCCCAACATAAAGAGGGTCTGCGAACCCTCTCTCTTAAACTGTAGCAGGCATATATTACCAGGCTTAGAGCTTGGCAAGCTCCGTATCCCAAAATAGATTTCAACAATACTCTATGAGGATGCATTAAATAAATCTCTGCTCAGCTAATCCGTGGAACAGTTCACATTTTCGAGAGAGACACTCTGGTAGGACAAAAGCGCCGCTCTCCTCACCGCGCCTTCATCTAGGGACAGACATACATAAAGAGAGATATTTAGAGAGAGGGGAGGGGATTGGTGGGGGGGATCCTCCACTAATGTGACAGAGAATTCTCAAAAAAAAAGAGAAAATCATCATTGTGTGTTCCTGCACTGCATAGCAGATTTTTTATCACTCTATATTTTTTCTCTTTTCTCCAGCAAGTGCAATAACTTAATCTTTAAGGCAAAACATGGACATGAGGGCCATTTCGAAACATGTTGTAGATAAATGTTAATCACATTAGCATTTCCCAGACTTCCGTAAATCTCCATAAATAGCATGCCGAGGTTGATCCCTCTTTTTTGCCCATTGAGGCAAAATTACAGTTGATGAATTGCTTTTGCCATGCATGTAGGCTAATGAAAGCTTTGCTCCTGGGCTTTCCTTAACAAAAGCTCATATTTTTTCCACTAAAATAAGAACCTGTTCCACTTTTAATTGATAATTTTACCCTCTCCTATTCAGGAGTGTATGCATAGTTTCAAATTAATTTTTTTAGGTGAGGCTTGGATATTAATATGAAAGAAACAACCCCTTTTGTGTTGAAGTAACAGGGAGGTAATGTTAGCCTGCAGGTTTGTGAAGAATTTCGTGTCACTGAACAGTTTTTACACCACTCATGACTCTGCTTTCAGACTGAGAGATTTCTATCCCTCAGAAATATCTACTGCACGTTTGGAATGAGAAAACAGCGACTTACTGTATATAGGCACATATTAAACCACCCTGAGGTTGTATCCATGCAATGCTTCAATAATGAAGAGTAAACTGAGTGTTGTCTTCATCAGAGGGATTCTTGTTTTAGATTCATACGAGTGCTAACTTGTTCTCAACACTTCTAAACAGCCTTGTTTCTTATAAAAAGAAACTATATTGAATAATAAGCAGCGGTGTTCGTGCTATAAGAGGTACTTGGGTATGATTACTCAGAAAACCTGATGTTTGAGAGAGCAAATAGCCTCAACAAACACACAGCAGAGAGTCTTAATGTCCTAATCACTTGTCTCGGGCTGAAAGGAAACACATTTTTTGTATTGTGAACATATCTGCAAATATTGTGATTTATGTCACCCCTCCACTTCCAGCTGCTTGTTTTGAGTTGCCAAACTGCAGTCTTGTCATTATGTTGAAATCCTTTCATGTCACAATATTTAGAATAGCTTCCTTTGCACAGGAGAATATCTGCAGCCTTTATGTGTCCTGTTATAATGAAAGCATATAGCACTTGTATTCCTTAATACTGATAAGACAGCAGAAGGCTGAAAAATAGAGATTTTCTGGTAAAAATCCATTCCCTCTTTTGCACCTGTGACTTGAGCTCAAAGGTGGGCGCTCCACATGGCAGATGTGTGTTGGTGTTTCTGTGCTGTCACGAGGAATCCGCTCTGACACAGTGACACAGAGCAGATGCTGCCTGTGGAAGCAGTAGCTGCACCTAAGCACCGTGGGTTATTTCATACCAATTAGTGCAAATCACGAGGTACTTAAGATTATTTCCAAATGACTTTAACATCACTTAGTCAACTCCTCCAGCACTGACCCCTCTCAAGACTTCAGACTTCTTCACCGGGTATAACACACTTGAGACAGTTTTTGTCCAGACTGGGACTTTTTATTTCAACAGCCTGCAATTCTAAAAATGTTTGGAAACACCTTCTCATTCAAGGGTTTGTATTTATTGTAATGATTGTAAACACTGTAGATTAATACTGAAGACATCAAAACTATGAAAGAACATATATGGAATTATTTAATGAACAAAAAAGTGTTAAACAAAGCAGAATATGTTTGATATTTTAGTTTCTGTAAAGTAGCCCCCTTTTTCCTTCATGACAGCTTTGCACACTCTTGGTATTCTCTCAGTCTGCTTCATGAAGTGGTCTCCTGGAATGGTTTCTAATGAACATGAGCCTTGTCAAGAGTTCATTTGTAGAATGACTTGCCTTCTTAATGTGTTTGAGACCATCAGTTGTGTTGTTCAGAGGTAGGGTTAGTACACAATGGATAGCCCTATTTGACTACTGTTGTAATCCAGATTATGGCAAAACCAGATTATTTCATAGTTTTGATGTCTTCAGTATTAATCTACAATGTTGAGAATAATTAAAATAAATAAAAAACATTGAATGAGAAGGTGTGTCCAAACTTTTGACTGGCAGTGTATAAATAAGCCTCTGGGACTAAACTGGCTCTGATATAAGGTCATAAGGTATAAGGCAAGTCCTCCTCTTTCGCAGGAAGTGAAGGACTGGTTGGGCCGAGGACAGAGTGGCAACCCCTCTGCCACCTCTTCCACCTCTGCCACCTCATCCCGGGGCTTTTGCCGAATTGCTGTGGCATGAAAAAGAAGCTGCTGTCTCCATGGTGACAGGTCTCTTTGGCTTCACCAGCTTTACCCAGCGCTATCAGGCTGTGAATTGACTGGCTTTAAAAACAGACAAGACATTGAGACAAAATACACCGTTTCATTCCTCTTCCCATTATGTCGGCTCATGAAAAACAGCCCTAATATGGTGCATTGGCTGCTTACATGAATAATGGCTGGAGAATATGCCCTGAATAGCTGTTCTGCTGATGAAAAGCTAACGGAGGGAGTCTTTGGCAGTGTGTGTCTCATTGAGGAGGCAGAGAGAGAGAGAGAGAGAGTCCCAGAGGTACGGATGGGGCTGCTGTGATAGTTGTGAACTCTCTCAGTGTTTATGTGTCAGCCAACAGCCTCCAGAAGGAGACTGGAGACATTCTCCACACCGTCTTGCAGACAAGAGCTGGTCCCCTCAATTAAACGAGTTAATTTGAAACCATAAGCTTGTCCTTAATTAAGGAGAGCTTAGACATCTCCTTAAATGAAATATCTGAATTCAGCTATATTGACGACATACTATTCCCTTTGTTCAGACGATGGGTTCCTCCATTAGCGAGGACTGTCCATATGCAGAGCTCAGTCCATGCAGGACTTAGTGAAAAGCCAAGAAGAGGGCAAAATGTTTATCATTTTAAAGACAGTTTCAATTTCAGAGTCCCTCCATCCATCGTGGACCCCCACACTGTATTCCCTGTCTCCCTGACTCTGTGCATCCCGGTTGCCAGAGAGAGGAGGATGAGAGAGGAGAGGGAGAGAGATTGTGGCATTAAGTAAATAATTTGTATGATAATTCATTACAGCACAGTCTTTTTCAACTTTAATTGGTCTAAATGAAGAGACATTTCACACCATTTAGATAAAAAAGAAAAAGGAGGCCAGCATAATGAAAAGGGGCCTGCCTATCGGACTTCAGAGGTTTGCTCTAAATGAAAATGTAATTGCAGGCGGAATGGTACAAGAGGAGAGACCCGCGCTGCAGATCCGGGGTATCTTCAGACAGCCGAGCAAAAGCTAATGACTGAGCAATTTGGAACATTTACTCACCCCAAAGACTCTCATTAAGTCAATCACAGGCTTAGCTGAGACCCACTCGCAGCGTCGGAGCCGGCCCCGCATTTATTCCAACATCAATCAGGAGGGGCCGGCTTCTTCTTCTTTCAGTAGCCATGAAAAACGCCCAAGTAATTTATTCGGGATCTTTGAGAGGATAATGGCCAATTATTTGTTTATAACACTGGTTAAATTTTCATTAGGCAGATTAATGGAATATCATGTACTGTCAACACTGGACTGAGGGGTGGTGTGTCAGAGATAAACGGCCAAACAGATGATGTCGCTCTGTTAGTAAATTGGTTTTTCTGCAGCCCTCTTCCTCTATATGGAAATTTAAAGGTGGACAAGGCACTGGGGGTTTAGGCTGACTTTAACTGGAGTGGGGACTGGGAGAGATGGAGAGGAGGATGCATTAGTGAACTTCATCAAGCTGTAGGTTTTTTTTCTTTTTTGTTCTTAATGTTTGGCCAAAGTGTTTAATTCCTGCACTTAGCCTGTTTCAATGTTAACTATTCTACAAAGATTGACTCTGAAGAAGCTCTGCACACATTTATTTACATCCACGTCATCCCAACCCTTAAATTACCTATTCCATCAATCATGCACATTCCACCCAATCCTTGGAAAATACATTTCATACAGGCTCTATTTGAAATGATAATTTTGTGGAGTTGTTAGAAGCAAACTTTTTAATGAACACAAACAGCTACTTTTCGCAGTCACTGTGGGTGATAGCTTAATCTGACATTATGCAGGCAACACAAGATACCTGTAAGTGACAGTTAAGAGTGAAATGACAACTACAAGGCAGGCAGGCTGGTGATTTGCTGACCCCATATGATGCTTAAAGCTGATATAAAGCAGTTTGAACCTTAAGTTGTGCTTCACAGACCTTCACCTGAAAGTGTTCGGGGAATTGTCATTTTGAGCGTTCCATATTTGAGCTTCAAATAATCTCCCCTGCTCCCCAAAACGCAGGGTTTTGAGAACTCAGATAAAATACAGCATATCAAATCTTAATATGCACGCTTCACCCACTAGTGTGCAAATGATGCATCCAGGGTCTACTTCTCCAGATTCATGAAACCAGCCACATATTTTCTCCGAGTTTGGGGGGTCTGGATTTTTCTGGAAGCTTGAATAAACTTTTCTGTGAAGAGGAATATATAGTAGAAGGCTTTCCTCGTTTCAATACAGATCTCTTACATCTGTTATACCCACATTACATTATGATTACATACAGTTCAAAGATGTATCCATCATTTCCCTCCATAAATCTGTGCGTCCTCTGATGTTAGTAATTTGGACTCCTGGATTGCACCCCAACCTAAGGGCACCTAAAGTGGCTACTACCTCCCCTATCAAAACAATAATCAGCTGAAGGAGGTTATCGTTGGGCTGGGCTATCTGTCACCCGGCCACCAGCAGCCAGCAGGACACAAGGGCCATTTAATTAGGCCTACTGCTCCTCAGTGGTGTGAAAGACTCTCAGGCCCCTTTGATTCCCTGCTGCTCTCCCAGCAGGAAGTGGTTGGTGATAATTGACACAGGATTTCCTTGTTAACCAGCGGCAGACTCTGTGGATTAAAGTGACAGAGATCTCCAGAAGAAAGTGGGGAGAAGATAAGGGGGAGGGGAGGAGGTGCAGTGGGGGACGTGGTGGAGCAGCAGCTATTTACCGCTCTTGAGAAACCAGGGAGGAAATAGCAATATCAGACTGGTGCGCGGTCCTGCCGCGAGATGTAGCTCCCACTTATCTTAGCCATTTCAGCTTGGCTGATCAAAGATTGGCTTCCCTTAAAATAACCTGGGCCCAAGGTTGAGTGCATGCTTCCACGCCACATTTTTTTTTTTTTGGCAAATTATCAGTCTTTTCCAATTCCCCCCCATAAAGCTGCATGGCTGTTTGTGGAGGGCTAGAGAGATAATCTCATTTTATTCGTACAATTATACACCATCAAGGAATAAAAGCATATTTGCAAATGACGCAATTTCCCGCTTTGTACCAACTGGGTCACAAGCCTTGACAAAAGCATTATCATGCAGACAGGAGAGGTACCCAGTCGGCTGTAGGGCAAAGATGGAGCTTTCAGAGGATGTAATCCACTTTATTTATTTCTAGATTTCCTTTCTGCTCATCCAGCCACTACACAGCTTACCCAGAGACATTTTATAAGTGCTCATACAAGGTTTTAACATTGCTCTCTTGGAGATAAAAGAGGGAGCTACTGCACTGTTCACTTACTCTCCTCTAGTCTTTAATATCATTGGCTTTCCTGACCAACACAGAGCAGAGTAACTTAATGAGCTGCACAAACAGCAGGGTTTCTTTCCTCTCAGTCTTTTAAGAATCATACAGTCTGTAAACTTGTAAACTGTAACCAAAACTTGTCAAAGGAAATTGATTTTCATAAATTCAGCTCTCTGGTCGTTATGTGGAGACATCCAGCGAGCCGAAAGTACATGCATGATGTATGTCGTCCTGCACCTGACAGGACACCTTCTCCTTAAACGTCCTGGCTGCCCAGTGTGACCCAAATGTGGCATAAAACTTGGCCTGGTCACTTTCAAGTGCTCACCGATAACTATGAGGGTGATTGCAAGCTTCCAGCTGTTGGACTGGGTCAACGCCAGGTCTATCAAATAAATCAAAGGAGGAATTCCTTTCTCTCCTTTCCCCCAGCCAATACATACATGCAGCTGTGGATATGTGAGAGAGAGAAAAAAAGAAGCCTTTTCATTTTTGCAGCAATAATGCTGGGGAGAGTAATCCTTACCGTGGTTACGGGTCAGATGATGATGTTCTGAGCGTTTTAAGTATCCACAACATAACAAAACTGTCCAGTATATTATTTCATGCATTCAAGGTTTTATCATAGCTCTTAATGCACATGTGTTTAAAAGTGTATCTGAGATAAGAAAAGCTGCGGCCACTCTTAAAGCTTTAACAACTTTTAGTTCTTTAAGGCACCAAAGAGTTATATTACCTTGAGAGATGTAAAGTGGATCTTATATTGATCGGTGTGGTTTCAGTGTTATCACTGTGCTTTATTAAAACCAGTTCAACATGGCTGCACATCATTCAAAGATTGATTAAATATCTTAAAGTTTCCAAACATGCATATTTCTTTGTAGAACAAAGAGTTTGCATGCAGTTGCTTTAAATGAAGCTGCCATAGGTGCTTCCTACACATGCTTCCTTTGTGTTGATTATTTCAAAATGTTCCGTCCCTGCATTAAAGACAGAGTGACAGTGAAGGTCTTTCCTTCGTATGGATTCATCTAAAACATACCACCATGGTGTTGTTCATGAGGTAGTAAAGTTAGTTAGGAAGGCTAAGTTTGTGGTTTAAAAACTTTTCAAATCAAAATTGATGATCTTTGCATTGATTTTCAGACTGAACTATTATCTTCTCAAAATAACAGAAAATGTTTTGTTGGCTTTGTTCTAAAGTTTTTCATTTTGTGGAAAACTTAGATAAATGTTGATGGCTCATCCTACACTTGATGCTCTTTGTATTTGGATGATTTGAAATGTTTTTCCAAAATTTAGTGTAAGCAACTTAACATCTGGGTTTGCATACTTGTTAACCTTTTGGGCTTCCCTGATAAGATAAGATAAGATAAGATAAGATAAGATAAGATAAGATAAGATATTACTTTATTGATATTCTGATATAACAGTCTTTTTTTTTCTCCCCCTAAATGGTTATATTTTTGATTCTGGTTTTAGTGTTTATTAACTCAACTCAACTTTATGTATATAGCACCTTTCATACATACAAGCATGCATCCCAGAGTGCTTCACAAAGGAACAGAGACAGAAATCAACAGAGATGGTAAATTGATAAAAGACCGGGGCCCATTGGTATATCAGTCTAAGCACGCGCCCCATATATAGAGGCTGTAGTCCTCGTCGCAGAGGTCGCAGGTTTGATTCCAGCCTTAACCATTCGCTGCATGTCCTCCCCCTGTCTCTGCTCCCCACATTTCCTGTCTCTCCTCAGCTGTCCTATACATTAAATTTGAAAATGCCCAAAAAACATGACTTAAAAATAATACTAATAATAAAAGACATAATAAAAAAAATAAAAGACATAATTAAAAAATAAATTACATCAATACAGTAAAATTAATAAAACAAGTCAGAGTAAAAACCCCAGAATAAAATAAATCAAAACAGTAAAGTTGATAAAATACTTAAAAGTAGAGACCAAAATTAAAAATCAGTTAAAGTAAAAAAGAAAACCAGATGAAATCTGAATCAGAAGAAATAAATCGCTAAATAAATGTTGTTAAAACAATGAGTATAATAATGCATTCCAGGACTAAAATTAAATTACTCCAAATTAAAAGCCAGATTAAAAAGTTGAGTCTTAAATTTACTTTTAAAAACATCCAGAGAGCTTGCCGTTCTGATGTCCAGTTCAGAGTTTAGGGGACTGAAACATAAAGCTCTATGGTCGGTGCTTGTGTGTTATCTACTCTTCCACATACCTGACAGTTATATGCATAGAGAGAGGGAACAGTAATCTGAAGGGGGTGTAAATTTTGCCGATTATTTATCATTAAACTGTCATTTAAAGCAACAATATCTTGTGTGAGACAGTGTCATATCTGGATAATTTACAACACAACTAATTAATATAATAACTATAACCTACACCCAACAGGCTTTCCTGCTTTGTAAAACTCTATCTTGCTGCATTTTGAACTGAAAACATGAAGCCTCATGTAGACCTCTCCTCCAAAGTGCTTCCTCCAAAGCTCCTAAACCAGAGTTGATTGTGGGATAAATATGTGTCTTCCTGATTGGCTGAGCACAAGTCAGGTGCAAAGTCCAGAGATGAGTCACACCACCTTTGAAGTGTTTAGATGCAATATTACACAAACATGCCGCACAGAAACTTCACATCACTGTCCACACCTTGTTATC
This sequence comes from Notolabrus celidotus, assembly GCF_009762535.1. NCBI lineage: Eukaryota > Metazoa > Chordata > Actinopteri > Labriformes > Labridae > Notolabrus > Notolabrus celidotus. Next base: position 35,119,891 of record NC_048275.1, on the reverse strand, counting down.
TGTGTTCCCTCATAGGTGCTGTATCTTAACCGTGCTGTAAGACTCCAATATGTGGGCATTAACACGCTTCAAGGTCCTTGATTTTCTTCAGGAATTACTGCGTAGCAACCCGGAGGAGAAGCTGGAGATTTATTCCCTTCAGTCTAAGGTAAATAGGATAGGCAGGGAACACAATCACATAACCAACACATGCCCAGCTATCAAGGACACACAGAAGTCTAGATTTAGATTTTGTCGTAACCAAAATCATAGCTGTTTCATTTAATCTGCAGAAAGATAAACTCTCAAACCATTTTCATCCCCGTACGGAGGTTTCAGAATTACAGGAGAAAGTTCAAGTTGGATCACAATGTACAGAGCGTGTCACTACTTTTGAAAAGTGGTCCTCAGAAACAATAAATCTGCTCCTGTTAGCAAATGAGCCATGAGTATTGAAGTGGCACACAGACGCGTGGATGTGGCTCGAGCAAAGGCAGCGTGACGCCTTTCAGACAGAACAAAAGGGGAACAGACCCCAACGACTCATGCAGATGCACTGACCCAGAAGCAGGTGGTTCAGTATTTTTACCCACCCTCAGTGAAGCTTCTGTTAAGACTTCCCGTTAAAGCACAAAACCATAATGGAGTTAAGAGTTGCAGTTTTTATTTTAGATGCAAAAAAGATGTTTTAAACGGTGTACAAAAATGTACTTAAAAGTAAATGATCCAAAAAGTCTGTTCTTTTAAGACCAGAGAAGAACTATTATCATAATAAGGTTATTCTCACTGCTGCTGTTCATTGCCTGTTTTTGTCCTTTTTTATAAAACACAGTGGTCAAACTCTCCACAGTTAAGGTGTCAGCAGCAGCCTAAACTGTGTACTCTGACTCCTCTCTCTCCTCTCTGCCACCTCTCAGTCTGGAACAGAAAGGGGTCAAATGTGTCCTCTTTGTGCAGCCATACAGGCAGACATTGTGGTCTAATCTATGAGAGTCAGTCTTAACCTCATTATTAATATAAAAAAGCTGGCTTCTTTCCACGGCCTTTGTTGCAGTGGAATATGTTTTACAGAGATACAGGGGGGAAAGCCCCAATTTCCTGCAGGGCTCCAGTATTATGTTGGAAGTGCCCCTCTGGGATGCAGAGGCTCATAGTGAGGTTGTCAACTTTCCTCTGGCTCTTTTTGATGTGTCTCCACTTTGCTTGAGTTCCCTGTAGATACCATTAAAACCATGTTATGCTCATTAATATTTCTTCAACTGTTCATGTTTTTAGATATTGTTTGTGGTTCAGTTTGTCCACTCTCAGCTCTGATCCACTCACTGACCTCACAACATTACAATGAACTTTTAGTTATTGCTTACATTGGTTTCTGAAGGCAGATTTAATCTTTGAGTAAAACCACAAAAGGGGCAAAAGAACCACAGTTTGTGTTGCTTAAAACAACTACTGCTGCCTGAAGAAATAAACCAGACATGCTTTTACATTTTGCTGCCTGGACTTTCAAAATTACGTCGCTAATTTTAGCTTTAAGATGAGTTTCTATGTGACTTTACAGTCACCAGAGCCGGCCTCTTTAAATGGTTCCTGATCCTGAAAACAAAATTTAAAGACTCTGCTATAAGTTCATTTGTTATAGTTCAAGTCAGGATCTGCTGTCATGTACTGAATAATCAATGTGAGAGTAAATATAATGCAATTCCTTTTATAGAAAAAAATGCTAAAAAAGAAAAGAAAGTAAAACTTAATTTATTCTTAAAAATTCACAAAATTCACAAAATTACAGATTAAGAATAGTTCCTCATCCTCTGCATTCATGTCTGGGCCTGACCATACAACAATGAAACCTTATTTTTTTATTTTTTTATTCATTTGTTGTTTTATGGTTTCATTGTTTTATTTGTCTATCTATTTTTTGTTTGTTTTGTTTTATACTTTCATTTATTTATCCTTTAAAGTAATTTTGCTTCTTTTAATGATCCACATTTGAAATGTAGAATAAATGAGGCCTAAAGACGACAGCAGAGAAAGGGAGCAAGATCCATTTCATTGAAGGAAATCCTGCAGAGGCAGAAAGGAGCAAAGGGAGGAGAAAGGCATGACCTCTGATGGTCACACCACCTTTGCCAAAACATTAACCAAACAGCGGCCACTGATAAACATTCAGGAAATCAGAACCACATGCTGCAGGGGAGGCGTACTGAGGTGCTTATTTGTTTTTGCTAAATTAATGGGTACTAATTGATAATGTCATTACATCACAGGAGGGGCACGAGGAAGGGCAGGGGTAAAAATCAAGGAATGCTGCCCATCAATCCTCTTTGAATACCACAGATGCTGCGCTCTGTCTGCCCAGGAGATTAGGATCTGTCGAGTTAACCAGGAGCAGACCCGGTGCAGGATGTGACACAAACACAGACGTCCTGCAGAGGTGTTTAGAAGACATAAGGATACTTTTATATTAAGGTCTCAGAATCAGCTGGTTAAAAACACAAGTACTGACTCATTTCTCTCACGAGTGTTTATGTAGACCTTGTATTTGTAAGACATCAGAAATCAAGTGTACACCAGGAGAACTGACTCTCTTAGCTCTCTGGAGGAATGAGTCAGAAAAGTTAGGAACCAGGTGACAAAAAATATGATTTTTTCATTGGATTAAAACATCAAATGATCCATCACATAGTTTAATATTATATATAAAAGAGTTTATAAATGATGTGTGTATGAGATGGATGTAGGGACCTTCAGTTACAGATGGGGGACTCTTCTGACTTCAAGTACAGGAAGAAAACGATTTATGGTGCACGAGGTCGGCTATGCATATAGTAGTTAAACATTAAAGGACCACAAATTCTTTCAATATTGATAATTGTAAATTTGCAAAGCTGTAAACTTCAATAAAATGTCCCTGTGGTCATTGATCAGTGCAGAACGAGACAGCAGCTCTGTATCTGCTTACAATCAACACCACTCTCTGGGACTTCAGAGCAAGTGCAGCTGTTGGAGACGACGGTGGCTCATTTTCTGCGCAAGTGATTTAGGAGACAGCGCGGGGGTTTAGGGAAGGAAAACAAGTTCATTACACTTCCATACTAGCATATCACTCCCCAAAGACCTGTCACTGCAGACAGTGGAGAAATGAGCCGGCCTCATCCTCTCCTCAAAAAGTTATTAGAAGAAGCCCTGAGGTTAACATGTCATTTACGATTCTTACCCCGTGACCTCTGACCTCAAACTCTCTGGGGTTACTACTTCATTTCAAACAGTTTGTATTACTTTGATGAGCACTAAACAAGTTTCACGTTTCCCCCCACCAAACTGGATGAGCTGGTTTGTGATGTTTCTGCATCCGATACAGGAGAGGTGTGATGGTGATAATTACACGTTTCAGGGTGATTTAGAGAAAGCAGATTTACAAATTGATACGTTTATTAAATCAACAAAACACACCTTAAACCAAACTGAGATACCACACCTCCTTCTGATATTCTCCAAAAAGATTATTCTTTACATTTGTAAATATAAATGGAGGGAATAATGACTATAACACTCATCTCTGTCATGGTGCCCTGCACGCCAGTTTGTGTTTGTGTAGCAGTAAATCTGTGTTGCAGTAAATGTCTGCAGCCTCTCATTCTGCAGGAGCAGAAATATCACGGAGGTAGCTCAAGAACTTCACAGCTTTAATGACACAAAGAGCAATTTAATTATTTAATTATGTGTGTTTAGAGGCTCATTAAAGCAGCTATGACTGGTTAACCTTTTCAGATTATAATAGAACTGTCTTCACTGCTTTAAACTAACATGATCATCAACATGACAGGTAACATATTTTTGGATTACTGTTGATGTATTTGAAATAAAGTGAGAATAAAATGTGCAAAAATTAAAATACTACAATATCAAACGTAATTTCTTAATGCAAAATATACTACTCTTCTTAAGCTCTTTCTGCTCTCTTCTGTTATTCTCAAAACTTGTTGCACCGCATTCACCCTTCTACACACACGTTCACTGCACTGTAAACCTGAACAAGTTGACATTAGGCAAGGCAAGGCAAGGCAGCTTTATTTGTATAGCGCATTTCATACACGAGGGCAACTCAATGTGCTTTACATTAAAACATTAAAAGCATTACTCAAAATGTTTGTTGTAACTGATTACATCAGAGTTTTTAAGTCGCAGAAATACCATTTTTGAGTGTAACTGAGTTTCAAGTTTCCCCAACTCAAATGTATTAGTTACATTTTTAACATTTTTAATTCATACATACTAGATGAAACTGAGTTCATGTCATGGTTTGGTTAGTTTAGTTCTTGTGTTTCATGCCTGGGTTCCTCCCCGTGTTTATTCTGTATTAGTTCTCCTTTGTCTCTCTTGAGTGTTCAGTGATCCATGTCTCTTGTTGTGTTTCTTAGTCTCGTCTTGTGTTTCCTGTTTTATTTTGTAGCTCTGAATCCTTGTGTCTCCAGTTTAGTTTAACGTCATGTCCTTCTGTGTTGCCCTCCTCTTTGATTCCCCTCATTAGTTTCACCTGTGTCCTGTGTTCACACCTGTGTTGATGACTCTGTGTATTTAGTTCCTCTGTTCCCCCTGTCCCCTGTTGGATCATTGTTGGTCTTCCCTGTACCGGTACAGCAGTTTGGCGTTGTCTTTCCTCGTTACTCACCGCTTCGTGCAGCACAGCCATTGTGGTTTTTCAAGTGTGTGAAGACTTACGTGGTGACGTTGATGACGTCATACGTAGCGTCCCTCTGCACACTCAAACGTTGTTATTTGGACATGGATAATAACTCAATAAGATTGATCCACATATAACCAAAACAACATTAATCGTTTGGATAACTCAAAAATTTATTTTTGATTCTACTAAATAGAAGCTCTGTTCGGGTCATCAGAGGGATGGTGCAGATGGTACTCACAAATGCACTCATGGATGTCTGTTCCTTCAGTAGCAGTTCTGGGTTCAATGTCTTGATTACAAGTTGAACCGCTCTGCCTCTGAGATGCACAATTCGCCCCAACTAAAGAGAAAACAAACAAAGAAAGAATTAACTTTTTCAAGAAGACTGAATTGATGGAGATTTTTTGATTGGGTTGTTAATCTATAATGGATCTCAGGCCCCTGTGATAAGCTTTGTGCATATATCTTAAACAAGCTGTAACCTGATGGCATTACTAATCTGTTCCTCATAAAAGTCCTCCACAAACTAAACCTAAAAATGATACCCTTGAATGAAACAGATGTGTAGAAATACTACGATTGAGCATTTGTTTAAAATGAAGACTCAAAGAAAATGAAGCGTCACTCTCTGTAAAACCTGACTCTACTCAGAGCTGATCTCGGTGTGGTGTAGAAGAAATATGTGCCATGTCCAGAGTACCTTGTACGAGCGATACTTTTCACATTCAAATCAGCTGGCAAGCCATTAAACTGATGCAGAGCCTCCCAACTTGACTCGGCCTGTGACTCACCAACTGCATGAAGATAAGCTCCCACTCAATCGCAGCGAGCCTGCAGTTAGCATACTAGCGTGTCTGAGGAAAATAATTTGTCAAAACCTTATTTTAAAGCACTATGAATGTCATCCTGTGTTGCTGCACTTAATTGAAATGTAGTTGGCCATGCAAGAAAATATATGGGCACACATGGATGGTGTCGGCAGAGTGTTTTATGGTGATGGTAACCACACATGGTAAATATTAGCATCCTCCTTACTGTATACTTCGCATTCTTCACGTCACTTTTACTTTGATTTATCCCGCAGAGGTTAGCTGTACGTTAAAGAAAGGAGGAAATCAGAGAGATGCTCTGATAAGTGGAGAGGGATGAGTATGTAAAATATTTATACAAATTATTTAGGTGCGAGGTCATTTCTGGGTTTAGCTGTTAGCACAGAGATAATATTGTGATCATGATTTACGTCCGGCCACTAGAGGTTTGTCATCTGCAAATGATTCAGTCTGAGGGACCGGGCTATCATGTAGCTGGGACACTTACAGAGAGGCTGGTGGGGAGTCTCACAGCTGTGAACGGAGAAATAATCCACATTGTGTGAGCTGGGCTCCAGTGCACTCCTCTGTTTTGTTACCTTCACATGGAAATATTTAATTTTCTCTGCTGTTACTTTGATGACACTTGTGGGATCATTCTGGGTGTTTTTCTTTTATCTGTAAGGGTCACTTATTACAGAAAGATGTTAATTTACACAACAAATTAACACATGAACCTGTTTCTGCTGGCTGTACTCAGCAGAAACAGGTTTCTCTGGAGACCACGATACAGAAACAACCTTGCCACAATTATTCAATGTGAAGCGTGGGAGTTTTTTAAGATAGAGATTAACCAACCCAGAAAAGAGGTGCTCTTAAAAGTCTGTGAATAACCTCACAACACCTGTAAATAAAAAAACTGAGTTCACTCGTCTTCCCACCGCTCAAAGCTCTCCACACTACACGTCACACGTCACATTCACCCTTTCACACACTAATGAATCCACTGACAGATCCGCCCCCAGGAGCTACCTGCTCTACCTCTGAACCAGAGCGAGCTCTCAAGACTTTGTGCAGCCAGAGCATCTCAGAGCTCTGTCCTGTGTGTTTCTGTTCCCGCCCAGCGTGATATGAAAACTTAATCAACATGGGGAGTCTTTTTCTTTTAGTCTGTATCACTCCCATGTCAAAGGTAGTGCTGATGTAGGGGTAACTTGAGGTTACACTTCAACATGAGTCTTCTAACATTGTTATAAAGCTTCTTTATAGCTAAAAGGAGTAAAATATGTCTTAGAATAAAGTCTGTGACTGTTGGTAAAGTGAATCATTTAATGACTTTATGCTTCAGTGATAAGGAAAGTCATTTTTCAGTCAATATCTAAACTGAATGATCCTCCAGTGATCAAATATTTCCATGTCATAAAAAAGTCTAAATCATTTAAATGTGTTGTACTGAAAATGACCAAAAGAGAACTATTAGACTAATCAATGAAACATTAAGCTCTTTAAGTAGCTTGTTAAAGTCACATCAGAGTTTACAGATGAACTCTTTCTAATCATAACTCTGCTCTTTATTCAAAAACAAAGGTTGGTATTAGTCTGTCCCCCCTCCCCCTTTGTGAACCTTGCCATAACCCGGGCTCCTGAACCCACTTGTACATTTTAGGCCTTGATAATAAACCAACATCTGCAGAACTTACAAGTGCTTTACCAGAGTTAATTGAGAAAATTGAAGCAAGCTGCAGAGCAGTGCTGATCTATGATCCCCTGTTGAGGGCCCAGAAGGGAGACAACAGATTTACTGCAAGGACAGTGGGCGGCCTTTTGTTCAGACCCTGGTTCATGGGAAGTTTGAGGTCAGCCAGGATTAAAATATTTTAGGGAACAAATGGAGTAATTTGAGTGCAGTTTAAGAAGCACTCCACTAGTTTGTACCCGGCATCCAGGTGTAATTTATTTGATTTTAAGCCCTGCGTCCCTTTTTCATCTTTATTTTAAACCCTTCACTATTATTTGGGATTTATAGATTACTTGATGATTGGTCCTTTTTTAACAAGCCATTAAATTCTGGTTGACATAACCCCAAGAGAGGGAGTCATGCATTAGAACACAAACAAATACCATGAGGGAAGCGTCTGTCTCTTCTTTTTCTTCTCAGGGGCAGTTCTGCTGTGTCTCTGTGAAGTGCTTTTGAACTGTGACATAAAAACAGAATATCAGATCCATTAAAAATAACTCTGGATGCAGATTGAGGATGTTAACAGGGTACAGATCTGTGTCTTGTGACCGTGTGATGTAGTTCATTGTAGAATTAAAACTGTCGGCCATATTGTCTCTTAGATATTTGCCTTTAACTACTTAGCCATTAGAATTACCTTTTAACATTAAATCAGATTGACCGAAGGAACACCTAAAGGCAGCTTGAACCAAAACAGAAGTTGTGGGAAAAGTTGAATAACTTCTTGCAGGTTAATTATCTCCCTAAATATAGACCTAACCTTGTCTGTGTATATCTTCTAATGAGAAAATGCACTTTATTTATTTTGTTTTATGAGACATAAAGGCGCTCATTCAGAGGTTAAAGTAGTTTTTGAGCAAAGAAGCTTGAGGTGACCCCCACCTCACACACAAACTGCATCATAGATACATAACCACAACTCTTTGTTAAGTTTTCTTTGTTGTAGTTATTAAAAAATGAGGTTACCTTGCTGTTTTTCAATGAGTTGTTTTATTCACACGACACAAAGTTATATCAAAGCAAATTCTCTCGTGCCCTGGGTATCCACCGGTGGACCTTATTGCAAGTCTTCAGTTTCTGAACAGTGTAGCCAGCTTTGTCATTTTAAAGGATTTTGAAAGGTTTACTAAAAACAATGTTCTGCATTTAAACCAACGTTTTGTAATTTTGAACTCAACTTTGTATCAGTGAGCTTATCTTATTTACTCTTGAAAACTCTGCCTTTCATGGTTATATTGTAAGTTTGACTACATAATACAGTGCTTCTAAGTGCTTCTTTTCACAAATTCAACAACAACAGATTTTGCAAATCTTAACACTATTTATGATGTGAACAGACAGAACGTGATGATTTTTAAAACTCTGTATCCACATATTTAATTAAAAACGACTCAAAGACAACTTATCAAAAGTTGAAACTGAGGAACTGCATTGTTTTGAGAAAAGGTGCTCATTTTGAATTTGAAACCAGCAACACGTTTCCTAAAAGTTGGGACAGTGACAACAAAATACTGGACATGTTGAGAAATGCTTCAAGAAAACACGTATGTGTTTGTGTATGATGTAACACTTCATGAATGATAAAGCTTACAAGCAACAGGTTAGTAACTTAATGGTGCCCAGAAAGAGCATCACAAAGACTTAGAGTCTCTCTGCAGTTAAGATACGGCAGGGTTCCTCACCCATGACAGACTGTACGGGCAAACAACGTGATGATTAAATGTGTCTCAGTGTAAAAATATCTAATAAAAGTAAAGTCCTAACCAACCAACACACAAACTAACTAAATTACTTACCAACTCACTAACCAACAAACAAATTAACTAACCGAAACACTAACTAACTAACTAACTAACTAACTAACTAACTAACTAATTAATTAATTGACTAAGTAACTAACTAACTAAATTACTTACCAACTCACTAACCAACAAACTAATTAACTAACCGAAACACTAACTAACTAACTAACTAACTAACTAACTAACTAACTAACTAACTAACTAACTAACTAACTAACTAACTAATGAATTAACTAACTAACTAACTAACTAACTAACTAAATTACTTACCAACTCACTAACCAACAAACTAATTAACTAACCGAAACACTAACTAACTAACTAACTAACTAACTAACTAACTAACTAACTAACTAACTAATGAATTAACTAACTAACTAACTAACTAACTAAATTACTTACCAACTCACTAACCAACAAACTAACTAACCAAAACACTAACCAACCAAAACACTAACCAACTAACTAACTAACTAACTAACTAACTAACTAACTAACTAACTAACTAACTAACTAACTAAATTACTTACCAACTCACTAACCAACAAACTAACTAACCAAAACACTAACCAACCAAAACACTAACCAACTAACTAACTAACTAACTAACTAACTAACTAACTAACTAACTAACTAACTAACTAACTTACTTACTTACTTACTTACTTACTTACTTACTTTCTAAATAACTAACCAACTCACTAACTAACTAACTAACTAACCAAAACAATAACTAACACAATAACTAACTCACAAACCAACCCACCCACAAACCAACTAACCAACTAACTAACTAACTAACTAACTAACTAACTAACTAACTAACTAACTAACTAACTAACTTACTTACCAACTCACTAACCAACTCACTAACTAACCAAAACACCAACCAAGTAACTAACTAACTAACTAAATAAATAAATAAATAAATAAATAACCAACTCAATAACCAACAAACTAATTAACTAAAACAGTATCTAACACACTAACTAACTCACAAACCAACCAGCCCACCCACAAACCAACTAACTAACTAACTAACTAACTAACTAACTAACTAACTAACTAACTAACTAACTAACTAACTAACTAACTAAATGACTTACCAACTCACTAACCAACAAACTAATTAACTAACCAAAACAGTAACTAACTCACAAACCAACCAACCCACTGACAAACTAACTAACTAGCTAACTAACTAACTAACTAACTAACTAACTAACTAACTAACTAACTAACTAACTAACTAAATAAATAAATAACCAACTCACTAACCAACAAACTAATTAACTAAAACAGTAACTAACACACCAACTAACTCACAAACCAACCAACCCACCCACAAACCAACTAACCAACTAACTAACTAACTAACTAACTAACTAACTAACTAACTAACTAACTAACTAACCTACCAGCCAAAACACTAACTAACTAACTAACTAACTAACTAAATAAATAAATAAATAAATAAATAAATAAATAAATAAATAACAACACACTAGTGAGCAAACTAACCAACCAACAAACCAACTAACTAACTAACTGACTAACCAACTTACTCATTTACTTACTTACTAACTTACATTATTTTAGGGCCTTTAGAAGATGAAAACTACTAAATAATTTCAGTAACTATTTTCTTGGTGGTGTTGTTATAAAGGTACAAGTTCTCAGATCCAGGTGAGCCCTCACATGTGAGGATGTTAAACATATGATTGACTGAGGGACACGATCGGAGTCAGCCATCATAGCAGAGCATTTATCTAAAGCTATTGATTTAACACACGATTGGTTGTTCTTCTGAGCTGACACATAAATTATCTTAAACTAAATGTTTACTTCAACAGTAGGATAGAATTTTGTAAAATGTAGAGCTTTTTCATTTATGGGGTTCTTTTCTTTCATTTGCTCAGAAAGGTCTGATAATTCAGGTAAAAGACAAAAATCTGAGAAATTATTTTGAGACATAATGACAGTGAATCAATGAGAGAACTTTCTATCTGCCTTTCTTCAGTCTCCCTTGAACACATATTGAAAAACAGGCCCATCTGTCACATAAGGAGATTCACAAGCAGAAACTGAAGCATATGCTATTATCCCTCAAGATGAGGAAACCTTTAGGCCAAACGTGGATTCATTCCAGGCTCAGAATTATAAGCAGGTCTCCTTCATGTTTCTTGTTGAAGCACACATGTCACAATATTTTGCCCAAAATACGAGTATCTGGTTCCCTATGCCAATACATGTCTGTATTATTGGATGCAAAAGATAATTAGCCATGTTGTGTCAATGGGCTGCCAGCCACACCATCTCTAGAAACATTTCACACGCAGATTTGGACAACAATTGGCTCCATGCCTCCCCCATTCACTACAGTGGAGTCAGTGAGCAACCGGAAGGTTTCCACAATGGGAAGGGTAGGGAGTGACACACAAGGAGCAAAACAGACTGAGGCTGAGAGCAAAGGAGGAAAGGTGGGAGGGTAAAAAGGGAGGGAGAAAGAAACAGCGGGCCAAACTCGTTTTCCGCTTGATGGGTTAGCTGCAGAGAATGTGCCTTTACTAGGTAAATGATTAAGGGTGGTGGGAGGGGGGCCATGCTGCTCTGCTTTATGTACTTCAAAGGTCTCTTAAGGCAGGTTAAATGAAAAGCAAATGTGTTGCCCTACTGCTCAAATACCTCGAATGTTTTAGCAGGTGCCATCAATGAAGAGGTGGGCAGTGAGCAGTGTGCTGCACCTTGCTTGGATACCGTAGGTCCTCCGATTTGGGGAGACAGATAGAGTCAGACGGGGTGAGGCGGGGTGACGCACAGGTCAAGCTCTGCTCAGGATTCCCACTACTTTGTCCAACATGTGACACACAGAGGACAGAGTAATAAAGAAAGATGTTGCTTACGTGTTAAAGACTCTAAATCTAAATAAATCAAATGAATACTTTGAAAAATAAGACAAAACCTTATTTTTTGTATTTATTACAAACATATCAAAGCAACACTTTTACAAAAAACTGCAGAAAATGGTCTGAGCCTTAGAGTCATATTGTGTTTTTCATGCCAACAGTATCAGATTTATAATGAGTGAGTTTCCTTGTAAGCAGTAGGTGTCAAAAGATTCAATGAGTGGCTTAAATGAACTGAAATTAATGTCATACTTTTTGAAAATATCAATAAGATAAGAAATAAGAAAAATAAGCGTTTTCTTGTGACTTTGTTTAACTGTTTGGATTTGCTTTCTTAACTAAGAACGAGACAAAGAGGACAAAGTTTCTGCCAAACTAAAATGTTTTCTAAAAATGCTTTAAGTAAGGAAAGAAGCAGATTGACTTTGGCTTGATCTGAACACCGACTTCAAGTGTTTCTGTTTCACGTCATGGAGAAAAACTAACATCAGAGTCACATGTCCACTTTGTCTTGATACGATGACTGATGGTGCACTTAACAAGACAAATGTAATCATTTAGCACAAATGATAGGATAACTTCATCACCTGCTGTATATGTTGAATCCAGCTAATCTCTAATTGACTATTAATCAACATCGTACTGCACCTAAGTGACTATATCACGTATATTAATAACGAGGACATAACAGCGCTGACATAATCAGCAGTGTGTTTGTAAATGAAGTCCCTGTTGTGGATGCTCTAAATGAATCATCTCTCTCGGCTCACCTGTTCGATATCAGCGGGGTCCATTACATAATCAGAGAGCAGTGATTACAGGTCTCCTACTCGCACAGCAATTACCCCGGCCCAGTCATTATCACCTCATAACATCATCTGCTCTCTACATATCACCACAGACAACAAAGCTGTATATTATTCAGCGTTAGGTCACAAAGCGTGTCTGCCGCGCTATAGCAGTCTAATTTGTTCGTTATAATTAGGGCTAATGCAGGAGGTGTTCGCACTGATGAGCACAATTGTGAAACCATTATTCTCGTGTGTTTGGGGGCACAAAGGAGGCGCATAGAAAACTGAGTTTGAGCTGTTATGATTCTGAGAGAGTCAAATTCAATCTCAAATCATCAGATTTTAAGATGTGATTTCAATTAATTATGAAAAAGAACACAAGTAGCAAGAAAATGTTAAATTTTAGCGGAGGCAACTCAAATTTCTGTTATGAAACAAGCTAGTTTTTGGTGCTAACAAATAAAATGCTAAATGAAATAATGCATCAAGCTGACCTGCTAAAATGATTTCACAATACTAGACCGAAAGACAGCAAGTGATGAAATATTGAACTACAGGTCACTTTGATGAGGACGACTTAGTTTAAGGGAGAGAAATAAAGACCATATGCTTCATTTATAAATATTTAAGGTGTTTGTACTAATTTATGTTTTTCTACTTTATTACATTTTACATCTGCTCAATTGGAGTGTTGTAGCTTTTACTCCACAGGATTCTGTCACGAGTGAATAAAGGAGGGGGAGGACGCAGGTGCAGATTCAAAATAAAAAGGATTTAATAAACTTGACTGAGAAACAAAAAACTTAATGCAAACAACAAAAACTCTGGAAACACTGGAAACAACATCGCAGAACACAGACAAACGTGTCACAGGTATAATGAACAGGCGCAGAAGGGATGAAACACTGAGACTAAATAGACACACTGGGTAACGAGTAAGGACACACAGGTGAAGACAATCACAAAGGTGGGAAAACACAGGTGAAACTAAACTTAACATGCCAGACTATTCTACAAAATAAAACACTGAAAACCAACTGAAGACCACAGGAAAACACAGGTATTAACAAGACAAAACACCTAAACACACAAGAACACAAAAAAAGGTAACAAATGAAAAACAGGACATGAATCACTGAAACAACAGTGGGAAGACACAAGGATAACTCTGAAGTGAAATCAGAAATAAAAGTCAGGACATGACAAAGAAAATACAAAACAAAAGTAACCCATGACAGATTGAAGGATTCAAGGTTGTTTATTGTCACGCCGACACATGCTTTCACATGAGGTGGAACGAAATTTTCTTTCTCAAGTTAAAAACCAAAAATAAGAAGACACACAACAACAAAAATGGACAAGCACGAGCATTAGACTGTAAAGAACAGCATACTTAAAACAGTAGTAAATAAAAAAGGTAAATATTGTGTGTAAATGAGGATATACAGTTTGAAGTGTAAAGTTTTTATTTTATTATTGTGTCATGCATACAATCGTATGCCAAGCCTTGGGCCATGGGCTCACAAGACATCATAAATTCATGCAGTCCAGGGTCAGAGCGCACAGCACACTCATTCAATGTAAGGAAACTAAGAAAGAAAATTAAAACAAATGAAAGATGAAAATAAAGATAACAATGCACACTACTTAGAAACACTATCTTGTATTCTTTACCAGGATTTTGAGACAAAACTAGCAAGTTTGAACAAGTCAGAATTAAACAACCATTGTAGTTTCTGCACATCTGTCCACCACAATACATCAGGCTTTTTACAGACAATTTCTTGAAACAATATCTCTCTGAGGACATCATAGTTTGTACAGTACAAAATAAAATGTGTACAGTTGGGTACTTGCAAACATGCAATGTGCAAATTTGTAAGATAGTCCATTGTATTATATTGTTCACAGTAACACTTGCAAGCTTTTATCAGACACTCTTTATCAGATTATAGTGTGACGAACAACACATATTTTAAAATCATCAAGCGTAACGTATTTTAATATTTTCAAACCACACTAAATTGAAAATAGCTAAAATCAAATATTTGACCGAAATCAATATTTTACCCCATTATTTTAATTATTGGACACAGTGGGAGGATCCTGCAGAATGTGATATATAACCCCTGATGTATTTGTAAGCATGGCGCCACATTTGTATATGTATTTGTATTACTTTTGACAATTTGCAAACGTCTTCTTCTTTCTGTGGAGTGGCACTTTGATGTGTTTGACTGTATCAGATATACTCGTGTACCGCTGCTTTTACTGAAGGAAAGATCTAATTACTTCTTCTACCAACACCGGCACTTGGATTTTCTCTATAATCATGATAATGTGCATTAATGATATTTATAAGCCCACGCCACAGTGTCTCATCATTCAGTGTGTCACCTATAGCTCCATTACGGATCTCAGCACTGCGGTTTTGAAGACAAATGACAGACTCGGAGTTTGATGAATGCAGAAATGATCTGTCATGCTCGGGGTCTTGCTGTGCTTTGTTTGCTCTGTCTCTCAGCTCCTGGTCTGCAGGCATTTGTAAATTCACGTCTAAGGAGTACAGGTGTTGATTAATCCTCTCGACATTTTCCTGAGACATTCTTTCATTGGTATCGACATTCCTGCGGCTGCCTGGAGAGTGGTAGGGAAATGAAAGCGCTGCAGTGGTATTTTGGAAGCCCCTCAGAAGTCAGACTTACACAGGCTAGCTGCTGTGATGGCCTACATTATGGAGTTTATGGCCTGTGGGGGTCTGCTCCCATGAGCCAGTGCTTCAGGAAAAAACATCCCTGACTAGTGTAGTACCTGGAAGACTCTTAAGTGCCCGTCCTCTCTCACACACACGTTAGAGCTAACTGCTACAATCATAAACACACAGAAGAATTAGAGGAGTCCTAGCTGTGAAGATTAAACATATAATGAGCCTGAGCTGTCATTATTTTCACTGTAATAATATTTCATACTTTACAACATGAGGGTAAAATTCAACCCTGACTTCATCAGCCACACAGCCAGAGCTCGCCCACTCCTTCCACCCTCACAAACACAGTAGCTCCCCCAGCAGTTCAGCCTGCTGGAAGAGGGCTGGTCTGATTTGGTTCTGATCTACAGCGGAGCGGTAATGACTCACAATTGTCTGTGCTGCAGAACATGGAGGAACTGTGTGACACTGTGGCTGACTCCGCACACAGCCAGGAAAAGAATTTCATGGTGGTGGTTCAGCCGCAGATAAAGGCTTTCGCTTCATTAAGAGAATAAACAAGCAAGGGAGGAAAATTATACATCAACACTTTATTGACATTACAGTTTTTTGAACCTTCTCTGCTCATTACGATTCCTCTGCTGTGTTGTCTCCAAATTGTCTGATGGAGAAGTTCTCACTGTGCAATTTAAAACTTCATCACGTACGGAGTTTGTAGTTTGATGAACTTTTGACACACAACTGTTAATGATAAAGCACACACACACACACACACACACACACACACATGATACATGACTGAATGCTATTAACGTGCTGAATTAACTCACCCGCCAAGTGGGAGCTAAAATGTTTTATTAGCCGTCTTTCTTACTGATCTTCCGGCTGTGTAAGAAGCTTGATTCTGATTGGTCAAAACACCTTGACTACAGTTATTAACTTTCACTAACATGATCAACACCTGAGGCAAACTGATCACATATCATGTCAAATCAATCCACAGAAAAGAGTTCAGACACATTTAGCTTCTGCTTGTTGACACCATAGACCATAAGGTGAGGTAAAACCGTTAGCTTCTGTTAGCATCAAAACAATGTGGCTAAAACATTAGCTTTGGTTAGCATGCTAAATTGGCAGGCTACAAACATTTACATATTGGATCCTGTCCATCAATCTGATGAAGGAGCGGAGCAGGGGAGAGGAACTTTAGGTTAGCGATCTCTACAAAGAAACTTGAGCGGTGGTGATGATAGCAGCAGGGTTCAAAGTTGTGACATTGGTTTCTTTTTAAAGGTGTGTGAACCGCAGAGCTCAGAGAAGGAGAGCTGAATGAGGACAGTTTCATGTTCAATCCACCACAACAGGCAGAAGAATCCCTCACCATGGAACAATCACTGATGAGGAATCACTGGGACTATTTTTAAAAACTGTAAACATAAATCATTTAAATCAATAAAATAATCTTTAATCAATGTTTTTGATAAAGTGTTTGTATTATAAGTTAATAGCCAGGTAATAAGCAGGATAATGTATGGTTAGCAGGTTGTTATGGGAAAAAGAACGCTTCGCGTCGGGGTCTTCTTTCTCTCATAATAACCCGCTAACCATACATTATCCCTTACTTACACACTTTGGACTCATCGATGGCGTTTTATTCCCTCTGAAAATGATGTGCTCTTTAAAGCGCTGGGTGCAGGGTGTGGGATTTTATGCAAAGAGGCATCTCTAACCAAAGCTTCTTTTTTTTGTGGGTCAGGTTGAGCACTCAGTGATGGAGCAGTGAGAGGAATCTTGGCTTCTGCACTTATCTGGTGTGTGGAGTGTGGGGTACTTTCCTCCTTCTTTCCTCCATTTCTTCTCTATCTCTGGCACCAAACTTATCAAAATAATGTGCAGTAAGATCATTTTTGGCTTGTGCCTGACAAACTGATATAAATTTCAATCTGACTCTGACAGAAGTTTTCATTTTGCCAATAGTGCAAAAAGAAGCATGCTTGTGTGTACTGTGTGTCCATGTTGTGTGTGTGTGTGTGTGTGTGTGTGTGTGTGTGTGTGTGTTGTGGGTGGGTGGGTGAGAAGTTTTACAGTTCACATCTTGTAAAAAAATTGAATTGTCATCACAGGGAAAGTGGAGTTGGCCAGAAAGTGTTGAGCATGTGTTTAAAGAACACTCAGAAAGAAGGAGTGTTTTCTTTTGAGTAAATCACGTCTTACAAATATTTCAGCCTAAGCCCCGCCTCATGCTCTCGTCCCTTTAATAAGGCTATTATTATCTCCCCACTGTAAACCCCAACAGGTTGAAATGACTCAAAATGTTTGTGGTAACTGATTATATAAGAGTTTTTCAGTAGCAGAAATACAATTTTGAGTATAACTGAAATTCTAAAATATGATTTCAGTTTACTCAATTGTTTTCTTTCTTTATTAATTATTAAGTTTCCCAAACTCATATGTATTAACTCAATTTTTCTATATTTTTAATGCATACATACTAGATGAAACTGAGTCCATGTCATGGTTTGGTCAGTTTAGTGTGTTCCTTGTATTTCATGCCTTGGTTTCAGCCTTCCATCCATTACCTTGATCGCTTATCCCGTTTCGGGGTCACAGCTGACTTCGGCGGGCGGAGTCCCCGGAGAGAACCCACGCATGTACAGAGAGAACATACTCCACACAGAAAGGCACTTGCCCGACCGGGGACTCGAACCAGGAACCTTCTCCCCGGGTTTATTCTGTATTAGTTCTCCTTTGTCTCTCTTGAGTGTTTAGTGATCCATGTCTCTTGTTGTGTTTTCTTAGTCTATTCTTGTGTTTCCTGTTTTATTTTGTAGTTCTGAATCTTTGTGTCTCCAGTTTAGTTTTGCCGCTTTGTGAAGCACAGCCATTATGGTTTTTCTCGTTTGTGAAGACTATGTGGTGACATTGATGACATCATACGCAGCGTCCCTCTGTACACTCAAAAGTTGTTATTTGGACATGGATATTAACTCAGTAAAATTGATCCACATGTAATCAAAACAACATTTTTCAGATAACTCAATAATTAATTGTTGGTTCAACTAAATAGCTGGTTTTGAGGGCTCTACCCTTAATGGCTATGAGTTAGAAGTACTGTTCGGGTTATTGTTATCATTTTTACAATTGTTACCACCTGTTGGGAAACAGTTAAACAGTGAAAGTGTGAAAAAAAAAACCACAGACACAAGGAGGAGGGAACCCGGTCTGGCTGGGATGCTACTCAGAGGTGTGCCATCAGCGCCCCGGTCCAGCTTGGCACCAGCTGCATAAGCAGGAATCTTGCACCCTCATTACACCTCAGGCACTCTAATTACAACCTGCTCAAGAGCTGTTATCCTACACCTTGCAGTGACAATGACAGCACCTCCTCCAAGAGACCTGGTCAGTTTTCTAAACTGAGGCGCAACACAACACCCCTGTTAATAAATGACTGTCCTCCTGAAAAGAACACAAAGCATCTGCCAACTCCAGCCTGGGATCTGGTGGAGGCAAACATTTGCTTGGATTTTACCATTTATTTTTAAATAAGAGCCATTTCCTTTATTTGATGATGTTTAATGGTGAGGATGGTTTTATGTATTCAAGTAAATGATGATGAAACTGAGCATAATTCTTTCTGGCCCTTCGCTCTGTTTCATGGAAAAGAAATCCATTTACACAACAGGCGGTGAATTCAGCTGTGAATGTGTTCCATGGTTTC
The DNA here is from genome assembly GCF_009762535.1 of Notolabrus celidotus. NCBI lineage: Eukaryota > Metazoa > Chordata > Actinopteri > Labriformes > Labridae > Notolabrus > Notolabrus celidotus. The sequence continues at coordinate 35,100,757 of NC_048275.1, read as the reverse complement.
TTCCGCACACAAATTATTGTTTGAGATCCTGTGTTATGCTGACAAATCCTCTCGTGGCGGCAATCACCTAAGCGCCGTCCATGAAAGGGATGTACATATTCCTCCACTTATTTCAGAATTTATTGTGTTCATCTCTAATCCAAAGATGGGTTCCTCTTGTAATACCTGCCATTTAATCATTCTTAGCACTCCAAGGGCTTGTAAGACTAGATCCTTTAGACTGTAATTGTTTTGTCAATTGATTCCACAGAAAATCTGAGAGAGATTAGAGAGCAGAAGAGTGTGGACCATCATTTTGGAGCATAAAAAATCCACATCAATACTTTTATTTTAGATATGTACAATTCTTCTAAATTAGTATCTGCTGTGACATAAACCCGGCACATTCAGGGGATACATTCTGCCTCTTTGAGAACACCTTGATGTTTTCTTGGAATACAGTGAACACATTGTTTTGATAAGGTGCCTGACTTCTGAGCTCTGTCACAGCGAGCGGTGGCTGCCTACTGTAAGTCCTCACTGAACCTAAACATATTACACAGCATAATGTTTTTATAAAAGTCCATATTAGGCTACACCGATCCTAAAAGGTTTATGACGACCATTAAGCATCATGAGAGCGAAGCTTAACATGGCCATGTCAAGATAACATGCAAGCATCCGTGTTGTTTTCATTGGCTGTCAGCACAGATTTTACACTGGCTGCAGGGAAAAGGGGCATATGGGCTTAAGACGCTCCTGCAAGGGCTGTCACTGCAGGAGAGCAGGGACGAGGATGTTGAGTACAAAAATAGAACAAGAGAGACACAGAGCTCTCCTGTCCAAAAAGATGATGAGGAAGAATAGAGCACGGTGGATAATTTGACTGGAGTGGGGGGATAATATGGCAGCAGTGTTTAATTTGAAGCTGCAGATCTTCTCTCATCTGAGGCCCATTCAGTTGTCTGCTCTCAAAAGGAGTGCATGGGCGAGAGCGGCGCTGCAGAAACTAGGTGGAGCTATTGCTTACATCTGTGTCCACTGCTGAGGAATAAGGCCAAGATATGGGAGAAGAAAAGACAGTGTTTGAGAGATGAGAGCAGTGCAGGTCCGGGTCACATCCTAGAATAAGACCTCAGGGGTAAAGAGCTGCACACTGCACACCTACAGTTAATCAATAAATAATACAAACAATTTTAAATGCATCATAAAAAAATGTGTTTTACAAGACAGACTGTAAACACAGAGCTCTCTCAGTATCATTGTCGGCGTTGTTGTGGTCTAGACCAGGGGTTCCCGAAGTGTGGGTCGGAACCACCTGGGGGGTCGCAAAACACTCTTTAAGTATAAAGACAACAATATATAGACAAAAACAGTAGCCAAATTTGAAATAAAACCTTGAAAATAGAAAATGTAATGAGTTTTCTGCCTTTCTTTGTTCCCAGATGACTCCTAAGTTTAGGGTTAGTGAACAGTTGATTATCAAAAGCATCAGTAGCAGCAGGTTAATTCATAACAGCAAGAGGAAACACAGACACATGCTCATATAGGTATACAAATGTTCTGCAGACCAGCTAAATGAAGCCACATTAAATCACTTTGAGGGACAGTGGGGTTCGCACCTATATCTTTGGCACCTATATTTTGGGGGTTGCGGGCCAAAAAGTTTGGGAACCCCTGCTCTAGACCAATTCCAAACTCCTGCATTAGTTCCCTGATAGGAAATATTTGCACAAAGTATTCATTTAGTTTCTGCATTAATAAATGACTCTTCATTTTCTCTTTTTGCTCAGGAAGCTTCTTTCTTTTGCTCTGTCTGCTGATGACTGCAGCTGTTTTTAGCTCACCACTGTTGCCTCGGTAAAAACAGATGCACCATCGATGGCACTAAATAAATGTGAGAACATGGTCCCTGATATTCTCTGACTCTGAAGTGAAACATGAATTAGGTAAACAACATCTGTAAACAATCTTGTACTAATTTTTGCTGTTGTTTATGGAGTGTATTATTTGACCCAAAAGCAGAGCTCAGCCCCTGGCCTTACACACACACATAGTTGTGACAGCTGTGTGACAGCTGATGTCAAAAAAGATCTCATCAGGCTTATTATAGCTCACGTAGTCCATGCTAGTTAAACGTGTCGTGATCAGGTGGTGTGAGCTGAGGAGGAGCTCTGTGGACACCTGTCACACAACACAATGAGCTCGCTTTAGGCCTGCTTGTTTTATTGAAATAGAGTAAGAAAACATCAGTTTAGTTCGTCCTCAACAAAGATGGTGCTCCCTACACCCTAAAGATGACACCCAACAGAAATTAATCTATAGGGAGATTGTGTTGCAGTAATGCTGAGTTGAAATGTGCAGACTAAATTACTCTTTGGCTCTTCTGGCTATCTACCCCATCACCCATGCATCATAAAAGCAGGGGTTTAGTGTGAGATGAATAATCTCGCTCCAGCATGCCTCTCTTCTGCTGCTTCCCTTCACACCATAATCAGAAGGCAAGCCAGCTTAGTCAACCCTGTGCTACGGGCCAGGATAATAATTGCTGTATTAATTGGTGTTGTCCAGGCTAGACAGAATATAAGAGATCCCACTGGGGCTAAGAATTAATGTTTTTTCACCCTCTCTTTCTCTCCTCCTGCTCTACCATCCCCAGCACCTGCACACACACACACACACACACACACACACACACACACACACACACACACACACACATGGACACACACATGGACACACACACACCATCTCTGCCTGTGTTTGCTGTATCATTAAGAAAGCACTTCAATACCTCCTCCAATCTGAGCAGCCGGATGATGATGTATCACAAGAGTATTTTTAGGTGAGGCGTTAGACAACAGCTCCACTGCCTGTGTGTTCATTTAGCTTTTTTTTAATCTCTTGCTTCTCAAAGATACAGGTATCATGTTTTCCTTGCTGTTCAGAGTGAATCGTGGGGATGAAAGGTCACGTTAAGGGCTGATACAGAAGCCTGGGCTGAACTGAGTGAAGCCGGCGTGATAAGAGTGTGAAGGCAGTCCAGTCAGGCAGAAAAAATAACACCAGGCAGATTAGAATATGCTCGAGTCCATGTCAACACTTCAGCAAATGAATGAATCAGGAAAGAATACAGGTTTGTACGCTCAGTGGTGTGTTTGTCTTCATCTTTTTTCTGCAGGTCTTTGTTCTCCTAACCAGATGGCTGCTTCACTATACTGCCCCTCTTAATATGAACCTGCTTAAGTTCCTTGTCGAAGCCCAGTGAGTCAGTCTGCACGAGTGATTGCCAAAGAGGGGGAAAGCGTTTTATGAAAAAGCACAGAGGAGCTCATGGCAGTTTTACACGGCCCTCTACCTGCAGGAAACAGATAATTACAGGCTGCATTATGTGCTGTAGTATCATGTCAGAAAGTACAGACACTGCACAGGACTGCTGAATGTGCTGTTACGGCATGTGTTCCGATTGTAAAACGATGATTATACTCTATGATCCCTGTAATGACAGATATGGGGATTTTTTCTCTCAGCTGGTACTTAGCGCATTTCTCAGTGTGGTGCTTTTAAATACATCTCCTAGTTTAAGGGGGAGGGAACCTAAATTTGGAACCAGTCTAGAGGAAAACGGCCTAATAGGAATCTCACTTTGTTATTTCAAATAAAAGGGCAGAGGCACGCTAACTCGCAGCTCTGTTGGGGCTTTGATTCCGTGACCTCCCGTGGTGTACTTGTTCTCTTTATTTCTTCCTTTTCTGTCTTTGAGAGTAAAAGGAAATGATTGAGGAATCAAACCTCTCTCTCTCTTTGGGGCTGTGGTGGTCATGCACACAAACTGTAAGTGCTTGTGCTGTTGAGATTTCAGGTCATATCTGGCATTTCACAGAGACTGTTGCTTAAACATCCGCTCTGTTGTCCTCAAACAAGTCGATTTGCTGTGTTCTTTATTTGTAGCCTCAGCTTTAATAAGGCTCCAACCGAATGAAAAGCAACTCCTCTGTAACGACATTTACGGGGAATTGGCAGAGGTATAGCTCGACAAACGGGCAGGGAATTAGGACCATGTAGAGGCCCTACTTTGTTAACAGTCCTGACAGGGTGATTTGACCATCTGCTTTAATTACAGGTACTGACACACTCACAAGCTAATGCCTAAGTGTCACCCATGTGAAGGTGCAAATTAGTTTCCACTCGAGGAACCTAGGTGTGCCACAAATCAAACTAACGACATCACTACTGGCCTAAGGCTGCAAACATAATCAGCTAAAGAGCTCAGGCAAATCTATTCCAACAACGTTCCAGTCTTTGAGTTTCAGGAGTCCGTTTGATGGTTTGTTCATAAATACAAAATAAAATCATGTTTTTCTTTCTTTTAACACATTTTCTGAATAATAGATGTTGCTCTCAGCTCGGCTTCACAAGTGTCCACATGCACGTATAATGTTGCCACCGTAGTTGGCATTTAAAAGGCAAAGGTTTATGAAACCTGCAGGGCAAATTAAACAGCTGCACTCCTAACATGTCTTGTTTTGTACCACACACACAGTTAACTCAGTGGAAGCCCTGCTTTTGATTCAATTACAGATTTTACTAGTACCTGATCCGTTCCTCATTCATGTGAACTTGTGAAACTGCATCAAGTCCGTCTTGCAATTTTATCCCCACATTGCACCTCTTCGCTCCCTCTTCAACATCTGCAGCAGGCCAGCGCCTCGAAGAGGGCATGACTCCAGGGAAACCTACAGTATTACTTTTCACTTTTCACCCGCACTCACCTCTGACTCATGGGTGTTACCGGAGCAAACTATCAACTAATCAGCTTTCCACACATATCTGCCCAATGTCGACAGTTTGGCTGTAACTCTCCGCTCGTATGGATCTGTGTAGAGAAGAGTGAACCATGTGGATCTTAAATCAGGCCGTCATTAGTAGAAGAACAGATTGTCTTTTCTTCCACTGCCCCTGTCCTTCAGATAAACAGGCCTGAGTGCTGCTGACACATGATCCCTTCAACTAACACAGCCCATCCTGACCAAGTGTTAGGAGGAATTGTAATCAGGCAGTCAGTCACATAGTATACCACACACAAGGTGCAAACTCTCTTCTTCAACTGGAGGGGATAGAGCAGTGCTGTATGCATTGATCTTTGAAGTGATTTCACTATGCTTACTTTAACGAGGACAACATTATAACAAAGAGGTAAATTAGACATTTGGATTAAAAGTAGCACCAAACAACATGTTCTGTATTCTCCACACCACTGTAAGATGTGATCGTTAGTCTTCTGAGGTAGTCTGACTGAACAAAAAATCAAAAAGGAGTGGCTCTCATTCTTGGGTAAGCTTCCTAATGGTGTGTTTTTATCCAAGCTAAACGGCTGTCTTTGTGATCTCTTCCTGCAGGAGCCTGGTGTTCTGTCAGCCCCAACCCAGGCAATAACTGTCATTAATTAGTCTGATAAATTACGTCCAAAACAATGATGTGTTTAAATGGTCCAATTTGGCTCAAATCTGAAATGAGATATTACATCAAAAGACAGCAGTTTCTCTCTTTGAGCCCATTTAAAGAGGCATACTGCCTTCCTGAAAGCGTTTTAAAGGTTACGATTTCCCGAGATGATAAAGCAGTACCTTTTAATGAAATTCTAATTAGTAATTTCATGGACTTTGTTACCAACCATATCTGATTAGTGCACATTTTCACAGCCCACTTTAATTAAGCACACTAACAGTACAGTTTCAAACATTCACCACTTGAAGATGGAGCTTAGCACAATCATACAACTTACTTTGTAAACATAAATGTTGCAATTTCCTTTTTTAAATTAGATTAAATTTGAATAATACATTTCTTTGTGCGTGCATGCGTTCATGTGTGTGTGTGTGTGTTTGTGTGTTTATTCACTTCAGTGGAAGTGCTTTGAAAACATAGAAAATCTGGTCATGATAAGGTTCTCATTATGCATTCTGCTCACCATGATTTTGAGTTATTATTTACTGTGACAACACAACTCGATGACTACAGCTTTTTCTATGATTGTTGTGGAACTTTCTGTCCAAGCATAAATTCAACTGCATATAAAGGGATGCATTTACCTTCCCAAATGGTAACATCAGTACTATTAGATGTACCGATTTAAAGATGTCAATTAGAAGAGGAAACTTCCAAATATGTGGACTAATTGGAGGACATTACAGGTCAATGCTGTAACTCCTCTCTGACTGTGTTCACCATAATCGCATCACGGTTTCCAAATATGTTACATCAGGGGTGTGTCATGACTTTTTTGACTGGGGCACTTAACGTAGGCAGGGGGGGCTGGGGTATGTGTGAGCCCATACACAAATTAACAGCATACAGGGCGCTGGTGGCCTAGTGGTCTAAGCACCCCACGTATAGAGGATATAGTCCTCGTCGCTGAGGTTGCCGGCTCGACTCCTGTCTTCCCCCACTCTCTTCTCCCCACATTTCCTGTCTCTCTACGGCTGTCCAATCAATAAAGGTAAAAAAGGCAAAAATATATATATATATAAAATAAACTATAAAACATATACGTTGTCTCTGTGACGTCACCCATTTGTTTCTTAAGTGGAGTTTTGAAGTCTGTCGTAGGTGGTTGCCATATTGAAAATGCTGACTCAATCTCACTTTGGTTGACATAACATGAGTTGGGGTGGGCCTTTAGCCTCTTTGCTAACAGCTACAGTGTTCCCGCCTGTCCATCAAATAAGCTGTGCCTCTAATTATGCAAAACGTTTAAGTGTCATATCTTCAAAAATAAAGAGTTATAAAAAAATCACCCTCATACAGTGTGTGTTGATAGAGAAATGAACTATTCAGACCTAAACTGTTTTTTGAACCAGGTTGTAAACATGTTTATTTCTGCTGTAAAGATCGTCTTCATTGAATGGATGTGGTTTCCCGGTGCCTCTGCAGCCAGCCTCTAGTGGACACTCGAGGAATGCAGTTTTTAACACTTCCAAATCTGCTTCATATTTTAGGACCGGAGGTTGTTGCTTGATTTACGCTCTCTGTCTTCACTATCTGCTTTAACAACTATCATTTAAGCATCATACAGCTTTATATTCCTGTGTTTAATTGTTTGACCTGAAAAGAAACACAACTAAATAGTTACTTCAAATCTTCTGAGTTTATAAAAGAGCAGATGTGTGTTTGAAGTCACAACAAGACACTAATAACAGAAAGTAGTTTAGTGGTTTTCTCACCTGTTAACACATTACAAATGGTGGATTTTAACACAAGTTCCGCCTCTGACAAGGCAAATAGACAATCATAGCTTAGGATTCAGGGTTGGCATCTTGGTAGGCCAATCAGATTTCAAGGGGGCAGTTCCACCCCTGGCCACCCCTCTGAACACGCCCCTGGGTTACATGTCTCGCGTCCCGGTCGGTCAGATTCGATTAATCACCAGCGGTGTGCAGTTGAATGCAGAGGATGTTGACCAAGAACCCATCAATTACATAATTTGATTTCACTTCCATTTAAATTGTTTTCCACTCTGAGATCTAATCCTGGTTTCCTAAAAGAACTCTGACCTTGGATGTCAACTGGACCGCTCTTGGTATTTAATGTTCATCAGAGCATTGTGGGAGTCTTCCCCTCACAGTGGAGTGCTTTTGACACCGCCTTCAACCAGGCCCCCAGCACGGGGCCCCAGCAGGCCCTCTCAGGTCCCTAACCACACAAGTGTTTCCACGGTGGCGAAACTGTTTCAGTCTGACTGACATCCCGGTGTTGGTGAACACAGCTATAAAAGTGCACAAGGCGTGACAGACCACCTTGGCCCTACCTCCTTGCCCCATCTCTGCTTTTAAACATGGAGTCCACCCTGTCAAGTCACATGCCAGAGCCGTAATTTAGACTAATAATTACCAGACATCACCACAATGAAACATCAGTGTCTGAACTTCTTTGGACCAAACTGAATTTTAATACATTTGGAAAAGGTTGGCCGGAGGCAGGAACCCCTCACACTGGGAAAGTCAGTGCACATGTGGAAGCACTTTGGGAAGTGATAAATGATTTGAAATCCACAGCGTCCCCGAAAATGGAAATTAGGGCGAACAGGTGTTAAATGGGAACCACTGGTCCATTTTGAAAAGGGGGAAAGAAAACGTCCCGGGTCGTTGGGGCCAGATGTGACGGGGCAGCCGGGGATGGGGAGGGCATTGCTGAGTGGCCGTGGCCTGAGGTGTGTGCTTTGTGAGGGAGCCCTCTGTCTGACCCCCCCTTCACAAAATAACAGATCACTTGTGTCAGCTGTTCTGGAGGGAAAGCTCTACGTACTCTTCCCCCTGTTGCCCCAAACACAGTGCTTCTCTGTTGGCCGTAAAAGAGAAGTATTATCGATTTAGCTTCACCAAACTCGTCTCTTAGATAACATGCGTAAGGTTATATTTAGCTGTGATATACCGTGACTTCAGCTTGCACTTTCTCAACACCTCTCGCATTATTGCTAATTTATAGTGGTGCCATCTTTAACGTGGATAATTGCTACAATGAGAGTTTATTCTGAGAAGGTCAGGAAATGGCCAAGTTTAACAGTTCTCAAGCCAGGAAGAGTCATTTTCCCTCTGCTTTACTTCACTCTGACTGGGGTTTGTATCCACAAATAACAACATAACCCCAGGGGCTCTATTCACCTTAGAGAGGCATTTTAAATGTGATCAGTCATCATATTACTTTGTGAGAGAATCTGAGCATCATTCATTTATTATTTTCAAAATGACACAAAACAACAACAGAAAAATACAAATTTTTCCATGATCAAAAAAATCAGATTTTGTGCTCCAATTGAAAGTGCAAGAAAGCGGACAACAAGCACTCCAATCAAGTTTATCCCACTCTGCTTTTAATAGACCACAGGGCGGCCATCATCTTGTGACGTCACACTAAGGGTGGAAAGTTCAAATATTGTTTTCATGTCTTAATTCTGTGATCCAGGTCATTAGCCGTGTACACCTCCATAATCTGACCCTCTGTGGTCGTTTCACAGCTCCCTTATTGAGCCTCAAAGACAATAAACATTGGAGATCCAGAGAGAGGTTGGGCAATACAGTATTTTAAGTGAACAAACATATTTGACAGCCTATTAGCTTACATCAGACACAGCTAGTGTTAGCCTTTATCCACTTCCTAGTTTACATTTACATTCAAAAATCACAGAAAAGATGGGAAAGAAGAAACAAATGATGATTTTAAAGATGACTACTTTGGAAGTGCTTGGTGTAATGTTGGTTTCCCTTTCTACATCACTTTACTCGGCCACAATGTTTAAGTCATGCAGGCAGATGCCGGTGTTATGGTTTTCCGAGCGACCCTGTCAACTTGGGACTTTCAGCCTGTTATTACCATAACCACCCAAGTGGATACCTTTGGCCATGAGAAATAAAGCCAATGCTAAAAACTACAGAGCGTCCACTTGAAGCTGGCTGCAGAAACACAGGAAACCACATACACACCAATTCAAAGAAGACGATCTTTACAGCAGAAATAAACATGTTTACAGCCTGGTTCAAAAAACTGTTTAGGACTGAATAGCTCCTTTCTCTATTAGCACACGCTGTATGAGGTGAATTGTTTTATAACTCATTATTTTTGAAGATATTAAATGTAGGATTTTTTTTACCAAATAAGGACATGGCTGACTGAGTTCAGCATTTCCATAAATGGCACTCGCTGACGGCTCCAAAACAGCGCTTCAGGAACAGATGGCTGACTTCACGGATACTACGTCCATTTATTATACAGTCTATGGAACCACCTAAGCCTTTGACTAATACTCGCCAGTAAACAGGATCACTCCTTAAACCCAAACACCAGTGGTTTACCTTCGTCACCAAGGGTGTAAGAATCAGTCTGGTTCCAGGATGAGAAATGTTTCTTGTACAGCAGCAATTTTCATCAAGCGAATAAAGAAACGCAAATAAAGTCAAAAGTAAAATCCCCAAAAAATACAGTCGTGTTGTTGGCTAGCTAATGTGATGAGGAAAATGGACGCAAACATAAACATTAGCATGACCACAGTGTGTCGCATTATGGTGGTTTACACAGCTTATGACGTGGAACACAGCATTAAGACATGATAACAATATTTAAGCCAGCCACCCTGAGCGTGATGTAACAGGAAGATGGGCGTCATATTTAAATAAAGATTTTTAAAGATATTTAAAAATGAAAATGGGACAGAAGGTTTTTGAGTGCTTGTCATTGTTATTTTTCCATCTTTGGTTTTAACACAAAACCAGTGAAAGAGTCATTTTCTGTTTTTTCTTTTTTTTTTTAAGTGTTTTTTTTTACTTTTTTTTTTTTTTTTTTCATTTTTTGGTTTCATATAGAAAAATCTCTGTAACCATCTAAAAATACACTCTACTTTCTTCATGCACAGAGATCTACAGGTCTTCTTACTGTTGGTACACCATGGTGGTAGTTTCTTCCTGTCAGTCTCACCTTCTCTGCTGATTTCATGGAAACTTTCTCAGACTGCTGAAACTCTCAGATTGTTTTGTCCCAGCTGTCAAAACAAGAGAAGTCAACACTCGTCAAGTTTGCAGTCTCGGCTGATGTCTTTCCCTTGGTCTATATCGCTTGGACCATAGAAGATTCCCAAATTTATCATCCTGCAGATGGACAGCTGTTGGGACACTGTGGCACGCTGCCCAGATGGAGCCTAATCCTATCTTTACATCAGCATAAATTAACCATTTCATAAACCCAGCTGCACTAACCAGTGCTGTGGTTAAGCTACACTGCTGCATTGTTTTGCCATGACACCACCGTATGAGAGTTTAATTGGCTATTCCATTAATAACATGGGCAAGCTTATTTAGTAGAACCTGTCTTCTTTAAACCACAGGAACAAAGAGTAGGAGGGTGGAAATCAATCTCAGCTTTGTGCCTGAGCTACTGACCCGTTCATGCTTTGAAGATTGCTGCTTTAAAAAAAGCATCTAAGAAGTTATTTAACTACAAACAGAGCCTACCTTTCCCATTCCAGCTGCATAATCAGGCATAATAAGTGACTGCAAAGGTCCACTTAATGTATTTCTAACACTGGAGACCTGCTAATCCTGTCAGGGGGAATAAAATGGAGGGGGGAACCGTGCAGAAGCCCAGCCATGGAGCTGAGCATTTAACTCCATAACCATGCAGGCAAATGCCTGGGCGCCTTTCACACAAAAAGAGAAAGAGAGGGAGAATAAGCCCAGCTTCATATTTCAACCCAAAGTGGGGATCCATTTTTCCGCTTTAGTGGTCATCGAGGAACAGTGGGAATAACAACAACAGCAGCCACGGCAGTAACAGCCTGTCTCACCGGGCTGAGTCCTCATAAACCTGAGCCATTATCACTCTCTTTATGGGCCTTTAAATAGAGAGCCAGATCAGCCATGTGTGCTCCCCCAGGTGAACATCAGCCCTCGCTTTTTTCGCTGTTTTTAGTTAGACAGTCTTTGGATTTACCTCTTTGTCAGTATTTATTTTACTGCTTTTCAGACAGACATTGTGCACACTATCCAGAATGTGTGTATGGTTTATGCATTTGTGTTGTGCATGTTCAAATTCTTATCTAGTCAACAGTTTATTCAATGGCTCTCTTTTATTACTCTGTCTTCAGATTTATGACATTCATAGACCTGATGTAAGGAAGCCAGTTTGAAGAGCATTATGCTTTTAACCAACAGAGAGCAAAATCTGAGTGAATACGAGGAAAATATTGAGCCTATCACCGTGGATGTGCTGTGAATAATGGAAAAACTCTAAAGGGTTGAATACAAACATGAGTCCCAAATCAACAAACACTCTGAGACTTATCAGATATGGTGTTCTCCCCAGCTCTGTTTGTCATAACACCTTTTATGGTAGTCTTTGAAATTCAGGGGGCCCATCAACAGTTCAAGCATATAATCACATCTCCGTAATGAGGTAATAATTAAGCAAGGGGCATCTATTGGCCCGCTAAACAGCCTCATAAACAATTGACAGGAGATTTGTGAATTTTGACTCCCTGACACCATTAAACAAATCAATATTGAGTTTTGCAGACATGCTCTCCGGCTGGCTCTCTCTGGTCTTTGCCAATCAGCTCTGTGGAATACTAATGAGGGAATTAACTGCCTCATATTCCGCATGTGTCCCATCAAACAGATCCTTATCGAGAGAGTCTCATTTGCATGGAGGAAGGCTCTGCTTTGTAGGTAAAGATTTCCCAATATGTCACTCATTATGCTAGCCCACCCCAACCGAACTCAGCCTCTTTTTCCACCACTCATCTCTTTTTTCCTTTTTCTTGTCAGACTCTTAAATACCCCCAAGAGCATCGGCACACACACAAAGACGTACACATGAGCACGCACACACACACACATGCACGGCTAGTCTTGGCATTTTTTAAACTCCTGCAAAGAATTAATGATGTAACATAATAAACAGAATAAAAGATTTGAAGTGGCGTGTTTGTGCTCACTGTTTCTACTGAAGTTTGCTCCCACCTTTGCCTATTGTGCTCTTCTTTGAAATGACTGCCTGTTTGTTGTTGCTTGCCATCGCGCCTCCTTTGAGTGCCACGCTAATCTTGCTTGATGTATATTGCGCTCAGAGTGCTTAATGATGTTTGCTGTTCAAATTGCACGCTAGATCATCCAAACCTGCTTTCCCATTGAATTTAACAGTCTAATATAAAGTCACATTCTCCTTCCAGCTTTTGTTCCACTTGGAAGCAGACACCTGTATTTAAAAGTAGTCTGCAGAGAGAGTCTGCAAACGAGAGTATAATGTTCTGTTTGGGTTCCTTAATGAGAATTAAAGGAGACTCTGACCACTAGTAGCACTATGGAGCAATGTTTTAATGAGGAGGTCCTTGTTGCGTCTGTGTGTGCGGGAGGACATGTGCATGTGTGATTCAAGCAATTCCAATCTCTCAGTTGTTGCTGCTGAAGCCAACAACCTGCCAAAAATGTTCAGTGATGCAGAGGACTGCCTGCAAAGCAAACACGGATGTAAATAAGGAACATTTGGAAATATTTTAAAATCAGCTTTGCTCTCCAAAGAGTCACATTCATGCAGTTGTTGTTTGAGCTCAGGGGTGCAGTAATAAGTTAACTGAAGGACATTAAATATACAGATGTTGTTTGGTTGACCTCACAACTTTAAGTTATCTATATATTCCTGAGATTAAAGCCACATTACGCAATTTATGTTCCATTGAAGACAAAGATACTATGTGGACTCATCTAGTCCTACCCTTTAGACCAGTAGTTCTCAAAGCCTGAGGGGTCACATGACACTAATAATGTGTCCATATAGATAGATAGATATCTTTATTGTCATTGTACGTTGAAACAATGAAATTCGTAGGAGCAGTCCTCCAGATGCCTGAAGAAATAAGACTTAAGTAGAATAAAGTATTAACTTTAAGAAAATAAACAATAGATTAAACATATAACTATAAAAAATACACAAATACACTGTATGAAATGTACAATATATAACGAAAAACACGAAAGAGTAGCATCTAATGAGAGAGCTCCGAGCCGCAGCATCCTTGCGAGCCGCCATCTTTAATGTTTCAGCTAAGATGCCGTCTGATTCCTTAAATATTGTTTATTCTATTCAATGTTTTAAAAACATAACCAAAAATAGTTGTTAGATTTAAAGCAAAACCATGCTAATAAATCCATTTTCTACTTTCTTTGTTGTTGTACGATCTGTGAGGGGATTACGACAGATTACCCAAAGCATCAGTAGCATCCGGTTCATTCACAGCAGCACAGGTAACAGCATTGGGTGCTAACTTTCTACAGCTAAATTAAGTTTCTCACACTTTGAGCCACAGTGAAACTCACACATGAAGATAAAGATACTTGTGTAACGTGAGGGTTCGATGTGTGGTAGTTGGGTCACTCTATTAATAGAAAACAGCAGGATGGAGACAGATAACAGCATAACAAGGGCTGTTTTCAAGACCGCCTACTATATACTAACTCCGAGTAAGTACTGCACACTGTGTTTGAAGGTAGACTGTAGTATGTCTGCTCTGTTGGATCTGGTCTGCAGGATGCTGGGTCAGGTGTTGCAAGATTTCTGGTTTCAGAAAGCGGAAGTAAACAACGTCCAAGCTGATAGAGAAACTTCTTCTTTAGCATCACTTATGATTTAAAAAGTTAAGAAGTGGTATGTATGGAGTTGAATAATTTCACAACACTGAAAACCTGAGTGCCCCGTCATATACAGAAAAAAAGAAGAAAAAAGTTAGCGCTGTGCATTGTGGGAAACATGTTCCTGAATCAGTATGACATCCGGGAAGTTTTGGCAGATTTTGCTCTTGTTCACATACTACATACTGAATTTTGGATAAATCAGTACATACTGGTAGTATAGTAGAAGGTTTTGAACACAGCGATCGACACTTTCTTGTCACTCGATCACATGTCACAGAACTAACCATTCAGAGGCCAGGATGACCAAGCTACAAATAAACGGAATAAGAACCACAGATGTACATTCAACACGTTTTGGTCCCAACTTCAAGATGCTTTAGAAATTATTCTAACATCATAAAGACATAAGTAATCACTTAAGTAAACTTGTGTGTGAATATTTCACTGTATGAATACTATAAACACATTTTAACCTTAACTCAAATACATGAATTAACTCAAATTTTGAACTAATTTTCCTGGTAAAGCTAACACTCATGCTTGTGCTTGTGTGCGGCTGTGTGCAACATTTAATCACCTCGGGGGACTGTGGGGGTCACAAGTCTCTGACACGGTTCTTTTGGGGGTCCCCGGCTGAAGAGTTTAGGAACTGTTGATTTACAAGTTCCAGTAAAGTGTTGAGAAGCAGTTTGTAAGTAAAGACTAAAAAGAAGACAAAAACTTCATACACATGGCTTTATGTTTTATGAGGAAGGAAATTCACTCCACAGATTTGTCAGACAAACCACAGTGATATTTGTGACCTGATCAAATGTCAGACAGAGTAAGATATTTGTTCAGAGCATTTCCACGCATCATTACATTCCCCAAGTTTGTTTCATCAGGTGAGCCCAGAAAGAAGAGCATCTAATTTAATCTATTTTGGGTGTGCTCTCTGCTCTGCTCACCCGAGGAAAATGAGTGACAGGAGATGGCCTGTTGTCTTTGTGCTGTGTGTGTGGCCAAGGGGCGGTGAGTTAATGCAGGAGATTGACTCTTAATTGCAGTGGGGAACGCTCATCTTTTCTCATTAATGAGATGGAGCCAGAGCCGGGAGATTTTCTCGTCACACAAATACTGTCCCCCTCCGTTCAGGTTAAGTGCTGTTTAGATTATTGCCTTCCTTGCATATGATTTCTTCCCAAGCACTATGTCTCAGATTGTGAACATAAGCAGAAGATGAGATGAGTGTGAAAGCAGGGAGGCTGTGTGTGCATGCGTCTGTTTGCTGAGGGGGAGTCTCTGAAGTGAGGCAGTCACATCTGTGGTACAAGTCCAGGAGAGGCAGGGCTCAATCCAAAGGGCTGGTGAAACCTCTTCATAGAGACTAACAAGGCAGATGAGAAGGCCATTTATGGGATCATGTTTCGTTTGCATTTTGTTCAGCCTCCAGATCAAAAAGCAATCTTAATTTTAGGGCTGCACTTATAGAAAGTGAGTGTTTCCTGATGGGTACAGATGTTGTGGGTAAAGCAGAACAGAGGCAGTGGAGGAGAGGAGTGGAGCGGTGCTGCAGGTCTGTCCGTCTGCTTGTCTGTATGTCTTGAGGTGGGGGTTAACCTCCGCCTAAAGAACGACCCCTGGCTCCCTATGATGCATAACCGTGAGGGATTAGAGAGCACAAAGCAGCAGACTGTTTGGTTGAGCACTAAAATGTGCTCCTCTGGGGCTCATTGAAAAATGATTGCCGATTAAGTGTTTGAAGTCTGCCAAAGACGAGTGTGCGTTTTCAGTGGGATGACGATGAAACTCTATCTTTCCTGCTTATGCAGGCAATTTTCCCTCTCTTTTTCCTCTAACTGTGCCATGATGTGTGTTCTCTTGTCGCGTCTGGAGTTGGGGTTGCCAAACTCATTTCACCTCTTGGACCCCAGCTTGACTGGAAGCCAGACAACCAAAAGTGATAAGAGTGAATTAAGCTGTTACTCTCCAGCGGGAACGGTATTATACCACTGCAGAGCGGCATTGATTTCCTTTTGAGAACAACAGGTGAGCTTGTTGAAAAAATCTCAGATTCTGTGTTAAAAGCAGGTAAAGCCGGTCTTTATAGATATGTTTTCTATAAAGGGAGGATAAGGCTCAATATCTAAATGTACACATGATAAATTGGGTCCTGTCCTTATGGCATATTAAGCACACTATAGAAGTAATGTATAGTAATTAGTCTTTTCTATTTCAGCAGCAGTTGGGACAACATTAATTTAAAAATGGTATTTTCCCAACATGATTTGCGTCTCTCTCTCTCTCTCTCTCTCTCTCTCTCTCTCTCTCTCTCTCTCTCTCTCTCTCTCTCTCTCTGTTGTTCACTTAAAGGAGAAAGCAGCGAAGTGTAGCATGAAGAAACACTGACAGAGAACATGAAGAATAGCTTGAAGTCCACAGCGATGCCGTGGTCAGCTCAAACCGCCTTGCAGAGGCTTGGATCTGTGCCGTATTTGATTAATTGAAACCCTAAGAAGACTAATACTCTGAAGTGAAGTGGAGGAAATAATATGTGCAAGAGACAATGTCAAGAGTGATGACAAACATAGCTTAGTGTTTCCCTGGTTGCACCTTAATTCCCCGCGATGTCAGCTTTGAAACTGCAGCACTCCTCAATATATTATCATGTTACACTCATTTGTTTTCATTATTGCATCAAAGAGGATCTGGTCATGCAACAGCCATTTTCTGCTGTACAGAGGGCTAGAGAACAAATGTGACTCTGGAGTCACTTTGAGGTTATACAAACAGAGAGGAATCTGCAGTTTAATAAAGGGTTAGACTCACATTCTTATGTTACTACCTAAAGAGAGCACAAGCCACTGGACTTCAGAGTGAAAAAGTCCTCAGTGTTGCCTCATTTGGACTTAATATTGTATCATTTGTTTGAGGTTTTAGACGAGTTTAGTGCTGAATTCACATTCTAAACTTCTCTACAACAACAAAAAAACAGACTGCGAAACAGTTTCTGATTCAGCACATGGCCACACGTAGAGCAGTGTGTTTTCCCCTGCTGTGTTGATAAACTGTGGCACTGTTTTGTTAAAATGCTGTAAAAGGAGCTGAGCTGGGTATGTTAAGTAGTCTCACAGAGAAGCTGGGGGTCGAGGGGTGAGGGGAGAAGCTAGTCTTGGCGGACAGGTGGAGGTAAGCTGAGAGCCATACCACCCAAGGGGAGGATGAACTTGAGACGTGTCCCTCACCGTCCTGTGAAGGTGGAGGTCAGCAGACAGCCACGCTGACCAGCCCAGATGCCCCAGTCAGGAGGAAGGACTGGACCCTTCTTCCCTCAGATGAAATGAAGCCACCAGTGGGCTAGGTCAGCCACAATTAGGACTCATAAAATATAATCAAAAGCTGGGCTGCAGTCCTCTGGTGGTCAGCAGAGAACACAGAACATCTTTGTCCTGCAAGAGGTTTTACTCATGCATGAAACAGACACACCTTGTTCCAACCACTGATTTTTTTCCTCTCTAAGAAGCTGAAAACAATCAGCTTTAAGTAAGTGCAGACTTGTGCCTATAAAGCAAGAACTGATTGAGCATAGTAAAGTACGGTTCTTACATATTTCAGGTGTCACAACCCTGCAAAGGCTGTTTTCAACAATGTATGGAGGCTCTTATTCTAATCTGTCTAAGACATCAAAATGTAACGACAGCAGGCTGTAAGGTTGTTTGCTTTCCATCAGCATCTCTTTCTAAGGCACAGTCATTGTTTGTTTTATAAATCTGGTAATTAAGGCAGCTGCAAATTTGTATTTCTGTTGTCTGATGCCTTGGGCCAGGATTAACAGCATTTAGCATTGTAGGGTGTACCCTGCCCCCCCGTAAATAGAGCAGATACACATGAAGATGAGTTTGTGTTGCGGTAATAGGCACAGAGAAATGCAACGTTGAAAGTTTCGTTAATTAAAAAAATGAGTCAGTCATTTATTTATTTATTTTAAGACATTATTAAGAGGAGCAGGTTGGGAAGCACTGCTGTATGCACTTTCTATGTAATACACATGAAATAAATATAAACACAGGAGTGTTGTTCTGTATCTCTTTCCATAAAAGGACACGTCAAATGTTTGTTTTTATAAAGACACGTCATGTGCACACATGGTAAATGAGAGCTGTGTAATATTTCTTGCACTTCACGGCACAGCTGACATAAATCACATTTTCTCAAGTGAAACAATTACAGCTACGCCCAAATATGGATTTTGGTTTTGACACCGTGGTGACGTACAACGCCAGAAGGTATTTGGAATGGCCATTGCTTTTTGACACACATTACCTCGCCATTACAAGAGCACGTCAACCATGAACATATTTCCCATTGCTGCAGTGAAACTTTAACAAAGAGTTACATTATAGCCCAGGAATCCTTAGACGCTCACTAGGCCTTATTTGCCCTAGGCTGCACCCACAGGTGACATCTCAACTCCCTGGCTTATTACATCTGCCTGTCAAGCCCAGCTCTCAATGTCTTGCTCAATAACAAACATGATTTGAGCTGTCACTGAGAACGACCCGCTGTGCAGACTTACTGAAAGGAAGTTTTCTAAGAGCAGATCAAGGTGATAATCCAGATTGAGCAGGTAATAAGTCATTTTAACTGACTGATCATTTAACTCCTTTTGACGTGCTGATATCTGCACTGATAACATCTGCAACAAATTATAGGCTATGAAAAGATCTACTTTATGAGTTCACTGATGCGGCATTTTGGAAAGATTTCGCTGGTAGATTACAAAACCCAAACCTGAAGTTTACAGAGGTGAGTCATAATGGGTGTGTATGTGGTTTCCGGTACTTCCGGAGCCAGCCTCAAGTGGACACTTGAGGAACTGCAGTTTTTAACACTTTCACATTGGCTTCAATTCTCGCGGCCGGAGGTTGCTGCTTGATAAAAACAAGATAAATGAACTTTATGATCAGACACCCAAAACAATGCTATTTATGTGACTGCTCATCAACTCAAATAACCATGTCTTTAGCCAAAACTCACATCTGCATTGTATTAAGGAGCATTAACTAGCTGTTGAAGAAGATTTGTATGTTACAGAGAATAAAACAAGTTGCATTTGATGCAGTTGCAGTAAAAAAAAAGCACTCATTAGTTGACTTCACCAAAAGTCGCTTGCAGTTTAAATCTCTGCAGACAGTGGTGGACAAAGTACATGTCTTCATTACTGAAGTCAGAGTATAGATCCTCCTGGTCAAACATTCCTCCAATACAAGTGAAAGTTGTTCAGTCAGATTCTGACTTGAGTTAAAGTCCTGGAGTACTTGCTTTTAAAATACTGAAGTATTCAAAGTACTTTTTAAAATATCTCTAAACATATTTTCACAAAGCATGAGGTCAGTCAAGAATGCATGGGTGAACATTCTGCTCCATTCTGTTTATCTAGAAAACATCATTTCAGATCTAAAAAGCCTACCATGAAATATAAACTAAGTTACTACAAGCACAGACAAGTTTACAATGTTCCTCTGGAATCAAAGCAGTGTGTTAGCTCCAGACCTCCACATGCTTTCTCAGGTTAGATGCTGATGTTTTGGAGGCTGTGATGAAGTTTGTGTGGTAAACAGATCAGAGATTTACAAAAATACAAACAATCATTCTTTATTTCAAAACCTCAAACGTGGGTTTAAAATATGGCCGTGGTGCTCAGGTAGAGAATCATCATCCTTCTCAGTCATAGCCATCATCACCACGACTAAATGAAAGCACTGATCTGAAGAACGTCTGATCTGGTCTACGCTCAACCCAGGTACGACTACACCACTGAGACAAATAAATACAAGTACACGGACAGTTTACGGTCTTTGGGATCTGATTTCAGAAAAGAAAACTCATGAGCTGACTTCAAAGCAAAAGTAGTGAGTGACTAGAGCACTGATAGAAATGTAGCTTCTGTTCAAAGAAAGGATGCTCACAGGATAAAAGGAGTGAAACCAGTCATTTACAGACCATCATGAGATGCTGTATGAAGAAGTGTATGTTGTTATATTTAAGTGTGAAACCAACAGACATCAGATCAAACTCTTTTAATGTAGGAGGCACAGGTAACAGTGTGAATGTGCTTTATAGGCTATATGAGGCTTTTAATGTTTATCCTCTCAAGATGTTTAAAATAAACTTTATTCTTGATCTCAGTTTTTATGAAGAAGACGTTTGTCATATTTGTTTTAGTGAATTCAGTCAGGTTACATTGTAAACCTGCAGCAGTGTGTGTCAGAGGAAAACTGTGTTTTTTCTCATACATCCCTCCACCATAGCTTTGTCATAAGTTATTTTCTGCTCCACTGCAAACCCTAATTGATCGAGCTCAATCTTAGCTTTACATTACATGGGCAGATGACATCATTTGATACCAATATTTCCTCACCGCTCTCTCAAGGTGAGCTTGTTTTTCTTGCTTTATAGCACCGCGCTGTCTAGACAAAGGTGTATGTACACAAAAATCAAGCGTAAAAATGTTTAGACAATCATTATTTTAATTTAAAAATGTGAAGGTTGACTTCCCTCTGTGTGAGGTGCCAGAGTGTGTTGGATGGCTTGTGTGAGCTAAGGCCTCCAGTGCTTTCGGCTCTTTCAAGCTCACTTGCTTCAGGAGGTTTAGCGGAGAGTGACGAGACAATAGTGTTATTTATTAGATAGCTGAAGATCGGGCCCTGCTGTCAATCCTGCCTCGTCTCAAAGGTTAAACTACACACTCTCTTATTGTTTCAGTCAAAGAGCAGTGATGGAAGTCATCCTGCACTTTCTCATCTGTGTCTGTCATTGCTGACTGTCAGCATTCTCCTTTAATGATTCCTAATAATCCTCCTCTGTGTAGACATGTGACATCTGAATACATGATGTGGAATAGTTCTTGTAAAGTAAACATAAAGTAAAAACATGTTTGTTTGTTTTTAGCTTTTTGAAACAAGAGTTTATCTGCTGGGTTTTAAAGGTGATGCATGTTTTCTTTGAAAGTTATAATATTGTAACTCCTTGTATCTTTGTGGTGCATGAAACAAAGCTCAAATGTTGCTGGTCTAGTCTGTCCTTGGAGCCTCTGTCTTACATCTCACCTCTCTATCCGTCTCTTTTGAAGTGTGGGAAATGATACTAAAGTTATGTGACAGTATCATTTAGCTGTAACGTCTTCATAACACTAAGATAAGCAATTTGTTTTTGCTCCGTAAACTTGCATCACCATGAGTCTCTTTCCTTCCTGCGTACCTAAGTCTTTCATTTTAACGAGACACTTAAGATACTCTCAAACATCAGTCACTTCAGGCTTTATTGGCATTCATTTCTTCAGGGTAGTACAGCAGCCTCCCAGAGGGCCTGCTAAATCAACCTTAAGACCTAAGACTAGTGCGTTAACCCCTCGACTACCTCTCTCCAACTCCTCCCCCTCTCAAAGCTTGTCCTTTAGACATTTACTAATAAACAACAGGTCAGCACCTGCGGTGGCAGGTGATTTATTTGACCCCAAACAGCCATGACGAGCACGCAGTGGGGAGTGCAGCAGGGTGGAGGTTAAGGGGGGTGGGGGGATCCTCTGCAGAAAACCAGCTTCACAGCCCTGGAGGCCTGGAAGTCGACGCCCCCACTGTAAAGCACTTACTGCTCACTTCGTTCTGCTTCTCATCTGACTGTTTTCTTTATTTCCCCTGTAAAAGACTGCAGAATCATTCCCCTTTATCACCATGAGCTCATAAAAAGCCTGGAGGATAGAATAATCACTTGTATGGTGGGTGAGGGAGTGTTAAGGCATGTCCCCTGTGTGTGACATCACTAAGCCTGACCAAAATGTCTAACCAACTCCCAAATAATTCCACCCAGTCTCCTACCTGCCAGGCCAGTCACACAGGGCCACCATGTCGTGGAGCAATGATAAAGGATTAAAGCATGTTTCCCTTGCATCTGTCCAATGGATTGAGCTGATCAGACAAGGTACAGTGCAGGATGTTGTCCAAGGACCTAACTAGAGCAGAATTATTGAGTAACAGGAAATTAAAAAATTCCTGCAATGCTGATCCACCACTCAAAGCAATTCTTTCGCAATCTGGCCTGCCCCCTCTCTGAACTCCAGCCATTGGGGGTTCATCTTTTTTGTTGTCCCCTTCAAAAGATCTCCAAATAAAAGAGAGTAAAGTCATAGTACCTTTGCTTTTTCACTGTGTGGTAATTGTTTCATGCATCTAAACACTCATTCAGAGTGTATTGAGTCAAACTTCCCATTTGTACACAGAGAAGACAGAAGCAGAAGTTAATACAAATGTAAGGAGTGTAATGATTGTATTTGATGTGACTCGAGCTTGTCTGGTCCGTTCATTTGGAGCGTTTAGTTCCTCTTCAGGAACTTCCTCTCCACATTCAGATACAGTAGCTCTCTAGTTGTTCATACAGGAGGTACAGGCCAACATGCTCTACTGTCCAAATGACTCCCCCGTAATTATACTGGAATAACATTATCATTATTATTAATAGTTATTTACAACAATGTGAGTCTTTTCCAAGAATCACAGGAAAGGGAACTCGTATTTAATCAGACCTTCATCATACCAAGCTCTCTCTGAGTCCAGCATGTAACCACAATGTTTCATGTGACAGCTCTCATAGCAAAGTAAGATGTGAATAAAGCCCCTGAAGGATAACAGCCATGTTCAAAAGTTATATATTTATACTTTTGAAGTGTTCAATTTAACAAAATATGACAGTTGTAGAGTTATTACATGGAGAGATGACCTCAGAGTTTGACCGTGTGCTGCATGTGGGTGTTATTATGAATTATGTGAACACATTACACAACCGTACGAGCTGGAGCAGTCGGTGTCTGTAAAACAGTAAGAGGGTGTTAATGGAAACTGAACAGGAGTATCAAACTATAACTGCGTGTACCCATAAACCTGTCAGACCCAGTGAATGTGACCTTTGACCTGCTCGTAAAAAATTAACAAACAGAGGAAATATTAAAGGTGCATTACTTTAGATTTCATCAGCATGTGGGAACACTTTCTGCAGCAGCACTTATGTGGCCTAACTGGCTGCTCTCATTAGCATGATGGCTGAGATAGGAGGGCCAGGGAGCAGGATGATGGAGAGCATTCAGGTCCATTTGTTCAAGACTTCAGCTCACCTCAAAGCGACAGGAGGATTTGGTGAATTCACTTCCTGCTCCCTGTTTGCCACTCCTCCAAAAAAAAAAAAGCAGTGCAGCTGGTATCATGCACATCAGTCCTCTGTTACCTCATTTTAACCCTAAACACAGCAGGGTCATAAAGTGTCAGCAAGTAGTTCATTTGTTTTAACCATGCTGGAGCAGCAGAAGGGTGGGGTTTACTCCTCTGGAATAAGGTCAAAAGATGAAACACTGAGACCAGAATAGTCCACAATAAAGTCTGTGCTGCAGTGCTTTTTAATTTTAACATACCACAACTGAGAAAGTTTTGGGAGTGTGCATGTCCTTTTAATTTCATCTATTGTTTTCTGCTTTGGATAATTTTGGAAATCTAGAAACAACTCTTTATGAAATTACACTTCTGTCTTCTTCTTCTTCTTGTATGTACAATTTGTAAGAACTCTGCTAATAGTGTAAATAATTTCATGAGCTAGAGTCGCCAAAAATACGATTCATTGGAGAGGCGGGAAGAAAAAGAGAGATACAATGGAGCAGACCAGAGTCCCTGCACTGTGTGCGCAGGCTCTTATTACAACATTAAATAATTAGAGCCCAACAGAGCAAAAGTTTCAGTCTCCTTATCGGTCGCTCTAACAAACTGAGGATCACAACCATGTTTCCCGTGTAGGCGGCTCGACTTAGAGTTTGTGTTTCACCAACCTCCCTGATATCAGAGTTGTGTATCTGTATGCAATCAGCACAGTGTTCTTTAAAATAATCTTTTCTAAGATGTGCAATTAACATTTTACTTCTGCTTCTTATAAATACATGTCTTTCTTAGGTGAAGGGTCATTTTTATGTAAACAGGAAGTTAAACTACCAGTTAAAAGTTTGGCAACACTTTCTCATTCAAGGGTTTATATGTATTTTAATGATTGTAAACACTGTAGGTTAATACTGAAGACACCAAAACTATGAAAGAACATATATGGAATTATTGAATGAACAAAAAAGTGTTAAACAAAGCAGAATCTGTTTTATATTTTAGATTCTGTAAAGTAGCCCCCTTTTTCCTTCATGACAGCTTTGCACACTCTTGGTATTCTCTCAGTCTGCTTCATGAAGTGGTCTCCTGGAATGGTTTCTAATTAACATGAGCCTTGTCAAGAGTTCATTTGTAGAATGACTTGCCTTCTTAATGTGTTTGAGACCATCAGTTGTGTTGTTCAGAGGTAGGGTTAGTACACAATGGATAGCTCTATTTGACTACTGCTGTAATCCAGATTATGGTAAAACCAGATTATTCCATAGTTTTGATGTCTTCAGTATTAATCTACAATGTTGAAAATAATTAAAATAAATAAAAACCATTGAATGAGAAGGTGTGTGCAAACTTTTGACTGATATTGTAGACTAGCTTGCCCACAAGTCAAAGTTAAGACCAGTTTTTGGAGCACCCTGCCAGTGACACCAGAAAGAATCTAGGTTGTATACATTTAAATCCTCACAACGTGTGCACAAGTGTGTTTGCCCCCGTCAAATTACATCAACCTCAACATAATTCTGTTTCATCCAAACAATCATTTGGATTAATTGTCAAAGAAAATCTCCTGTGCAGAAACCCGACAGTGAACCCCTGCCCTGAAAAGCTGAGTGTGTGTTTGCGTGTGTGTATTTATTCCAGCAGTAACACAGTTATTTTTCTCTCTGTCACAAATGTGAGGACTTGAGTGGAGTGTGAGTTGTGTTTGAAAGGTGGTAAACCTGCTGAGGCTCTTTAATTTTCTCCCTCTTCACCGGCATGAGGGATGGTTCAAAGGGTGACTCTCTGACAGGGCATGTGATCGCTCCTCCGTCCTTTATCTGCCTCCCCACATTAGCACGTAAATGAGGCTGCACTTTGGGTTTTGGGAGCTGAAGCGTGCTCAGTGTAAACAGGAGTTGTTCTGTTATCATTATTGGACAGATTTCTGACATCCTAACACCTCAGTTTCATTAACATTCAAAGAGCTAGGATTTTGACACAGCTTCTGTTTATACAGATTTCTGAATACTTTGTAGTGGGGATTGTATACAAAATACTGTAAACATAGAATCTCCACTGTTGGATGGAGTTACACACACATGTAATAGTAGCCAAAGCATTGTGGTCACACAGACGCCAAATATCCATGATGATTCTTTGCTATATCACGATGTAAAAACCTGAAGAGACGAGCCAATCACCAGGAAACTAAGGTTTATGTCTAATCAGCTACAGCGCTATATTTCAATGTGGCTTGCATATCGGTGTTGATGTGTATGCTGGAGTGTGTTCTCAGGCCTACAGTGGGGTGACTGCAGGGTCCTGAAACTCCATTGTGATTCAAGCAGAGCTTATCGCATGGGAGAGAACTGGCAGCCTCTTAAAAGGTATTATATGTGCTCTCGTTCTCCTTCCCTCTGTCTGACAGGAGCCCTTGGGATGAAAGGGAAAAGCAGTGGAAAAAGAGACATCGGTTCCCGACATGGGGAAGTCTTTGTTTCTTTTCTCTCCATCCCAAGTCTCTTCAGGAATCCTAATTTCCACCATTCACCTACCTATCGGCAGATAAAAGCTGGTTGAAGGGGGGGATTTCCTCAATTGAGACAGCTTGTAACCAGTTTGCATGAGGGGGGAGCCATACAAAGCTGGAGTGAGGGGAGGTTGGAGCGCAGATTTTAAATCGCTTTGAATTTGAGCACAGTGGTGATCTAGTTGTTCCAAAGGACATTTTCACAGAGCCTGATCTGAAACCTGGCTGGGAATCTCTTAACGGCAGAGTTTGGATCAGAACGGTGACACATGAGGAAAATCTCAGCAAATCCTAAATATTTTCAAAACACAAAAAGGAAGACGTGGGGCTAAAAAAAAACAGGGTGTGCCACAGACTTGTTTCCCATCATGTCAGCTTCTTGAAAGGACTCTCATTGTGCCGCTGCTTGTATCATAGCTGTTTCTTTTAGGGGGATGGTGCTTTTATGATGATGTCCAAGTTCGGGGACTGCCAAGCTTGGCATCTGACGTCCTTAATGTGGCTGCTTGGCATTCGAATGAGGGAGGGGAGAGTCCGTGCCTGTCTCAGGGGAGAGGGAGGTGTTAACTTCTAATGGCTTTCTCTGCCACGGCCCTGACATCTGCAGGGCTCCCAGCAGAAGAGAGTGAGGCCTTTTTGAAAAATTAATGGAGCTGAATGCATCTCACAGCAAGGAGAGGGCTGGATTAATCAGCACATTAAGGGCTGGCTCCGGATTGGAAATAATTATTGGAGCTGACAAGGTGCAGAGGTGCCACTGCCAGCTCCTTTCAGGAATGCATTTTAAAAAGCAGTTTAAAAAGCCTTCAGATGTTGGCATTATCTTGCATGACCAAATTAGGAGCAAATGAGAAAAGTTTATCTAGCATTTTGGAGTATTGAAAGAGCTTAAGCTTTATAAATTATACAGTGGTGTGTGTGTGTGTGTGTGTGTGTGTGTGTGTGTGTGTGTGTGTGTGTGTGTGTGTGTGTGTGTGTGTGTGTGTGTGTGTGTGTGTGTGTGTGTGCACGCTTACATGTGTGCATAAAGGGTGCAGATGTTTTTTGTAAGTGGGGGGAAGGGTTGCAGGCAATGAGCATTATGGGTAAATCCTTTTGCACAAAAACACACCATAGGTTTCAGATTAAAGTGGGTGTGTTTTTTTTTTTTTTTTGAGACTGCACAAAACTTTAAGGGGGATTAATTTAAATGGGTGCTTGAAACTATCATACTGTTTGTGGGAATAAAAAGTGGATGTCTTAACACCCTGAAAGAGCCCGACGGTAAACTGATTACTGTTGACCACCCATGAAACGCATGAAGACGGGGGAGAGGGCATGATTTAATAAGAGACATGTTTTTCTGCCTTTCAGAAATAATCCTCTCATTTTTTTTCTGTGGATGTGATTGCGTTACAGTCATCATTAATATTCTCTACATTTCAGACATCCTGTAACAGACAATATCTGATGGATATCAGCCAAACAGAGGCAAGGTGAAGCAAGCCGAGTCTGTCAAAATGTTAACTGTGGTAATTATTTTAATTAATTTACATTTGGGGAAAATAAAATCCTTAAATTATTTGTTTTAAATAGGCTTACATCAGTCACAGGGAAAAATCATAACTTAACATTTGTGTGTAAAAAATGAGCCAAAATGAGAAATACACCGTAGTCTTTTGTCAAATATTTGCAGGATTTTGTCAGAACTTCAACGTTTACTTATTTATTTATTTATTTATTTACTTATTTACTTATTTATTTATTTATTTATTTATGTTTTAATTGTTAGGAACAGATACAGTATTAATAGACAAACTGAATCAGCCATCCCTTTCAAATATCAGAGTGTTTGAAGTGAATGCTAATTTGCAACTCCCGTCCCTAAAAGAGCTTTTAAAGAGAATCAAATATTAAGATAAGATAAGATAAGATAAGATAAGATAAGATAAGATAAGATACTCCTTTATTCGTCCCACAACGGGGAAATTCATGGAGTTAAAGCAGCAAACAGAAAGGTGTACAGTACAAGAATTTCAACAAGAATCTATATAGAAAAGAAATGTCCATCAGAGACGACAGCTTGGCGATAATTCTCCCGTCAGCCACCACCTCCACAGGGACCAGGACTGAGCTGGCTTACACTTAAAATGGCAAGTAAAACTAAAGTGTATGTAAAGTACAGATAGATACAATAAAATACACATTTGGCAGTGACAAAACGTGCAAAACAAATCCGACATGAGTGCAGGTTTGTTGCTGAATTAAGCAGGATTTGGTGTGGCTCTTAAACGTGGTGAAGTTTGTAAAGATTGAGAGTTTCAGGATTTTGCTCCTTTCCCAAAGAGAGCTGTTTGAGAGGACGATGTTCTTTACAGTCTCCACTTATTGCAAAAGATCCTTTACAAAATAAAACATGTTATTTTTCCAGAACTGATTCCTATCAAAGTCCAGTGAATGATACTTAGCTCTGCAGTCACACCCTGTAATTACATCACATTTAATACACTTTCACATTTGAGACAATGTTTGAACGCTCTGTAATCTGAGCATTCTCTCCTCCTAATCTGCATAAAATGAATATGGCCTCAGCCCTTTAAGCAAACAGAATGTGACCAAATGGATTATCAGCAATAGTTTGTACATCTTTATGGATGTAAGAAGACAACACCTTTGAAGAGAGGCGGTCCACGACTTCAAAAGACATACGGTGAGGAGAGCGAAACGTCTTCATGAGCGTTTGATCTGTAAAGCCTCCTGATCAGATACGTAACCTTGGCTGTTATTCTCTTTAAGCCATCAACAACTGCTCCCCAGGTAAGAGCATCACACTCAATAACAAATTAGAAGGGCTGAGAGGAAGAGTAATCTTCACAATCTTTGTTACACAACAATGAAAAAGGGAGAAACTTGAGGCCCAGGAGAAACTTTAGTGCTGAGGATGAGCGATGACTTTATCAGACATCTGTGTTATTCTGTTTTCTGGGAGGTTGTCACCGTCCTCGGACATGTTACACAAAGCGTGACTAAAGCCAAACCTCAGACAGTGGAACTGCAGATGTAATCTGGTTTGTAATACACCAAACTCAAATTTGATTTAACTATTTCGACGTGAAATGATGTTTCAAAAAAGGTTTGACGGAGAAGGCACGTAAATTGAAAAATATAAATAGGAGAGAGATCCTCTTAATTACCTTGAAATTGGACTCATATTTCATGGTGCAGATATGACAAATTGTCAAAGGTAAGACATTCCAGTTTTTTATCCCCTAGTTGAGCTGCTGATTGTCGACATGGCATTAAACACATTGTATTTCCACACAGGGAATCAGTGAAATTGTGTTCATTTCAGTGTGAGGTAGATGATTCCACCAAAGGTGTGAAGAATTATACAGTTAATCGTTTAATACAAAAAATAAATCACTTCCAACGTAAATACTCTGCCCTGTAGCCTGTAGCTGAATTTCTTAAGCTTTTACACTCATGAAATCCAGGTATTTACCACCTGTTAATGCTTACACTCTAAGATAAACTCCTCATTTCTCACATCCATGTGTGTGTGATTGTATTTCTGAGGCCTCAGCTCGGCCACAGAGCCTCAGGGGCAGAGTCTGAGGCAGAGCTGTGTAACACCGAAACCACTGAAACTTAAGTGTGTCAGACTTGTCTCTTTATTAGGCTACTTATAAAGAATCACAGGGGGACAGTTTTTTCTAAAGGAACATACTGCGGACAGAGGGAGTTTATGTTTCTGTGTCCTGAAGAAGTCTAAAATAAGTCACTTCAAATTGACTTTAAATCCTGCAGGGATGAATTATGCCTGGAGGAAATGACAAACTTCACAAAGAGGGCGTGATCAGGAAGACATGAACAGCTTGTCATTACGACCTGTCCCACCTCGTATTTCCCCCCTCTGTCAGCAGAGCAAACCACCTCTGCCTCACAGCCATAGCCTCAGGCAAGGCATTCTGGGTAGTGTTTGAACACACCTGTCTCCTCATTTCAAAGTAGTTTAGATCTCAGGAATATTTATGGATCCCTTTTGATATCTTTGTGTATTACACTCATACAGGAGACCACACTCTTTGTCTCCTCCTCCTCATCCTCACTTAAAGCAGCAGCTGAAGGATTCATTCTGTGACAGAGCTTTAGGAGCTCTGTTTGTACAAGAACAAGGCCTTTGTTTGAAAGACACATTTTCACACAACACATGCAGAGAGCTTTGTTACCATCCAACAACAGGTATAATCCTGGACTTAATAAATACAACATTTGACAAAGATTACAAAGTTACAAAACGGCCATGTGCTGTTTGACTGTTTTCACATTATGTCATTTACACTACCAGTCAAAAGTTTGGAAACACCTTCTCATTCAAGGGTTTGTATTTATTGTAATGATTGTAAACACTGTAGATTAATACTGAAGACATCAAAACTATGAAAGAACATATATGGAATTATTGAATGAAGAAAAAGTGTTAAACAAAGCAGAATATGTTTTATATTTTAGATTCTGTAAAGTAGCCCCCTTTTTCCTTCATGACAGCTTTGCACACTCTTGGTATTCTCTCAGTCTGCTTCATGAAGTGGTCTCCTGGAATGGTTTCTAATGAACATGAGCCTTGTCAAGAGTTCATTTGTAGAATGACTTGCCTTCTTAATGTGTTTGAGACCATCAGTTGTGTTGTTCAGAGGTAGGGTTAGTACACAATGGATAGCCCTATTTGACTACTGTTGTAATCCAGATTATGGTAAAACCAGATTATTTCATAGTTTTGATGTCTTCAGTATTAATCTACAATGTTGAAAATAATTAACATAAATAAAAAACATTGAATGAGAAGGTGTGTCCAAACGTTTAACTGGAAGTGTTGATGTTATATTTAACTTTGTTGAATTAAAGATTACAGTGCTGCTGGTTTCTGACTTTTCTAAACTTGTGTGTTTACCAATTTAAAATGTAATTTATACAAATTTCACAAAAGGGAAAAAATACATGAAGAGGTTTACCAACTTTGACCACAGGCAGTCATAATGACTGCACATATTTTACCGCAGTGAGAACTATCTTTGTCTCTATAAAACTTAGAAACTGGCCATGAGTTAGTGTACAGAGCAATTTGAAAGGTTTTGGATTGAAACTGAGAAAAATAGACAACTCCATTTTGGCAATTATAGCAAAAAGAAGCTCAAACAGAGAGATGAAAACAGGAAGCCTGCTCGTTTTTTCAGAAATTAGATTGCACTGATCAGCGATCCCTCTGAGGAAGAAGCAAACGAAAGTGACTCATCATGGAAAGTTTTGTCCTATATGTATAAATGTACATGTATATCCTTAAATAATAAACACATCCAACCCCAACACGGTCTCAGCAGATGTGTGTCTAACATGAGTCTGGTCCTGCTGGAGGTTTCTACCTGTTAAAGGAAGTTGGTCCTTGCCACTGTAACTTGCTAAATGCTGCAAAGTGCTCTGCTCATGGTGGATTAAGATGAGATCAGACTGAGTCCTGTCTGTAAGATGGGACTGGATCTTATCCTGTCTTGATGTTGGGTCTTTTTTAATAATAGAACATAGAGTACGGTCTAGACCTGCTCTGTTTGGAAAGAGTCAGAGGAGAACGTTTGTTGTGATTTGGTGCTTTATCAATAAAGATTGATTGATTACTCTATATATTGGGTATTTATCATAATAGATCATACAATTTGGAATCTAGCAGTCAAAATGACCTCTCGTGGTCTTTCTTGTGTAATGTAGATGAGTACTGATATTCAACCTTGCAAAGGAATCTACTTTGTTCTATGTTTTTTGTGATTTTTTTAATTTACATTTTCATGTTTAAATAAAACAAGACTGTGTTTATGAATGCAAACTGTAAAAAAAATATATATACAAGTGTGTCCCCACAATAGCCAGCAATTAAACTTTCTCAAGTCTACAGAGAAGATGTTACGAGGGTTGTGAATCTTCAGCTGGCAGCGTGTGTGCTGTGAGGGTGCTGATGGTGCTGTATGGTGGTGGAGCAGAGCTGTGATAAAGGCCAGCTACTACCAATTTAATGAAGGAGCAGGGGATGTGGCCCCCCACAGCAACTTATCACCACTTAATGGCACCACTAATCCCTGTAGAGATGGTGCTGTACACACAATTGGTCTGCCCTCCATGTGGCGAAATACCCCAGCAACACTTTCTTACATCCAGCATGCCCCGTTAGCTGCTCACAATCACTATGAAATGGTGCCTCTTTGAAAAATACTGACAGGAGAACGCATGAGCTGGCTCTCACAGGTGATTCAGTGAGGAGCACGGTCTGTCTGATGGTGTTTCTCTGTCAGTCTGCCACTTCATCTACTTTATAACTGAAGACACGGCTTGGAGGTGCACACAACTAGGAGGTGTAAAAATGTGCCCATTATTTTTATCACAGTAAGGCTCTGTTGTTTATGACTGCTGTTGGCCACATGCTGCTAAACTGCAGTGCAATGATCACTCATACTTCCAGGGTTGTGGTGTTACAGGTTAAGACTGATCCATCACCTTTGGTCCTGTTCAGATGCTCTCGACATTCTTTAAAGCAATCTTAATTGGCCCTGAGCGTGAAATCGGATCTATGAGCTGCAGAGCGGATAGTCTCTGACCTGTTAGCTTTGCCAGGAATTCTGTCCTACATTTTCCCTGCATCCATTCAACAAGAGCCTCAAGCTGCTGCTATCACCGGCGATGTGCATACAGGCCTCCTTCAGGTCTCTCATCAAACACAATGATTTGGCTTTGTTTATACATAGCATGAGCAATTCTCCTGTCCATATTTGAACGGAGTCTCATCATAATAGCTAGGGGAAAGAACTCAAATTTCTGGTACTACTCATCAAACATACAGTACACACATACACATTACTCTCAAACACTTACAGAGCCTAGACGGACTAATGGAAATTGATTTGCAAAGCATGAACTCGTAACCACACTCAACAAAAATATTCCACACATAGGTTTGGCGGTTTCAAGTAAAGGGAGCACTTGTAACAGGGTGTGTGACGCAACCAATAATATTCTCAACTGGGAGCCTGCGTCTCCTCTGGAGAGGGGATACTTATTTTCCTTGTCTGGATAATAATTTACAGATTTGCTGTCTCACAGAATACACTCATTTTCTGACTTCAGTTGATACTTAGGTTTCAGCGAGACTCTGGGGCAGCGGAAACAAAACCATTCTGATTCTTTCTGGGCCATATGTTTTTGTTTATGAGCAGCTACCTCTGCCTGGGAATTCACCCCATCGTGTTGGGACACAAAGGGCATTTTCCTCATAGTTCAGAGGATATGCCCAAACATGTACTGCTGCCCACCTGCCCAACACACACACACACACACACACACACACACACACACACACACACATACACACACACAAGCTCTCCATGCAAATACACAACACACACACTCACATACACTATACCTCCCTCAGCCTTGGATCCAGATGTGCTGTGCTCCCGGCGTAGTCTGAGCTGCCAGCTGAGGGGAGAGCATTAGCCTGGCAGGGAGCAAAAAGGCCAGATGAAACAGACAGAGGAAGAGGATTAATGCTCCCCTCCCCTATTTTTTGAGAACCTGCCTTTGCAAACACTTGCCTCATACATTGCAACTAAGCCATAAAGAATTTACAAATTGGCTTGTTATTGGCTTTTATGAAGTCTAAAAGGAATTAGACACACCGGAGTTTATCCTGCAACTGCCCCCACGAAAAGTGTGTCATCGCTGATTCAGACTTTATTGTCTTTTAACTCATTCATGTCATTCAAAACCATTGCAGTAATAAAACCATGTTTATTGTTATAAAGGATATGATGGCAAGCTGTATGCTCAGAGAGGCCTTTGGTGGCACAGTGCATGAAAGGAAGACAAGTCATGTTCCTCTCCATGACTCTTAAGGGGGTATGTGCGCAGACATTCCTCAAACCAAAAAGTAGCACTACAGTTTAAATATTTGTGCCAGGTGTATTACCTTTTATTGTCCACTTGAGGCTGGCTGCAGAAACACCAGAAGTCACATACACACCCATTGAAAAAGGACGATTTTTACAGTATAAATTAATATGTTTCCAGCCTGGTTAAAAAAACGGCTTGGGTCTACGTAATTCAAAGCTTGATCCATAAGGCAACTGGACTGGTAGAAATTGTTGCCTTACGGATCAAGCTTTGGATTAACATGACCTGGATGACTGAGAACCTTCACAGACTTGGGTCTACGTAGCTAATGTCTCTATCGGCACACACTGTATGTCATGTCTTCCAAATAAGGACATGACTGACTTGACTGACAGGTGGAAACACATCGCTGTTGGTTAGGAGGTTCAAACTCTGCCTCTTTACCTCACACTAAGTTTGGTTGAGTTCAGCATTTCCAATATGGCTTCCACCGACGATTGGCTTCAAAACAGTGCTCAGGAACAGATGGGGGATGTCACGGATTCTACGTCCATTATTTGTACAGTCTATGATCTGAACACACCTTAACGCACAGCAGCTTTGCAGACAGAAATATGTCCCCACAGAGATTTTGTTCTCACCCTGAAAATATGCAATTTATTTGCATTTGTAAAAGTGCACTGGTGAAAAGACAAATCAGCACCATCTCTTTCCTGTGGCAGTGAATGAATACGATGAGCCACCAGTGAAAACAGGAATGAAGCTCTTGCTGCTATTGCCCCCATCATCCTTGACAAATGGAGCCGCGATAGAAAGGCCTCTTTGAGTGAGTTGTAACTTTCGGCAGCCCCTCGCAGGTGTGGGTGATCTTTCATCCTCCCAGCCCTCCTCCTCCTCCACCTCGGTGTCCTATCTCTGGCCTCCATCAAAAGTGAACGTGCTGCCCCAGGTTCAGATTAACTCCACTCTGACAGACCAAAGGCCTCCCCTCCCTCCTGCCCCTCTCCACCTCCACTCACACATCTCCTACAACAGGGGAAATTAGGGCTAGTTTAGCAGATCTTACAGCACCACTAAACACCACCTCAGATCACTCACTGATTGCCTGGCTCAGGCCATTGTGACTCTCCCACCACCTCCACTCCCCGTGCTTATCTTTGCCTTTGGCCAAAAGCAGCTTCTCTGCTTTAAACCCACCTCCCTTTACTTACACACACACATGCACACACACAGACACACACACACAACACAATCCTTCCTCCAGCTTGTCCAGGCAAAACGTTTAACTAACTTGTTGTGAACAGCCACTCATCAGGTCAGGTGATAGAATCAGAGCAGACTTTTGGCTTGTTGATGTTTATTTGGTGATTCTCCATAAAAACAGTCAAAGTTAATGTTTCGTTTAACTGTGGATTCAGACTGTAAGAACTGTAAGAACTCTGTTATATGTTGTTATTTGGGGGACATGTGATGCTAGTGCTTAGAGATCTACCAGGATTTGTGATGTTCTGAGTTGTAGGTTCTGCTAGAGGAAAGGTGCTCCTTTAAAAACTCTATGATTTCGTACTTTAACTCTTGCAGCGACCGTCCCTGTTCAGCCTTTGTAGCAAACTGCTCAAACACCCTCAGTTGGGTGAGACCTATCATTTGTCTCTCTTGTCAGTTTCCTGTTTTCCTGAGTAACTCCCCTGACCTGGCTGGCAGGCCCGTCTGCCCTGAAGAGCACTTTCCCTTTCCTCATGCTGTGTTGGGCCAGCAGGGAAGAAGGGAGGGAGTGTGTGTGTATGTGTGTGTGGAGGGGGATCTAACTTAATCTGACCCATTGCTCAGGTCAGTGAGCTGCTTACCGGGTCTATCCAAACATAGGGGCTTGTTTTGCTAAAGCTGTGGAAAGAAGAAGTACCCTCTTAAATCAATGCTTTACTCAGAGCTGTGCACATGCAAGGTTGTTATGCGTGAAACCACAGGAGGCAGAGCTGGCATACAACCAGCAGCGTGCTCCTCTCCTTCATACTCCCCTCACCATGAAGGCAGAGAAAAAAGAAAACTTGCTGCTGTACACAGCCAAAACTTTTCAACCTCCAAGCTTGTATTGCTGCATTTTTTAAGAATAGCTTAAGTTTGTCCAGTAATTTCCCCACAATTTCTATAGTGCATTCAGATGCAACAGCATTTCCATTTAGGCCTTACACAGCTTGTGCTCTTCCTTTGACAGAAGGGAATTGCACTCTTAAATGCATCCAGCTGTGTGTACTTGTGTTCTCTTGACATATTTTCAGCAAAAAGTCCAGCCCTGATTTAATCATGATGCTGCAGAGACCACATCAGGCAGCACACATGTATGTTTGTTGTGCACAGATGGGAGAGGTTTGAGTTCTTACTCCAGGTATCGTATGATCTAAGAAAGAATGTAGAAATAAGCCAGATTTATTGTTCCTGTTTGACTGATCGTTCGCAAAGGCAAAGGGGGAAATGTTTCTCCTAGCTTGAGGAGGCATTTAAGGCATCTTTGATGAAGCTGTAAGACTTCTCAGGGCACTTAACAACCTTGTCACAGACAAGAGGAGATGCATTACACACTACAGAGGTGGAGTGTCATTTAGACTGAATTTTATGAGCGCCTAAAGGCATCTCTCTCCAACAGTGTGTTCTGCAGTTTTAACCATAACACCTGTTTGTGTATGTTCCCAAACTGTATTATCACTAATGATTAAATGGAGTGCAATAAACTTGAACCCAGGTTATAAAGGACTTCTGACAAACATGGCCACCGGTAAAAGGCTCTTGTTGTGACTGTAAACAAAGACTCTAATTCACCATAATGGTTCTATGGGTCCAATGCTCTGGGAGATGCAATGGCCAGTCTCAGTAGCTTAATTATCTTTCTAATTTGTATTAGCACCGGCTATCCTCTCAGGGATAATTATGTATCTAGTGTTTGAGCGAGCTTAATGAGGTTCATTTAAGTCTTTACATGGAATAAGGGTTCAGTCACCTTAAAGAAGGAAAAAAGGCCCCAATGCTGCTGATTGCTGTGTTTTTCTCCTATAGAGATGATGACTGCAAAGTGTTGTAAATCCCAGAAGAGGGCAGAGGTGCAGTGAACTTAATCTCAGTGGTAACAGGCAGCAGAAGACACAGGAAGTTAGTTGAATGAAGGGAAAGTTGATTTAAACTGGCTGAGAGTAGCTCCACAGTGTCCTAGATGACCTGTCTGTGATAAGAATCAGAGGCTGCTCCTACCAGATCAATATAATGTTGCTATCACTCACCACATTACCTCCGCTTCTCCCTCCAGTGACATTTCTGAGCGATCGCAGCATATCTGCCAACCAAAAGTCACTGAATCATGTTTAGCAGGTATTGATAAGAACTCCAGTCTGCTTCATGATAACATCTGAATTCCCAAAGTTCTGTGATCATGTTCCCCTTTAGTTCACACATACCATGCCAGCACAAAGACGGCACACGGTCTCCTGCGACTGAGTGTAATCCACAGCTAAAGAACCCTTATTTATTTGCAGCACCCCGACCATGCACGTTTGCTTGCTCAATACTTTGCTGTTCTTGCTGCAGGTGAGCAAGGTAAACCATCTTATCTGTGACTGGAGGGATTTATTAGTGCAAAAAAGATAATTGCTATTCATAGGCCACTGGGGGCTGATTTACAACCAGTAATATTTGGGATTCCTAGAGCCGTTTTTCAGCTTTTTTATCTCCAGCCCTGCCTGCAGCACAAGGGGGGGGAAAGGTCAGGGTTGGACGATGAGGGCTGGGCTGGGCAAAGCCTCAACTCACAGCAATTTGTCTGAAGACTGATGTGAGAGGAAGTTACCAACACGAAAAGGATTCGTCCACGTAGGTCTGCCTGAAGCTGACAAACACCTGTTCTGTTTTAATATTAAGTCCTCAGCTCAGGTCTGGTCCCTTTCTGTGAGTAAAAACAATCCTAAGAAAACATGATGTGAAAATAAAAAGAAAACACCAGGAGGAGCAACATGTCTTAAAACCACCATATTCATTTTCACAAGAGTGGTTCAGCAAGTATAGATCTGCATTATCTTCACAAAGGTCATACCTTGGTTATGTTGATTGTCCTACCTGACACACAGGTAGCTTTTCTTGTGTGTAGTTTGGGAAGAGTTTGTTGCAGGCGAAACAGGAAATGAAGAGTTTTGGGCCTGTCTGTCCACGCTGATCCTCCAGCTGACCGGGAGGCAGCCGAGGCTTCGGCGAGAGCACTCAGATGTGAGGTCACGGGTTCAAAGCCCAGGTGTTGTGCCTCGCAGCGGGACACTTCCCAGTCTAAACAGTGTAAATGATTTTAGAGAATGTAGAGGTTAACCAGAGATCAAAGAGCTCCTCCTCTGAAGAGACACTCTGCACTGTAGCCGTCACAGACACCACTTTGTTTGCTGCTATCCAGTGTATGTGTGTGATTCATCATTATTCCAGCAGTAATGATGTTATTTTGAAAACTAAAACAGAATAAAAATAAAAACACTTTCATACAATCCAGATTGCAGCAAATCCAAACTGCACTTTTCTGCAGTTTTTTAATGAACTAATGTGAATCCACTTCCCTCCACAAAAGGCTCCAACCATTATCAGTTTATTTTTCAATTTGCTGTGTGAAGGAAAAGAGCATATTAGTGGATGTAAACTGTGATATTACAGCTGCAGGAAAAAATATATGCTTCCAGAGAACCCACAGAACACACAGCCACTCTCTTTTGATTCCTGTGTTATTGATTTAATTTCTCCTTCTTAAGGGATGTCACTTTGTCAGAAAATGTATTCATGGTGCATATGCGACTCTTAATGACGCTAATCTTTTTGCCAGAGCAGAAATCTCATGGAGGGATAATCTGAGATAAATATAGTTAATTGAGGCCAGGTGAACTTTCTTTATCAGCAGCACAGTCAACCAATCTGAAGTTAATGTGATAATTAGAATGGAGATGTCTTCACTTAGAACGGCGCGTGGTCCTATCCCACAGCTATTTTCCTCAAATTATATCTGATTTCACAACACATCACAAATCTATAAAGAGCTGGGGAAGTGAACGCGGCAGTCTGTCGAAAAGATGTATGTAAACATGATAATCTGGAAGCTATAAGCAGGGAGACATCTTCCACATTTGCCCCCAACGTGCATTTAATTGTGTGCATGAGCAACATTGCTAATCTTTAACATAATTTCATAAAACACAGCAACTACAACCAACCAGATTCACAGATTCACAGATTCATCGTCTCTCTGAGAGAAAAGAAAAACAAGCCTTCCTCAGTTCATTTCATTTCCTGGTGAAGCATAAAAGGGTGTTCTCTATGGCCAAACACGCAGCCTGTGCTCTGCCTGGACACCATTAACACCCCTGAGAAACCACGTCCTAATTACTCATTCAGCCTGACAGAATCTCCTTAATTACAAACTTCATTAGCCTGCAGGACTTTGTTTTTCTCTGAAAAAGGAGGGAGCAGGGGACAGCTCAGGCCAAGGTGCAGGGCAGACGAGGGGTAGGGACTTTAGCACCTTATTCCTCCATGCATTTCTTTTTTTTTTTCCAACAGAGATGCTAAGACAGCAGTCAGAGATCTAATTAGATTCATGGTGAGAATCAGACACCTTTTAACTAGCCTCTGGAGTCCCTTTAAAAGGACAGCAAGATCCAGGGTAAGAGAGGAACAGAGGATTAAATGGACCTACTACTGCCTTTCATGTGTGAAGTGGTCTGATTTGCCATGTCCTCACCTCCAAATACAAAATAACCTGCAGCACTTACACACCTTGCACCTATTATACCTCACTTATAAACACATTGTGCTGCCCATGGGGGGAGGGGAGGACAATGCCTGCAACACGACCATGTGCAGTAGTTTGGCTCTTGCAGTAATTGGACTTAGATGGACATATATTACCATTACCTTGTTTATATTTTCTCCACTCAGCACCGCACCTGTTTCTTCTCATTCCTGTGGTACAGTAAAGAATCATCTCAGGATGTGATGCACAATTGCACGGATCATAACACTTCACATGGTGTTAAATTCCCCTATTATTTTTTGTGCTGAGGTAACATGCATTAAGACATGATATGCTCACACTGCATGCAATTATATCGTGAATAGCACTGAAGCCAGTGAGCATTACCACCAGTTAGAGTCAGGTGAAGCACAGAGCACCTCTCAGTTGTTGCTAATGCATAATGGAGCGCTGCACAACCGTCAGTGTTTGAGAGTCCCAAACTGTCGTTGGTCCAACTTCAAAGTCTGTCTTTGCACGAGGAGCGCTGCTGCTGCTGCTGCAAATGGGAGAGTAATTATTTCACCTTAAGCCCATATAAACCCGCACAAGAAGTTATGCTTGTTATTAATTAGAAGGCAGCTGTTGGAAAGTCCACTTGAGGTCGTTAGACAATGTTTGCATCCCTCTCCTTCAATGGCTAAGCTCTGCAGCGTGGAGGAAAAACAACATGAGTGAATATGAGTGAATGATTTGCAAGTATAATTTGGGTTGGTTTCTCTGTTGAGGTGTTAAGGTGTTCACTGGCCCATAATAGATGTCACAACCTGAATTACTACCACCAATCATTTACACCACCTGTCAAGCAATGCTTCTTCATAGTTAAACTCCACATTTACACTCAGACAAACAAATGAAGTCTTCTTGTCTGTCTACATTGCTTCAACATGTCTGTGTTTGGGTGTCAAACACACAGACACACTGTAGTTTTTCTCTGAATGCATTCTGAACACATGGCTGCACTTTCTTTCTGACGGGTGTTCAACATCTGCAACCATAAAAGAGGAGTAACAAACACTGTCCTTCTCTTAGTGCTTCCATCCCATATTCTGAATACTTCCATATTTGTATTCATCCTCATGCTTCGTGACACAAAACCATATGCTAAGTAAGGTGTTTGTGCTGAACATACAAAAACACACCCAACCTAGGACATCCAATTTCTTGAGACAATGTGGATTTTGTCAAACAGCACTTTTCTGTGAGGAAGACCCGAGAATGCAAAGATACCCACAAAAGCACATGCACACATATGAGACACACACACACACACACACACACACACACACACACACACACACACACACACACAAACACACACAACCCCCACAGAAAAATGCTGTTGTGAATATTAGTCATGTTAAAACCAACTTCAAGTGTCTGTTGTGCGAGGGGGAGGAGGGTGTTATGACAGCACTGACCAAAGAATTTTCACGGCTTTGCATCGATGCCACAAATAACTTCAGTGTCATATGAAAAACTAATAAGAGTTGGCATAAGAGTCGTGTCAGCATTCATGAAGCTGTGGAGAAGGCGAATAACCATCAGTGTTGAGAAATCCCTGCCCAAGAAATATCAGTGTTATCTGGTGTGAATTAGGCTTCAGAGAATAGTCAAGAGCTCTTGTCAGTGTGTCTTGGCAATAAAAGGAAATTATGTATTTATGTGTATTTAATTAGACAATTACAAGAATATTTTAGCTTACAATAAAAAAGTATTTCGAGTTTGTTTTATGTTTTACTTTCACTTCATCAAACCTCACAGACTTGAATCCCTGAATGGAGAAATCTAGAGTTACTTTCTAAATGTGTCACAGTCTGAATTCACTCCCTTGTCAAAAGAGAATAACCAAAAACATTGCTCAATCCAAGTGCACACAAGCCCCTATCCAAAAAGCACACCACTAGTATTTAATGCTGCTTCACTTTCCAGACACTAAACACTCAGCTGCCATCAAACTGAGCCAACAGTAACTTGATATTTCATGTTACGGGGGATGATTTTTCTCCCTCTCAGCTACCAAGAGGGGGAGACACAGCAAAGTTCAGGCGGGTGCAAGGCAGGGACAGAATAACAGGTGCCCACAATTTCACCTGTCTATTCCACAGCCCACTCCCCAGCAGCTATATTACATTTCTGCTATAATTGTTGCCACATTTACAGCACTTTCACAGGGCTCAGGCTGCAGCAGAGAAGAGGGCTAAGATGCCAGTTTTACACTTGAGATCATTTCATTGTATGTGATCATTTCCTGTCATGCAATGACACAAAACATGGTCAGAAGAAAAGGTAGCTTCCATATGGATGTAACAGAGCCAGGGAGGAGAGTTGTGTAGCTACAACAAGCCGTACTCCTACACTCCAAATACTTAGCCCCAAGCAGGTAAAAGAAAGGAGCTTCTAAAATCTGTGGTATTATTATTATCAAGTATCTGCTTTAGTGCCACGGCACCAGCCACAAGCAGATGGACCATTATCAGTGATGATGTTGGGAGGGGACTTGCAGGTCAAGAGACACAAAATAGTTCAGCAGGCACATGTGATATATTTAGTGAGGCCATTGTTTGTTTTATTTAGGGAGCGAATTGAGGATTTTCCAAACTGCAGGGCCCCTGAGGTATTTTATCAGGTGTACAGTCCACCATATGTTACACATTAGTGCACTGAGGGGGATGCATGGTTGCAGATACAACCCATAAAATGTTTGGAGTTTGGAACGTCAGAGGACAGGGGGTCGACAATTGCTCTCTTCAGAACGGGTGGATGTGTGGGAAACACTTATATGCAAATTAAATTGCATCAAATTGCAGCCTAAATTCCCCCTATCATAAGAAATAAAGCTGAGGAATCTCTGAGTGAGCAGCGAGTCCTTAAAATATGAATACTGCTGAAATGCGTCTTCTGGGATACAGCTGTTGAAATAATAT
Organism: Notolabrus celidotus; assembly: GCF_009762535.1. Classification (NCBI taxonomy): domain Eukaryota; kingdom Metazoa; phylum Chordata; class Actinopteri; order Labriformes; family Labridae; genus Notolabrus; species Notolabrus celidotus. Next base: position 35,058,278 of record NC_048275.1, on the reverse strand, counting down.
GAGAAAGAAATAGGCAAATAAAGGTCTAAAATTCCCGAGGCTTCCAAAAACTGACGGGCCGGGTTCAGGCAGAGACCGGAGGTGTCTGCTAACTGCGCGGGGCATTATGGGACAGAGGCCAAGAAGAGGCCTGACAGAGGAAAAGGCGTCTGTTCAGGTGGAAAATAAGTTAAGTGTCTTCAACACGCAGCTGTCAATAAATATTTAACCATGAAATAGTCATTTGTCACTCGTGGGTCTGCGACATCTCTTGCTTGGATGTCTGTGTTGACCTCTGTGAACATGGAGCACCACACCCTGCACAATGACACTCCGCGTGACTCCTTGAGAGACGCTTGTTGTGTGGCTGTCGGCCTGCTTCATCTATTACCGATCACGTCATGGTGCTGGGCCTGGAGAGTGTGTCCACCAGCTGTAACCCTGCTCTGTGCGCGGCCATGTGGACGGGGAATAAAAGAGACGCAAATATGGAAGGACCAGAAAAATGTTGCAAAAAAACACTATCAAGTTTTTCATAAAAATAAGATTAAATTGATTGTTTAGTGTAAAGAATTTAAAGGAAGAATAATGTATTGTCACACTTTAACATAACTTCATATAACTCATAGGCCGATGCTGCGGCGAACACTGAGGCTGCGCGTCATACTCACAAACCACCATTTCCCCCTCAGATATAATCAGAAATAATAATAATTTATTTTAAATTATATTACATTTATAAAGGTCGCGTAGTGTAGTCTTAGTTAAAGGATTCTCTCGTCCGAACTCCTGCCTTCATGCCAGCAGAAAGTTGTCGGAGTCGCTGTTTAGTCCGTGTCAATAAGTGCTGATTGCTCCCGGTGGTGAATTACAAAGTGCTGCGTTTGGAAAACATAATCTTCAGAACACATCATGGCTGCAAACGCCCCTCCCTCGTTATTAATAATCAAGAGAGAAACTAAATCCAGGGCTCCGATGTTTAATTTATCATTACGTAAGCTTTCTGAAGGGTGATTGTATGGTAATTGCTCATTAGTTTTGTATATTTGTCACTGCACCTTATGTCAAGGCCAAGGAAATTGTGTAGGGTTCATTCTCTCGTTTCAGGGATCAGTTTCAGAGGTAATTTGTGAAACGGGACAGATCAAGTTAGTCCTGGCGTCGCGTTGTGGCAGGGCCGGCCCACAGGTGCCACCTCAGGAGCATTTCACTCTGACGAGGTGTTTTCAAATGAAACGAGAAAAGTCGACTTCAAGTCCCTCGCAGAAAACATGTTGACAAACTATCCAAAGCCTTCCTTTCAAAAAGCCACTTGTCCCAACTTAAGAGATTTCTGCTCGATCAATTATTGACCTTCAGCACTAAGACGAAGCCTGTCCTCCGCCTGTTCCCTCCCTCTGCCACTATGCACATTAGTGGTGTCAGCGGACGTAATTATACCTACTAATTGCAGATTAGAGGTTTTGGGTCAGTGGGGTCACTTGATAGGACCGACTACTCTTTTCAATGACGGATAATCATTTCACGTTGCAGACTAAATGTTTCATGGAGCGGGGCTTAGGTCCAAAATGTCCAATCCGGCCCGCTCCTGAATATTGGAGGAAGAATCAAACGGTTCGGGAGCTGTGATGATTTATGGAGAGTTTGGCCCCTGCGCGGAGCAGGGCAGCTTAAGTTTAGATAAGTGGGTCACAAAAGGTCCCCACAGCTGGTCCATAACGCACAGCACGAGCGTGCGGAAGAGGGGTGCGCTATGTGAGGGCCAACTTCACATCACACTGTTTGAAGAACGTCCAAATTAATTATATTCCCATTTATGTGATCTTACAGTCACAGTTTGTTCCTGATCGCTTTTTAATGAGTGCCAAAATTTGAAAAGAGAATTATGTGACCCAAAGAGAGAGAAAAGAAAAACAAATATTAGCCATGCTTTTTCTCCTGACAACTTTGACCCAAACTTTAAATTTCAATACGCCACTTTCAATTTGAAATGTTAAATCCAAATTTCAAAACGTAAAAAATGATCGTTGCCTCCACAATAATGAGTCATTTGTAAATTAAAATGATGTAGAATGGTGCGACACATTATTTGTAGCTCAACCAGCAAATTCTCCATTCCCATTTAATTCTACTCTTTCCATACACAGAGCTACTCTGCCCGTATTTTAGAAAAGGAGGTTTCCAGTTTTTTTGTTTAGTCTTTACAATAATCAAATTGTACCAGGCTCTAATGAGAAGCCTGTCCTGTCTCCTGTGCGTCCATACAGGCGCAGGGGGCTGGGGGGGCTGGAGGGGTTTGGGGGGGTGCGTCAAATTTGTTTGCGGCGGATCAAGGCTCGCCGCCTCCACTGCACTTCCTTTATCTTAATTCCAACTTGAAAAGATATAATTATCTAGTTTGAACAGGACTGCTATCAAATCCTTCTTTAGAGGCAGGGTAGGGAAAAGCTCGAGTGGATTGTGAAGCTCTGAGCCGCTCGGTGTTGCCCGAGATAGGAGTAATGAAGTTGTGGAGTCCGGAGATACAAAGGGCATTAACCTCATTAGCATGAAACCTTTTCTTCTAACTATTGTGGGACCCTTTCAGTCCTCTAATCCCCCCTATTTCAAAGCTGGGTTTGTAATAAAGCTTTTAGGGTTTTTTTTTTTTTCAAAGCTAATGGTATTCTCTAAAGATTTTTATTGCTGTTATAATCTGGACCGATTAAGAATTCCCTATAGCCTATACCATGCCCCCCAACCCAAACCACAAAACAGCTCTTTTTCTTTATGAAATATTTAAACAAAAAATGCACCTCACACCCAAATACTCCGAGGTCGGGCTGGTAATGTATGAACATGGAAAAAATAAAGACTGCTGTTAAAATGAGTCTGATGTGAAAAACGGAGCGCTCATTGTTTTTCTGTTGGTTTGTTTGCGCGTAAATAGGAACCGTCTACTGCTGGAAATAGCATCTTTTTAGTTTAGCCTCCGGGCTCATAATGAAGCCTTGTAATGTTCCCGTTCAGTCCAAAGCAGCAGCTTGCAGCATGGTGCAGACTGCAAAACAAGATTTTAAACAAAGATCCCATTTTGCGGCGCATTGCAACCTTCTCTTATCGCGTCGTGAGGGGTAGTCAGATTGTACTAAATTATGTCCAACCGAGCCCCCTTGGATCCGTGGATTAAGAGATTAAAGTGGACCACTGGGCAATGCATCCCCTTTCCCCTCATATTACTCGCATGATAATTGCCTAAACTGATTTGCACTTTCACAAAAGCTTGGAGGGATTCTTTGTAGCTGGAGCGGAGCAGACGCCGCAGCCCCTCAAAAATAAAACTAATGCGCTCTTTATCAGGCTCAGAAACAAATGCAGCACTGGACAACAAATTACGGACTGCCGCATTCTCTTCATTCTCTATTCTCTCTCTCTCTCTCTGTGTTTAAATTAAACCAGCGTCCTAACTCCACATCATCAAACCTCCCTGCACACTCAGGCAAAATTGTTCAGCTTTATGGCACAAAGAATAAAGATCACCGCCCTTAAAGCTCATTAAATTAAATCTATTCACCTGCTCTGGTTAATGAAAAGCCTGAACTTTGACTAAGCGCAACATATTGATAAAACTTTATTGACAAAATATTGACAATTACATACTTCTTAGAAGTATATACTTTGTGTTAAAATTGTAGCAAACTTAACACAAACACAAAATTATTTACATTCTGTAAAAGAGGGTTTAACAGAAACATTGATTTTTAGCATCTGTACATGGAATACGCTCAGTGCTTGAAGAATTATTTTTCTCTGTCTCAGTTGTTGCATTTAGTCCGACATGGCAACTTTCACTGGAGGGTCAAGTCCTGACAGAAGGCTGCGTGGGGCCGCAGCGACACATTGGTAAAGCTTTAGGTTAAAGGAATGTCCTGACACCTTCCCTTTTCAGTACTTCATATGTGGTCTGATTCACTTTAAGTAAGCCTCTTTCATCGAATTTTTTCTTCTCTTTATGAAAAAAAAAAACACTAAACGCAGCACCGCTACTTCATATGTTTTCACAATCACTTTGACACGAGAATCATTAAAGACTGCACACTTTGTAAAAAGGAAATAGCACGACATCTCTCAGTTTGAAAATAGAATTAAAAACAAAATGTTTTTTTCTTTTCTTATTTGTTTGACAAAAGTGTCAAATTAAAACAAGTACCAGGAAAAAAAATATCCCATGCATTTCAAGTTTTACAAAAGCTGTTTGGTGTTTTGGTTTCTTGGGTGAAAACTTTCTTTCTTTCTTTCTTTCTTTCTTTCTTTCTTTCTTTCTTTCTTTCTTTCTTTCTTTCTTTCTTTCTTTCTTTTTTGCTAAATAATCCTTCTGAAGTGCAAACGTCCAATATGAATTGGAGAAAAGGGGCGGTGGTGTGGAGAGGTTGTAGAGGTGGATGTTGGTAGGGATCAGGTAGGTGCACTGACACTGTGTCAGTTAATTTGTCCTGGGTCATTTGGATTGACAGACCCACTTGGTGACAGCAGAGCCACCAGTCGGGGTTCTCTCACCCTCAGCTGCCGATCTCCGGAGATCTGAATTTGTGACATTTGCTTTTTACCCTCTAACTGTCTCTATGTCCTCCTTTTATCCAAGTCCTCTTTCACTCAGACGCGTATAGTCTTTTTAATCGTCCGAAGTGACATCAATTTCCTCTGGACTCGTCTGTTTAGTCGCCAGTCTCCACCGATTTATGTGATGAGATCCCTTCTTTTTCTGCTGAGACTCGGAACCCTCCTCCTCCAACTTCTGTCGCTTGAACTTCGTCCTTCGGTTCTGAAACCACACTTTTACCTGAGGAGGAAAATGAGAGGAAAAAAAACGAAAAAAAATTGGATCAGTGTCACCAGATGATCCGCGATTGGCCAGCGCGTAAAAAGCGAGCACAAAAGGGGCGCATTGTTTGGATCGCAGGGCAAAATACAGGCAGGCAGCGGTGCAGTGGAGATAAAGTTAAACTGTGACCCACAGCTGATGTTCACAGAGCAAACTACCAGTTTAATGAACTAAAAGTCATTTTATATTCATGAAATCATGTCCCTTAAATAACAGAATTATTAAATGAGCACTTACATCGGTAGCACAAAATAGTAAATACACGCACAGAGATTTAAATGTTAAATCTGCCCCTAAAAATACAACTGAGGCAGAGCATTGAGTTCAGATAATAATAAAGTATATTTTAAAAAACAGTTTTAATATTTCCTGCCTGGAAAGCTTTGCACGCTTCATCTTTAGTGGGTCATCTTTTTTATTTTAAACTCTGAATATTTTGAAGACAACAATTTTAAAGGCCATCATAGACTCGCGTCCATGCTGCGTAATTCACATGTATTTTTACTCACTCCTCCAAATCAACTCGGCGGTGTTAAATGGTCCCGTGGGGAATGAACAACATTTAAATCGATAAATTGTCTGCTCCTGCTTTGTCACTCTGCTGCCCGTCTAGTGCTTAAATGGCAACTGAGGTGCATTTAATAAGCCTTCAGTGGGCTAATTGAAGTACGTGATGGTTCATTTCTCCCTTCACTACCTCCAAAGGCCCCGCCGTCCAAAGAGGCACAGTGGACAAAAGACAGCCGCTGATGGGCTCAAACTGCGTTTTAAATATGGCAGGGGGGAATTCACTGAACCCGCCTCGCTCTTTGTATCGCCTATCCCATAAAATGGTTAACTGGTTAATTTCCCCTCCATTTTAAAAAGCAACATCCTCCCTCTTAAACAAAGTAATTCAACCCCTCCTAAAACGAGGTGAGCTCTGCACAATGACAGTGGAACAGATCCAACAGAAAGCCTCTGTCTCAGACTGACAACAAGCATTTCTTGTGTTTGGTGTGCAGAAACATCTCGATGGATGATTATCCAGAATAACTTTTTACTGAATATGTCTTAAAAATACTAAAATAGTAAAAACACTTTCAATTCATTTTTATTTCTGGTGCGCTTTTACGCACAATGTCACGTTGAGGAAACATTGTAAAAAACTATTATTGCATTAACTCTACATCAACAGCCACAGTGCATTTTTTTTATAATAAAACCATGGTCTGTAAAACGCAAGCAGGCCTGCTCTCATAGCATGGCAATTAATCAACACATGGAGAAGCAGTATACACTCAAAACAAGAAGCGCACGGACGAGGAAAAAAGACAGAATGTAAATGTAAATGTTTTTGAAAAATAACACGTGTCTTACCTGAGTTTCTGTGAGGCTAAGGCTGTGCGCGAGCTGTTTCCTCTCTGCTCCCACTACGTAATGGTTTTTCTCAAACGCGTGTTCGAGCCGCAGGAGTTGCGAGGGTGAAAAAGCTGTCCTGATTCTTTTGGGCTTTCTGGCAAGCGCGTTGTGCAAAAGGAAGCTCTCCGGACTCGTTTCATTACCTGGAAACCAAGCAGAAAACGAGAATCCGTCATGACCTTTTAATGTTTTGATGTGAACACTTTTAGCACAAACAGCAGGCCTACGCTCAGCTGCTGAAAGCAACAGCAGTCCGTTGGAGGAGATGTAAATATTCCATGATAATAATGTCTGAAGAGAGGATGGACATGGGTGAATAAATATGTGTTATCGGAAACATGTATATTTTCTATGATTGTTTGTTTGTGTGTCATTGATGAGACCACCGCGTGAAGAGGAGAGGGAAACAACACAAAGCTGCAGGTATAATCCCGGCCTAATTTAATTAGCAGGGAAAAAACGCCCATTGTAAAATATCACAAGTCAAATTACAGTAGCGTCAAGACATCCCAACAACAGTCGAAAAAATAAATTAAATCAACTTCGACAGATCATGTAAATATTGGGATTTCACTTTAATTAAGTAAAATAAGTTAAACTGTGACTCCTTAGAATGCAAAGGAAACAAATAGCTCATTTAACGAAATTCCTCTCCCAGCATCCCGCAGGCCAATAAACTTAGTAAATAAATTAAAACCGCATCAAACAGCCTCGTGACAGCTTCAGAAAATCAGTATTAGGCGATTTAAATTACCACTTCAGCTGCTCCGTTTTTAATTCTTTTTAAAAAAAATAATATTCTTAGTCAACATGTGAAACATTCCCATCATCAGCTGCAGAGCAGCGAGATGGCATTCTCTGCCTTTATTTTTTTTTTACACAAATACTAACATGCTGCACAACCTGCAAACATGCAAAGCACTAACATGTCACATTTTCTGTTGTTTAGCCCCTAATAGCCGCACTAACCACAGACAGACATAGAAGCCGTGTGGTGTTATTATTTTTGTGATTATTCCTCCAAACAGAGGAAACAGATCACATGCTTACATGTAAAAAAATATACATATTAAAATACGTGTTATTTTGCGCCAAAGGAGTTTAGCTCTACATTATTTTTCGTTTGATCCGCATCCTGCTCTCTGTGCAGACAAGAGACAGAACATTTTATAGCCGTTCTGAGCCGCTCGGCACGTGTCGTGCGTAAAAGTGAGCCCAACAAAAGACATTGAAAACTTACCTTGAAATCTGTGTCCCAAGTACCTATATCTGTGTAATAACCAGGGGTAGAAAGTTGATGGGTCCCTTTGCTGGCTGGCAAAAAGGGGGTGCGGACTGTGCGAGGACGAAAGCGGGTGAGCGGCCAGAGCGTGCGGCGGGGCCACCGAATGCACCGGGACGCCGGAGTTCGGCGGATGGGAGACCGCCTCGGCAAATACCAAGTCCGGGTTAGAGTAGACGCCCCTGCCGCCAGAGTGAAAGCCGTTGAGAAATGGGTTCATCTGGCCGGAGTTTGCATAGCTGAGAGCCGCTGGCCTGATGGGCTCCTCGGAGCGGGACACCGGTAGAGGATTATCCTTCGCCACTAAAGACTCTATAGTAAAACACCTCTTGGGTGTAGGTTGAAACATGGTCTGAATGTCCAGATTCCCCAGTTTAAGTCAAAGTTGTTGTAGGCTCTCTCGCTTAAAAATACTCCACGGGCAAGAAAAGGGGGAAAGTTTCTTTGCAGTAAATAAGTTCAGGAAAGGCGGCTGTGTCGAGGAAGCCAAAATAAAAAGTGCTCGGCTACTCCAGACTAATCCATGGATGTGATCGTTTTCCTCGCCGGGTTCGTGCAGGAAGATTTGTTAGTTCATGAGCCTAATTAGCGCTGCAGTCCCATAAACAGCTTCCTCTGAAGGCTGTAATGGCATGGTGATTGGTCGCTGCCGCTGCTGCTCGCCTTAAGGTGGAGAAGGGGAAGACGCTTAAAAAGTACGTCAATGGGAAGCAGGGGCGCGGAGAGGCGGACTCGAACGAGCAACACGGAACGGATTCGTCCAAAGGAGCCCCCGCACGCACACTTACGCGCACATATCTTGGGGACATTTAACACACTCATCAGAACCAGTAGAAACACCCAAGGTAGCCCGACAGGTTCAAACTGTGTTTTTACGGCTGGGTAGTGTGTATGTGTATGTGTGTGTATGTGTGTGTGTGCTGTTGGTAAACCTTCCAAGTGATTACTATGAATCATTCACAACAGTGTTGCGCACACATCAGACCAGCTTTGTTAAAGTAGGCCTATATTTCATTCTTTGCGCGCTAATATTAGCAGAGTTGAGCTGGCTGTCACTCGGCTTCCATACTTCTTTAAATCGTTTCTTTACAGATTTTTAGAGGAGCTGATCTTGGCCTTTCGTGCTCATTTTAAACTTTCCTCTCATTTCACGAGGATATGATTTCAGTCCAGAACAGTCTTACTTTCTGCAGGAAACCATGTAACCACTGGGAGACAAAAACAAGCTTTGGCTTTGATGCTTTTAGTAAACTAAAGAACATTTAGAAAAACCCAATGACACGTTCCCATTGATGAGTGGCTTACTCAGTGTTTTCAGAGTAAATGCTGGTAAATGTTTGTTGGTGTGCTTGACTGGAGATTCTCACCTCGGTGTGTGAGTCAGTGATTGAGAGCAACGGCGCAAAGATCATGGCCGAGCACTGTGGGCCTTCCAACCAAGGGATTCACACAGCGCGCCACGAGCCTGGTGAGAACCGACCAGGCCCGGGTGCAGCCCTGGTTTCAGATGTGTTACAGACCTAACGGAGGGCTGCTGTCACTCGTTTCAGGTTCTGGGGATGTAATGGAAATAATGGAAATGTTAGGTGGAAATTATTTACTCATTATTTGCAAGATGCTGGAAATAGAAATCCCATTTTAATGCCACAGTTGCTGGCCTGAATGGCACAATATTATTACCTATTAATAATAATAACAACAATGGTAATAATAATACTACTACAAGTAATAATAATGATAATAATAATGATAATAATAATTAGAAGAATAACACAATTATTATTATTATTATTATTATTATTATTAATTATCATTATTATTATTATTATTATTAAGCAGGTCGTTGTAAGTCGAGTTGTCCACACGGAGCTTCTGGACCTGTCTCTGTGTGTGGTGTTTGTATGTTACGAGTCTGCGGATTAAAACACAAACTACAGAGTAAATTGAGTTCTCACAAATAGCTGTACAGGATAAAATAGAGCTTATTTAACAAATCACAAATGCCGTATCCAGAACTCAGTTATTAAGAAGACGGAGAGGACTCACTGGGAAAAATGTCATATATGTGTTACAGCTCCAGAGGTAAATACTTTTAGTTTTAAATACCTCATATTGAATATCATCTGTATTTGAATGAACCGTTAGACACATTGTATTTATAATAGTTATTTTATTGTTGAACCCGGTCATACAAAGGTGCAGGTCATCAAAAATCAAGATTATTGAAGGAAAACGCGCTTTTTATTTACTGAAGCGCGCAGCATGGATGAGCGTCTTTTTTCTTTTTATCCTAACAGATGATGGTACCCACCGACAGACCGTGAACCGGCCGCAGCCTGCATGATTATAAATTCAAGTTTTACAGTGAACCATCACACACCTCGCATGCTTCATACTGTGGAGCGTGAGGGTTAACTTAACGTGGTGCGTTAGCGACCTCTAGCGGTGACATGGTGGTAGCGTGATGAAATGATACCAAAACAGGTGTTGAGGTTAGGAGAACCAGCAAGTCATCAAAGTTAGGACTTGTTTTGTCTTATTTGGGAAGTTAAAGCTGGCGCTGTCACCAGGGTCAAAGTTCAAAGGTCGCTCTAGACGCGTTTTCAGAAGGAACTCATGACCTGATGGATTATCACGTCTGTTTTTCAGGTGTGTGGATGCTTCATTTAAAGGGATACTTTCACACCTCACACATTTGAGTCTGTTCTTCCTTTTATTCATTTATTTTTAACTTCAGTTACATACACGCATGATTGTAGTAAAGTTGTTAAAATACTGAGCAGACAATGTTTCTGGAAACATCACGACCCTGACATTTGTCTCGTGATCCCCCAGGTCGGAAACCACTGTCTTATGATTTATGCAAACCAGAATTAGATTTGGCGTTGATCTAAAATACTTAAATGATAAAACAACATTCAGACAAAATGAGTTAGTGTGATGGTGGGCAAACATCTTTATTAATAAAGGCTTTATCTGTACACATGCAAACCTGGCTTTATACCACGACTGCTGCAAGATGGAACCATACCCTTTAAATCAAGCCAGACCAATTGGATAATCTAAGCATGCATGTGAAAATGTAGAAGCATCTGAACATTGGATGAGAAATCAATAAAACATGAACAATTCTTAGTCACTGCCATTACAGGAGCTGGAGATCTGAGCCGTACTAGAACATGGAAGCAGAGGTTAAATATTTCAATGAGGCATTTGGTGACACACTGAGTTTGCATTGAAAGTCGGAGCAGGTACATTGCTGTTCTGAAATCAGTTTTACTTCAACATGTAAGGTGGTTACACTCGTTACCATTGGGGCAGTCATGTTTACACTGATGGTTTGCACATGGCCTAAGAGCATGATCTTAGTTACTGTTTAATCAGCCAAAGTCAAAATAAAAGGAGAAAACTATCATCTACAAATATTTAGTTCAAAAAGGAATTACAGAAGAGTGTCAGAAGCTTGTAACCAGAAATTTACCGCTGTGGATAACCAGCTGATAGGACTCTTTTTTTATTATCCCAAAACCATCCATCATTAACCGGCTGACTCGGATGCTCGGTGGTTGCTCAGCGGCGGACAGTAGTCCAACCGTCGTCATCCGTCTCGTTCTTGGTGCGACGAGGGTTGTCTTTGTCAGAGCGCCACCCCTTCTCTCCGTCTGGCTCAAGCTCCCTTTCCCTCTCCTTGGGTCGCTCCACTGCCTTTTCTTCACCTCCAGCTCCACCTCCTCCACCTCCACGACGCCACGATCCACCTGCAGAGATAAAAGATGCTCATCAGGAGAAATTCAACCAGGAAGGTTTGAACGTGTCGAACCTGGTGGTTAACTTGTTGAGACAAAGGTTTGAATGCATCTGGACCACAGACTGTAAATAATGGACGTAGTATCCGTGACGTCACCCATCTGTTCCTGAGCGCCATTTGAAGCCAGTCGTCGGCGGGAGCCTTATTGGAAATGCTGAACTCAACCAAACTTAGTGTGACGGAGTTTGAGCCTCCTCGCCAACAGCTATTCGTTCCCGCCTGTCAGTCAAGTCAGTCATGTCCTTATTTGGGCAAAAACTCGTAATCTTAATATCTTCTGAACCGTCGCATTCACAATTCACCCCGTACAGTGTGTGCCGATAGAGAGATTAGCTAAGCAGAGCCAAGACATTTTTTGAACCAGGCTGTGAACATGTTTATTTCTGCTGTGACGATCGTCTTCTTTGAATGGGTGTGTATGTGGTTTCTGGTGTTTCTGCAGCCAGCCTCAAGTGGATTCTTGATGAACTACAGTTTATAACACTTCCGTATGGGCTTCATATTTTGGGAACAGAGGTTGCTGCTTGATCTTGACAGATGAAACCTCCACTGACTGATTACGACTCCCTCTGATACCTCATCGCTGTGTTTAACAATAAAAGTTCACGCATACTTATAAAGTATTTTTTGTAACTTGGTGACTATATGTGGTGCTGTCATTACAACAGACGCTGTGTGGATTTATGATTGTGATAACAGCGAGAATCAGTCCTTCAAGGAAGTTTGATTCATGCAAATTTAACCACTTCAATCCTTTTCCACAAATTGGACCTAGCATCTTATGTCCTGTGTGTTGTACGTTATCACACTCACCTCTATGATACAGAAATAGTTGCGCTCATTAGATTTGCATTATTGTGGAAACATGAGGGGGTGTTGTTTAATGTGTTTTAAATATCTGTGGACAGTAATCTTGTAATTTTGACCAATCTCTGCAACTTTTCTCTAAATTTGATCTTCCCCCAAAAGCATCAGCGGATTCTAAACCAAACTTACTTCTGATTTGAAATGACTGATCCTGTTAGGTCTGTAATGTTGTTTGAATAAAGGAGGGTACTGATCACTGAAATACTGAGTGAAATGTTCACTTTATTCTGGACTTTAAATGGCACTGAAATGAGGATAGCCGTTTCAAATTAGTATGTAAGTATTCGGTTTGTATACATCTATGTTGCGTCTGCAGACTCGGGGAGTAAAACCGACCTCTGCCAGAAAGGCAGCAGGACCTTTCTGAAGAATTGGTCACAGATTTAGTGTTTCTTGTTTTATTTGTCAGTATGTCGACGTCTGTCTTGGTACACAGCTACAGCTATGACATGTAGCTATGTAGCTATGCTAACTAGCGCTAGCACTTATCCATGATAAATAAAAATCATCCACTAGATCTTCAAATCTGCAGACGTGGGGAGTAAAACCGACCTTTGTGTTTATTAAGACAGCCTACAACTAGCATGCCTCCCTCCTAAGCTCCTTGTTAGCACACGTGTGCAGGGAATGAAAAATGGAGGAGAGTTGAGTTGTATTTTATACAGTCTATGGACTGAACAAGCTCCGAGCTCTGACTCCATTACAGACCGGATATTGTTATGATGTAACAAAAACACGGAAGTCTGAAACGGCTCGTTTCACACACATTTACAGAAAGGTGTAGAAATCAGAACAGGGGCAGAATGGATTTTTTCCATTTTTGGGGGGTTTGTAGACATGCCAGGGAAACATATTTCAGGTAGAGACCCATTAAAAAGTCAATTTTGCATGATATGTCACCTTTAAGACGGACCATGATATTGACAGCTAGCTTAAAGATTATTTGGAACTGATATCTATTGAGCAAGCAGCATCAGCACTTGTAGATCCAGGCAGTGGCCACAGAGGCTCTTTGAATTGTATTTTATTAGTGATAGATAAAAGGCCTTGATGGCTATTCTAAAGATTTAAGTTGCCAATCACTATGAATACAGTCCAGTACTGATAGACTCTTATTGACACTTGAGTTTTAAACCCCATCAATTTTTGAATGAACATGAATGTATACATTTTTTTCTTTTACCTTCAATTTTCTATCTCTTTATCTATACACTGAACAATATTTACGCTCCACCCCTTGCTCCCGAGTCTTGTCCGGTTGTAGGTTCTCACGTTTATTTGTTTGTATATTTTTTTGTTTTTCTCTTTTAGTTTGTGTATCAGTGTGTGTTAGACCTTGTCCAGTCAGAGTTGTGTTGCTGTATTATAATTTTGTGTAATAAAAAAAGTAAATAAATAAAAAAAAAAGATGGACCAGAAGTGATGTCTGAAGATCGGCAGCTTGTTATTCCAATGAATGGCTTTTTATTGGAGAGTTGTTCTCAGGGGATATCAAAGTGTTTCACTAAAGGCTGATTTATACTTCTGTGTCGAATCGACTGCGTAGCCTACACGGAGGTCCGCATAGCTCGGGTACCTACGCAGAGGCCAACGCACTTAGCTGATGTGCACCTCCTCCAAAATGTTACCATGCGTCGAATCAACGCGGACCACAAGCCCTGTGATTGGTCTGCATAACACACTGAATCGCTATGGAAAAGTAAACAGAGATCGTAGCGGGGCCGGAAGCAGGCGACCGGCTATCAGAGAGACCTCACTGCCCTCAAATGTTTCAGCGGAGTATTGCTGCGCGTCACGGACACATCGACGCACAAGTATGTGGTGCTCATGTCCGTGTCAACCCCTGCTGCATAGAGGAGACGCAGAAGTATAAATCAACCTTGAATATAAGGCTCATAATGTTGCAAATTTAAAAGAAGCTTCCCTGAGATCAGATACTTCAGACTGTAATGATCGCGGCAGAACCAGTAAACCCCTGGAGACTCTGCTGCGATGTTTGGAACATATTGAGACTGATCTGGAGGTAGATCAGAAGAAGCTGATATGTTCAAAAGTAATCCCATGCAGAAACTGTGCTTACCTTCTTCTTGAGGTTCTCGTGGTGGTGGGGCTCTGACTTCACGGTCATCCCTGCGGTCTTCTCTGCGGTCATCCCTGCGGACCACCTCACGGCGGTCACCACGGCGGTCTTCTCGGTCGCGGCGATCGTCACGGTCAGTTTCTTCTTTGCGGGATTCTCTCCAACCCCCTCCGCCGCCTCCTTCCTCAGCCCCTCCTCTCCTCCAGTTATTGTCCTCTCTGTAAACACATAATAAACACACAGTTACACTGGAAACAACGACACGCTCTACATTTACTGAAACAGAATGAATGATTCGTAAACTTTGGTCAGAGGTCTATCAGGCTCACTTTGGAGGGCGTCGGTCTTTGAAGCTGTCCTTATCCTCTCCTTCACCATTATCTGCTTCTTCCTGGCCTTCATCACGGGGTGGTCCCCAGCTCTCCTCCCTCGCCTTCTCCCGCTCACGCCAACCACCGCCTGCAGCAGATCCTGTGGATCCAGATTGTGGTTGATATTGTGTAAAGGCACAGAGCTTCAGACAGATGATTCAACATTTCCTGATTGTAAAATGTAGATTTTTTACAACTTCTATATTTATGATTTATGATGTTTTAATTCATGTCCATCACACCACATGTCAGTAGCTCAGTGTCAGTCAGCTTACCAGGTCTGGCCAGGGGCTTCCATGGTTTGGCATCATCACCACCACGACGTGGTCCATCATCCATGCCTCTCCTTCTGTCATCATCTCCACCTCTCCTGGGACCCCAGTCTTCATCAGCCCCACGCCTGGGCGCCCTCATGTCATCCATGCCTCTACGAGGACCTCTGTCCTCATCAAATGTGCGCCTGGGTCCACGGTCATCATCAAATCCACGCCTGGGACCACGGTCATCATCAAAGCCACGCCTAGGGCCATCATCAAAGCCTCTGCGTGGACCGCGGTCATCATCCAACCCTCTGCGTGGAGGGCGGTCGTCATCACCACCACGTCGCGGGGCTCGATCGTCCTCAAAGCCACGCCGGGGTCCTCGGTCATCTCCGCCCCTGCGAGGAGCTTCTCCTCTTCTGAAGGAGCCATCTTTCTCCCCACTGTCCTCCTCTCGGCCCTCCTGTCTCCAGTCCCTTCAGAGACACACAGGTGTTATTAAAGGAGCAGGGCTTCAGAGGGGGTAACTACAAACATGCAGGTTTGACATAGACCACCATCACACACCTTTCAGGCACAGAACGGCGCCATTCTGAATCCCCGCCTTCGGTACGTTCTGTACGCTCTGGACGCTCTGTACGCTCTGTACGCTCTGTACGCTCTGTACGCTCTGTACGCTCTGTACGTTCTGGACGTTCTGTACGCTCTGCACGTTTTCTCCATCCTCCTCCTCCTGCTTCCTCCTTCTCACCCCAATCCTGTACAAGCAAACAGATCAATCAAGACACAGTGGACCATCACACAGGGATCATGATGTTTTATGATAAATCACATCTGTTGTATTTGTCTTGTAATTTGGTGTTTTTTTGCCTAAAAACACCAAATTACAAGAAGTAAAGGGTTTGATTTTGCTCAAGTTGTGAAATACCTGTTATCATAATGGCATGAAACTTGAACATACAGTGAGATTTGATGGATGACCTGTACGCCCTGACCAAAGATCTAATTTGTACCTTGGCTTTCTCCTCAGGGGGGACTCTTCTCTCCTCCTCACGACGCCGCTCCCTCTCCTCAATCTCCTGCTGGCGAGCACGCTGCTTGCGCTCTTGCTCCTCAAGCTTACGCAGACGCTCCTGGTACTCCCTCTCTTCTTCCTCGCGTTGCTGCTGTTCCAGGAGTTCCTTCTCCTCTCGCTCTGTACCAAAAACACGAAGTCACATGGGATTCAGGATAATACAAGAACGTTTCCACAACAGCTTCCCTTCCTTCCAAAGTCTCCAAACATTTAGTGCAAGTCTCTCAAAACAAGAACTTTTAGCTCTACTGCAGTTATTTCTGAAAGCATGCACTCTTTAGTCCTGATGGGTGGTCTCAGTGGTCTCTCTGAGCCAGCTCACACATGTAAACAGAAAATAATGACCTTTCTTGAGCTGCTCCTCGTGGATGCGCTGTGCTTCTTCCTCTTTCTGGCGGTAGAAAGTGTTACGCCTGTCCTCTTTGCGCTGCTTTTTCCTTTCCTCCATGCGCTTCTTCCTCTCCTCCACCAAGCGCTCCTGGAAAGCTTTCAGTTTTTCCTTCAAAGACATGAGAGCGTATGTGAAAGCACTGCTGCAAACATAGAATTGTGTCTCATTTTCTTCAGCCATACAGCAGACAGTCCATGAAGAGTCTTAAATGTGCCACCAGTAAAGGGACTTTGGGCTGGAGTCGTTTCATACTTAAAGCTTTGTCAGAGAATTTTCAAAATGAAGCAGCAAGAGTTTTAACAAGACCAGAAGGAGAGCTCACATAACGCCTGTTTTAAAATCTTTACACTGGCTGCCTGTTGCTTTTTGTGTTGATTCTAAAATTCTTTTACTAGTTTTTGAGGCGCTGCATGGCCTCGCACCAGACTACATCTCAGAGATGCTTTTAGTGTATAAACTAGGAAGGCCTCTCAGATATTCTGCTGACACACTGCTGCCCTCTAGTGTCCCTCTCTACAAATACACTCTGCAATCTGGCCAAGTTCAACATAGCTGGTGACCTAAGCTGTGACGTCTGTATCGGTGGATCTCTGATCTTCAGTATCAGATGTTAAGACATTATCTTACCTCGTAGATGAAGCTACGGGCAGCTGTTATCTTGGACAAGAAGTTTTCTTTGTCCTCCATCATCCTGGACATGCGCTTCTTGTGCTCCAAAGCCTTCTCCCGTTCAACCTTCATGTTGCTGATCTAAAGAAACAAAACAAATAATGTTTACATTGTTGATCCAAACCAAACCAGGTGACACCCCTCACCTCAGGTTGAGAGCAAACATACCCGGTCCTCTTCCTGGAGCTCCCACAGCTCCATGTCCTTGACGCGCTGCTCTTCATAAGCCTTCTTGATCAGGGGGATCTCCTCCAGGCGTTTGGCTCTCTCAAAGTAGTCGATCTGGACGGAAGGAGGAGTCAGTGTCCAATTCACATCTATGAACATGACAGTTCAACAAAGTATCTCCCTGTTACCTTCTTCTCCTGGTTCTTCAGACGCTCCTGGAGTTCTTTCTTCTCCTTCTCCAGCTGCTCCACTTGTTTAGCCATGATGAAGTCAGGGTCCAGCTCCTCAAGGTCCTGTAAAAACACATCTGTTAGTCTCAGATCTTCACTTTAAATTACTACGACATGTTACTTTGTGTCTCCAAACAATCCATTTACTTCAATATCAATATCCTTGAAGGCCTTGGCTCCCAGCTCGGTCTTCTTGATCTGCTCCAGACGCTCTCGTACGGTCTTCTTCTTGATCTGTTCGTGCTCCTGCATGATGCGCTCTTTCTCCCTCTCTTTGGCTTCCTGGCGCAGACGCTCCTCCTCGGCTTTGCGGACCTTCTGCATCTCAGCCTCGCGCTGTTCTAGCTCTTCCTTCTCGCGCTGGATGTTCAGGCTCTCCAGGCGCTCTTTGCGCTCTTCAATGGTCTGTCTACGAGCCAGGATGCGCTGGTGATCCTTTCGGGCATTCTTCAGGTAGGCAGCGATAGCCAGCTGGCTCTGCTCCTCACGCTCTTGCTGAAGAGAAACAAAACATGAGAATGCAGTTTTTAGCAGAGAAATGACCTCATGGAAACACATGAATCAAATTCTGTCTGGTTTCTGTTTGTCGACCAGTTTAGTACTGAGCACTGGCATTCCTGCACGTTCAATAGTTTGCAGGAAATCAGTCTTTATGGAGAGAACAGTCGGTTTGCTGTCGCTCCCAGAGGAGATGTCATAAGGCGTTTTTCTACTGGAGGAACTTTACCCCTGAACTACGTGTGTTATGACCGGTGGACTCAGGGTCTAAATTTAGTTCAGGGGTAGATAGTCTCCCCCCTACAAAAGCCCCTGCTTGGGGGGGTAGTACTTTTGAAAGGTCCCGGGACTTTTGGGGGGCAGGGTCTACAATGCTGATCGTCTCTGATTGGTAGATTAACCTCAGTGTTTTTATTCCGCCCTCCGTCCACAATAACATCACACACATCTGTGATTCACTTGATTTCTCTTTCTTTCATTAGTTTTTATTTGTTCTATCTTTTTTGTATGTGTGTGTACTTTTCAAAAGAAGAAGCTGTGATTCTCTTGATTTAGCAGCTTGTAACAGTAGTCTTCTCTAAACACACCGTGAATGTGTCTCTACCGGTGTTACGGTTTTAAAAGTGACCCTGTAAACTGGAGACCTTCAGCTGAACATGTGTCAGTGTTTCTAATAAATTATAAAATGGTGCTGTGTCATTAAAAACAGCATATATACCATTGTTAGGATACCATTTAGTGGCTCGAAGGGATATGTGAGTCTTGCTACTGTTCATTTTCTAAAAGCGTTTAAGATCAATTACTTGAAAAGTATAAATGCTGTCATGTTGAGTCCAAAAGGAATGAAATGACCCTCTGTTTTAAAGTATACAAGTGGTATTTACTTGATTCAAATTAAAGTGTTATCTGTTTATCACTATGGAACAGGTCTGAAGTATTTACATTGATAAGTTTTACAATACAAATAGTTCAAAGGGCAACTAAGAGTGCAAATGGTAGTACGCATGTGCTTAATCTTTGTTACAATTATGAGGGGGTCCTTGGAAAATGTTCTCAACTGGAAGGGGTCCCTGGCTCCAAAAAGTTTGAGAACCCCTGGTCTAAAGACGTTGATGAGGGATGCATCCGGCTGAAAGTCTCCAGTTAACAGGGTCGCTGTTTAAACCAAAACACCGGCCGATCTCTGCCACGGCTTTTTGAGTTCAAAAGGATTTTAAAGCCGTGTTGAAACGTCTTTGCTACTCGCGCTTATCTCCTCTCACGTGTTGATTCAGTGAATCCATCTGTGATGAAATATAGCACCATCTAAAACAGACCAGCTGAGTCTCTTCATGCTAACAGGCTAACTGTTGTGTTGCTCATAATGATACCTGCCTGTCCGTCTGCTTCTTTGGTGTCATCTGTGATGAATGGCATTGGTCTTTGTTTTACTGCCCTCTACTGGTCTGGTGGTGTAGTTCATTTCCTTTTTTTTTCTCCATATGTCACTGGCCTGATTTGCACAATCTACTTAGGGCCGCGGTCAAAACGCAGACAACAATGGGGGGCACAGGAACCTTTTAGTTTACGGGTCAACTATTTCTGGGGGCTAAAAGACCCCGGAACTCTTAGTTGAGGTCAGGTGTAGGAGTAAGAGAAGGACTCACCAGGAGGGAGGCGGGCTTGATGACATGGATGGCCTTGGCCAGAGAAGCAGACATGGCGGTCAGCTGGTTCCTTATCTGCTCTGAGGGCATGTTTTGCAGGAACGGGCCCACAGGGGCATCCTCTTTGGTGGAGTAGTTCAGGTCTGAGCCGAAGCTCAGAGTTCGAGAGGTGTGGTCTATACGGACCTGTGAGGGAGAGGTGAATAATGGATAAGTCGCACTCTAAGGTCTTTACATGTTCTCAACACAAAACTCTTCAGTGTGTTCATCAGGACTGTTTCTTTAATCTTGATGTTACCTGCAGGTCACAGTGGCGGGCGGCATCCACAATGGAGCGCTCCAGCTGGAAGGCATCCACAAAGGGAACCAGGGAGGCCAGACGGGTGAACTCGATGCTTTGATAGATCTGTGCAACCTGAAATTGAGGGCACAGACTCATAAGAATGATTTCGAGCAGTCCAGTGTGAGTGTTTAAAGTTCGAGCATGTCAGGGGTTTGAAAGACTCGAGTGACTTACTTGTTGAAGAAGCCTCAGGATGGTGTTACTCTGCAGATGAGGGACATACTGCTGCAGATCAGCTTCCTTCTCTGCCTGGTCTCTGACCCAGTTCAACACCTGGTAAGAGAGAAAGTGAGGTGAGATGAGGATTCATCACTCACAGTAAATGTAAGGAACTGATATTATTAAACTCTAAGAGACTATTTTTGTTATCAGGCTGGTTGCTGTTAGATCACTTACCTTGGTCACTCTCCCACTCAGCTTCAGAGGATGAAAGTCAACTTCAAGCCAGTTGTAAAGTTCTTTCACATCTGGCACCACGTACTGCAGCAGGTTGAACCTCACCTAAAACACAGACATGACGGTAAGGATGTAAAAACATCTCCAGGCTCATTCAATCATCAGTTTTACAGGATCAGATACACGTTTTCATAACAGCACATCGTTCTGAGGTTTATTTGAAGTGTACCATGTCATTGATGAGACTCTGCCGGGTCGGAGGAGACTGCAGGCCGAGGAGGGTGGCCAGCCTGCGATGTTTCTCTACAATGATGCCGTCCATGTCCAGCAGCCGGGCGATGTCAGTGCGCTCAGGAGTGATGGGGATAGACAGCGTGGCCAGGAGGACTCGTGTTGACATCCTAAACAAAGACAGCAAGCACTATTAACCATTTGGTCACCAACACCGAGTCGTGTACGGTGTACTCATCAGCGGATCATAAATACGATACCTTTGCATCTCATCTTGGGTCAGATTCTTACGCATCTCCCTTGAGAGGTGATAGAGCCTGTGGAGGGTGCAGGCATGGAAGAGAGCGTTTCCAGACTTCCAGAACACAGTGGACACCTTGTTGTAGTAGTTGGCCATGAGCTGGGGTTTTGGGGGCTTCTTGGAAAGAGCGAACAGGCCGTGGATGTCCTCAACAGCCTTGAAAGCTTCCTACAGAAACACAAACAGTTCATCATCAGAAACGCCGTGATCAACGAGAACACAAATCACAGGAATGGGCAAACTAGAAAACATGCACGAGTTCTGTTGTGGTTATTTTGGAGACTGAGTTGATGCACGGACCTGCCAGAGCTCCATGCTTATGGCACTGTCTAGCTGCACCAGGCGTGTCTCCAGGTGCATGGACTGGCTCTCAGGGTTGTTCAGGTTGATTGCAGTGCTCTGGTTGTGGTGGCGCTGGATCTGACCCAGATGCATACGCAGGTTGTCACACAGCTTGCGGAACTCGGCCTTACGAGTGTACTGAAGGCAGAACTTGAATGCTGGTGGAAAGATGTCAAATTATTCATTAGTTTGTTACATTCAATGTCATCTTAGTCAGAAATGTAAAGCATACTTTTATGTGTTCAGCTTTACTTTGTCACCTAGTGAGTCTTCACATATTAGTTCTGAATGAACCGTTTGAAGAAGGGACATTTACTCATTGATTTCCTGATTACTGGTTGAAAATGACATACTGTCATTCCTACAAATGGTTCCTTTATACATAAACTTTCATGTAAACAATGAAAACTGAGAGATGACAGTAAAAGGCATTTGCAAACTGAGTCAGTATGTTTCTAAGTGTTTTTCAGATCTGGGATAATAAAAAAACATTACGCACAGAAACCTGCACACTGAGTCTGTTAAGTTTATTTTCCTCTTTGTGAATACTTGCAGTACAACACTTGTTGAAAAGGGGAAAAGAAAACTGGGTTTATCCCCTCCGTCAAACAAGACAAGAGCAAGGAGTTCGATCTGATACAGGAGCTGCAGAATTATCCTGATCACTTCCAGGTATATTTCAGGATGTCTTGGTCCAGTTTGATTAAAAGGAAGACCACCAATGTCCGTGAAGACGTTGATCCTGATCAGCAGCTAGCAGTATGTTTGAAGTTTGACACACAAACACACATTTACAACTGAGATGTGGCATCCTAAAAGTGTGCATAGACGCCTGGATCTGTGGATAGTCAGACAAGATTTAAACAAGTCTAGGGTTGTCCATGTTTTCTCAGCTCACAGGACCCTTTAAATGAATTAATCAAATGCCAAAAAATGCTGAAAATTGAACCTGTTCTGAAAACAAATGAAAGTTTCTGAATCAGTGTGCAGACAACTGGCACATCCTGATATCTTGTTTCTTTTTATGTAATTATAGAAGGAAAAAACAGACTCAGTGTGTAAAGGCCTGCAGCCTGTTGCACCAGCTGTGTGTAAGTTGTGTCCTAAGTTAGAGTGTAAAGTCCTCACTAAACCACACGTTGAAATGAGTTAGTTTGTAACTTAAGTTGTGTCATTGTTTGGTTCATCTGAACTAGTAGACCGTAACGTCCAAACTAACCACAACATGTAGCAGATATGAAGTTTACACTTCCAGCAGCCAATCAGAAGAAAGCACCAATTTTGATGCATTGTTATCTTTCGTGCCTAATCATCTCAGAATTGACCAACAGCTGAAACGAACTTCTGCCAACTGCCGCTGCTGTCACAGAACAACAACAGAAGGTATGTAAGTCTTGATAAAGTGTCACAGTAAGGTGATAACTTTAGCCTACAGCCTTAATCTGCAGTGTGTATAATAACAGTGACATCGAGTGGTGAAATGATCAACTACAACATACGTTAATATTCTAGAAATCAAATCTTGGTCATAATATTTTTCCAAAGGATGTAATCTCTTGCAGATATTGCGTTGCAGACATAATCTAGCTGGGAGAACTCTCTGTATCTCCTCATC
Organism: Notolabrus celidotus; assembly: GCF_009762535.1. Lineage (NCBI taxonomy): Eukaryota > Metazoa > Chordata > Actinopteri > Labriformes > Labridae > Notolabrus > Notolabrus celidotus. Next base: position 35,035,464 of record NC_048275.1, on the reverse strand, counting down.
CTCCAAACCATCCCACCTTTCAAAACGATGCTCCATGTCAACCAGTACTCTACGGAGGACTTTACACCTACTAGGAGCTTCTTACACTACTAAGTGTAAGAATTAAGGTGTAACTTAGGCTGACGTTGGAACTGTCTCAGCTGGAGCAACGCCAGAAACGATAGCAGAGTGTAAACTCCATCCTAAATGAGAAATTACATTCAAACTAGGCTACGTTTGAGCTTACACACAGCTGGTGCAACAGGCTGCTGAACTCTAACACATGAATGAATAACACACTACGTTCATATAAATATACATGGATGAATATCAGGTGCACTTACCTTGCTGGGCAATGTCATGGTACAGGCGCTCCACCTTGGAGTTATTACGCAGCAGGTCCAGGCACTGGCGATAAGACTCCCACAGGAACTTCACCCAAGGAGTGAGTAGCAGGCGGTCAGTACGATCCTGAGTGTCCTCTCCACTCACAGCACTCAGGAGCACACTGGAAATACAACAGGTTTGATATGAACGATACATCCTCCATTTAACATACACAATCATGACGTAAGCTTATAAAATGTGTTAAAGGCAATCCTGCAAATTACGTTCAGACTCTTTATGGATGAAGACATTTTGCAAATACAGATCTTTTCTGCTTCCAGTGTTTGAGACTCCTCCTCACCTCTCAGGAGTCTGGATGTTGTCAAGATCCTCAATGTCCAGGACCATCTGCTGGGACTCCCCCTTGGCAGTCTCAGTCTTCTCCTCTGCCAGCTTAAGGTAAGCCCTGACCACATCTTCCAGGGACTTGATATTAACCTAACAGTAAAAGACATCACAGCATTACACGTCAAGTCCAACAGAACCCAGAGTCAGCACTTGATCAGTGTGTGCAAGCATCAGATCCTCCTCCTCCTCCTCCTCCTCCTCTTCCTCACACACCTGCTGGCAGATGTTCTTGTACTGATAGAGACCCTCCTTGGCCAGGTGGCTTTTGCGGAGATCCACGCACAGCTCCAGGTACTTGAGCATGATGGGCTCGTGGATCTTCTGCCATGTTCGATGTTTCTTGCTCTTGATGACATCGTACAGAACATCCAAGGCTGGCTGCTTCTTGCCAACCTCAAGAAACTCTGTAACATGACACAAAATAAAAGACAAAATTAGGTTATAATACATGTAAAAAATAATCCATGTACTGTTATGTAATCCACATTACAATGGCATATCACCTAATATGTAACACCGTTAGCTTAACAGTGAGGCCTGTGGTGGTTCGTGAAAGTCACAGAAGAACAGCTTGATGCTAGGAGACTGTAAACCACTACAAAACTATCAGTCAACCTATAACTGACGTTGTGATTAACTCTTTAAGGGTGTGTAACAGGTGTCTGATTTAGCAGCACGCTTATTGAAGCATCAGCAGTAAATTGTAAAGGCCTGTTTGCCGGGCTAACAGCAGAGCCGTGAGACAGCAGATCTCCTCCCCGCCATGTTAGCTAAAAGTTAGCATGAAGGTCTGACACGTTAGAGGCTGTTACAGCTTCATTTCTCCACACACTCACCGTTTGCTCGTTTCAGAGCATTCTCCGGTCGTTGAAAGTACGCCGGCATGGTGGCGGCGTTCTATCGGGACTCAAACTCGGCTGACTCGGGTGAATTTTGAGAGATTTCTCCAGTCCATCCACGCCACGCACTCAGCCGCTCCAACGGTGCTAGCTGAGAAAGGAAGAACCTCGTGAGCGGCCTAGCTAGGGTTGCCAGCGGGACGCGTCACGCGTTATCCCCCTAACACGATGTGCACCTCTCCCGTAGACTTAGAAGAGTTTATGTGATATGATTGATTATTGAATAAAAGAATATGCATGTATTTAAACTTATGTGTACAGCAACATCCCCTTACCGCCTTCTTTATTTGACTTTATCAATTAAAATGTATCGAAATATAACACATCTGTATCTCCGTAACGTGCGATCACAAACTTACATTAAATGTATAAATTATGTGTAGTGTAATAAACTGATAGGTCGGCTGAATATGACATCTTTCAATATAAATCTACCGGACGATTCTTTTTGGTATTTTAACATTGATAACCGCGTCGTTCTAACGGGGGTTTCAACAAACCTGGCAACTCAATGTGAACTGGGTTCCCGTATGAGCTTCCATGATGGTGCGTTTAAGTAACCCCGGTAAAAGTTCCATTAATATCAAGCAATGACAGTTTCATACTTAAAGCTGCTGTTGGTAGTCACAGAGTAAACATTTGTTCAGAGAGAGGGACTTCGACTGTCAACACTATCCCTCCCAACCAGATTTGTCCTTGAAATGATCTCCTGGTTTTCGGGGTTAATATTGCAAGCATAAATGAGTGATCAGCTACAATTTATTGGCCTGTCTTCAGAATCAGAATCAGAAATACTCTATTAATCCTGGGGAGGGAAATTCGGTCATTACAGAGCTCTTATAAACAGTATGTAAGAAAGTCGAAATATTAATAGAAGAAGGAATAAAATAATATATAAATATTAATCAAATAAATTATAGATCAAATAAAATAAAATAATAATAAAGTATATACAGAAGCGCAGAATAGTTAGAATTAAGACATTGGTTACCAATATTGTTTTTTCAATATCCGATACCGATGCTCGATATATAATGTTGGTGTCATATTGTTGGTTTTTTTGCATTTATTTAATTTTTTTTTTTAAATAATAGTATCCATTACTCCACGCACGTTACAGTCTAATAAACATGGTTATCTTATCCAGCAATGTGTGTTGGTGCATCTTTAATTAATTCATGGAGTAGGAAAATTCATTTGGTTATGCTATAGATTTCAGAACATGACTAATATTCATTTTAGAATCAATATTAAACTGCATTATTCAATATATCATGATATAATTTATATTAACATTAGGCAGTAGCTGTTTTAAATCTCATATGCTGTCATTTAAGATGAAAATCTTTTTAATTTAAAGAAGATGATGGACTGAGGAAATTTATAGCAGAATACAGAAAGCACTAACAGTTCAGCAGCAGCTCCACAGACGAGGCTGCCTGCAGTGTCTGCAGACATTAACTGTCTCTTTTTATAATCCATCTAATCAGCGCAGACAATCAGCCAACCAATGAATCAGTCTATCTCTAGCATGACGGTTAGCTGTGTAATTTTGTTACCCCTAAGGATGAAAATATTGTTTACAAATCAGTATGATGAGGTCATGATAAATTGGTGAATTTAAGATAACTTAACTTTATTCTGTGTGCTACCTTTTGGTACTGAATATCCACAGTTCATAGTTCAGATTGCTTTATTGGCATGGACAGCTTGGTTATTACCAAAGCAGAATGAAAAAAAAAAAAATAAAAAAATGCAATGATATAATATTTTATTATATTGTTTTATTTTTTTATTTATTGGAGTTTTAATACATAACTTCAGATCTTCCTGTATCAGCAAAGTCACAGCTGTCCTATCATTAAACCTAAAGGCCCAAAAAAACCTTAAAATACTGCAGTTTACAAGTGTTCGGAAAACCATTACATGTAATCTGTGGTTCTGTTTATTCTGATTTTTAACATTTTTGACTGCTATTCTAATTTATAATCTAATCCGATCTACATGTATACAGAGGAGATGTAGGTAGGAAATGTAAAAAATATTGGATTAATTTATTATCAGCTGATTCCTGTTATTCAACGACCAGGTTTTAAAAGCCTCAAGACACGAGTGACCGCGAACGCACCACCAACCGTGAAGTATGGCCTGCTCTGATTGGCTCTCTTCAGAGTCTCCTCCCGCGAAATCCGTCTATCCCGGAAGAGGAACGAGATTTCTCACAGTGAAGAAGGAAAGTCTGTTGACAGCCGAAATCCCACCCAGGCCACCGACATTAACAACATTTCTCAGTGTTTTATCAAACCTGACAAGCATCGCTTTGTAATACAAGACGAACAGGAGCTCTCAAGGTATCTCGCTGTGAAGGCAGTGTTCACCAGGGATGGTTGGGACTTCCTCCTCCTAAGTTAACTTGTGGTTTTGAACTCTTGCAGGTATGGAATATGGCAGCAACTGAGCCGCACCTTATGTTGAGCGTTGGATTAATCGGTAAGCTGTGTTCACGGGTCGTTGTGTTTGTCGGTAGACTTTGGAGGGATGTTGGTGCCTCAAAGTCCGGCTACGTTAAGGAGGATCACATGATACCAATGTGACCCAGAAGTGTCTCATCAGCAGGGCTCCTTGTCTTTAATTGGCTCATTGCTCCTTCATAATTCAGTGATCTTTAAAATCTGGTCCCAGAGATGTTAGGTGCATTTGATAACGCAAACACCCATGGGATAGGGGGTCAGGGGTATTCATAAAGACTGTCTATGTATAAATATGTGAATGTTCATGTCTGATGGCCTGTTGTTTTCATTGTCCCAGAGAAAGATGTGAATGGAGACACACTGTGGGTGTGGTGCTACCCCTCAGTGGGCTCAGACCTGAGGAAAGTCCTGCTCAGTAAGTGCTGTCTGACACACGATGGCCGGGACTTCCACACCTTTGTGTTTGGTCAGTTCAGGCGTGTGTGGTACTACATCACCACCGTGGAGGTACAAGAGCCCACAGCACTTCTCAAGGTAGAGCATTCAGAGACTCCTTTTGTTGTTTCAATCATAAATAAGGAACAATGAGAGTGCAGCATTTCTATATTTACCATTCTACTTTTGTTCCTTTCTCCCCTTCAAGGTGACTCATTTTTCAGTAGTTGTTACAGCGAAAGACTTCAACCCTGAGAAGTATTCTGCACTCAGTAGAGTCCTCTGCAGGTACACGTTGCAGCTACATAGATACTGTTTACATTTCTATAAAGAGGGTTTGTGTGTATCTAACTAAGTGTTTTGGATTTGTTATCCAGGATGTACATCAAAAATGGCAGCCCTGTGAAAATGATGGAGGCATATGTCACTGTCCTTACTAAAGGCATTTGCCAGAGTGATGAAAATGGATCTTTTCTAATCAAGGACTATGATGTCCGGAAAGCGTACTTAGCTGGCTCGGTCAAAGGTACGTGAACTCTGCCCTAAAGAGGTTCACTGATGAGAGTACTGAATACTTACACTACCAGTCAAAAGTTTGGACACACCTTCTCATTCAATGGTTTTTATTTATGTCAATTATTTTCAACACTGTAGATTAATACTGAAGACATCAAAACTCTGAAATAATCTGGTTTTGCCATAATCTGGATTACAACAGTAGTCAAATAGGGCTATCCATTGTGTACTAACCCTACCTCTGATCAACACAACTGATGGTCTCAAACACATTAAGAAGGCAAGTCATTCTACAAATGAACTCTTGACAAGGCTCATGTTAATTAGAAACCATTCCAGGAGACCACTTCATGAAGCAGACTGAGAGAATACCAAGAGTGTGCAAAGCTGTCATGAAGGAAAAAGGGGGCTACTTTACAGAATCTAAAATATAAAACAGATTCAGCTTGGTTTAACACGTCTTTGTTCATTCAATAATTCCATATATGTTCTTTCATAGTTTTGATGTCTTCAGTATTAATCTACAGTGTTTACAATCATTAAAAAAAAATACAAACCCTTAAATGAGAAGGTGCTTCCAATCTTTTCACAGGTAGTGTATATTTTTGTGTGAATAGTGGCATTATTTCTATTCTTAGTATGTTTTTTTTACAGTCACCTGTAAGGAGACATATTAGTTATTATCTTCTGAATGCAGTAGTTAGTTTCATCCTAAGACAATCTTCTGTTTTGGGTGACAATAAAAGAAAACCCTGAAACAAGAAGGTCCTGCAAGAAGTAGATGTTAAATTGTAGAGATTATCCTGTGCCTTACAGCAGCTTGTCGTCCTCCCTTAGTGTAGTCAGTATAGCAGACAGCACATACCTGATAGATCGGAAACTTTGATTTCACATTCTTGATTTCTTATGAGATAACAGCGTCTCATCCACCTCCCTGTCATGTTCCTGTTCCTCCTCAGATGTGGTGTCTCAGTTTGGTATGGAGACGATCATCCTTTATACAGCACTCATGCTGAAGAAGAGGATCATCGTCCATCACCCTCGAGTAGAAGCTTTGTTGGAGTTTACAAGGTGCACTTTATGTTTGAAGGCTTCTCTTTATTTTTTAAATAACCCCTGTGAGGAAAAGTCTCAGCAGTCTACTTTAGCAGTGTTCTTGCATTCCTGTGTAAATATAAAGGACAGAGCCTGGATGGATGGTCGGAGTTTCATCCAGTAACTATCATATTTGCTCATTATGTTACTGAAGTATTCCTGGAAGCAGACTCTTCCACTTCTTCAAGCATTTAAGCACTTCACTTTGGACTTGAGCACTTACAAGAGGCATGCAGGCTGAATCAGAGCCATTACAAGATGAATGTGATTTTAAAACAGTTAATTCAACTGAAAACATCCTGATGGAGTTAATGAGGAGAAGGATTTAATCAGTGAGCAACTCTCTGCTTGCTTCCCCCAGAGTTCTTCCCTGCTTGACGTGGCACAGGAAAGACTGGTCCATCCTGCACCCATATGTGCATCTGACTGACGCTGAACTAGAGGATCTGAAGAAGTGCCCTGGTGAGGCTGCCTTCTGGTTCATGGACTGTAATTAACAGTAAACCTCCTCACAGTTGGTTATTAGCCACCATCTGCGCCGTTCTCTCATGGAGGGGGATTTAATATTTATGCACCAATATGTTCGTGTTTCCTCAGGATATGTAGCGGGATTTGTTGATCCAGAAGTGAGCAACAGAATGGACTTGTTTGATGTGTATGTGAACCTCCCAGATAGTGTGATCACTGTGTCCCAGAGTGCCAAAGGTAGAGTATGTTCAAAGAGAGAGAGCGCTTTGATTCTGTGTAGCGGTCCAGCATTGATGTTCAGTATGTTCCCACAGAGGCCATGGCTATGGGGAAGTTACACAAGGACATCGGGCAGCTCATTCTTCAGTCTGCAGAGGATGCTGAGAGGTCGGACAGTCAGGTCATCAAGGTAAGAATCCCACGTTACTCTCTTCTTAATCAACGGGGCCCGTATGCACGTCCAGCCATTAGAGATGAAAACATGCCTTTCGTACTAATGATGAAAAAAAATATTGATTAGCGGTCTGCATGAGACAGGTTAACGCCCCAACACTATGGGGCGCCGTTTGTAAGGTTGTGCACACCGAAAAAAAACAGCAACATTTCTTCACACTGAGCTCCAAAATATCATAAAAATGTAGAGTGAATTTCTAAAAGTTGCTTTTTTATCACATTTAGAAGAATATTTGTGATCCTTCACAATTAATTTTGTTGTGAAAAATGTATTCAGTTAAAATCATTGTTAAATCCAAATGCTAAATATAAATCTAAATGTCAAATCTAAATCTAAATATTAAATATAAATATAAATGTTAAGTTTAAATGTTAAATGTTGATCTGTGATCCTAACTTTTTAGCTGATATGCAAATTCACGCTGCCACCTAGCGGTAATACCAAAATAAAAGCGTCATAAAGCAATACAGACTTGCAGTGTGAATTTGCATATCAGCTAAATATTCCGGATCAACATTTAACATTTATATTTAACATTTATATTTATACTTAACATATTTATTTATATTTAGCATTTGTATTTAAAAATTATTTTAACTGAATACATTTTTCACAACAAAATTAAATGTGAAGAAGATCACAAATATTCTTCTAAATGTGATAAAAAAGTAATTTTTAGAAATTCACTCCACATTTTTATGATGTTTTGGAACTAAATCTGGAGAAATGTTGCTGCAGTGTGCACCACTTTACAAACGGCGCCCCATACAACACAGCATTAAATTTAATGGCGGTAGACCCCACCATTACAGGTGCTAATGGCTGGATCACTGCACCTGTTAGACTGTTTACAGGATGGAGGACATCGTGCTTATGTGTTACTGTTTAAGATGAAATATGCAAAGACAACAGATGTTTAGGGATCGAATGAATCATTTGGAAAAGTATGACGATGTTGAAATACACAACAAATTTAGACTTAGGAAACGCAACATAATTCTTAGGTAACCTACCAGCCTAACCTAACACCGTGAAGTGAATCCTTCCCAAACAACTCCTTTAACAAGTCCTCATCCTTCAATAGGGGGACAGGTGGTCCTCCACCTGGACCACGTTGGTGGCGGTGCTTGTTGCGCAAAGCCGCTGTCATGTCGCTTATTTTATTTTGTAGGTCTTCTACTGAGCGCGCTCAGAAACACCACACGCATTTACCCGGTTCAAGATCTGAAGCCAAACTTTCCCTTTCTCCTTGTTTGTTCTTTTTGACGATTGACTTGCTGATGATAGCTTTGTTCATTCTATATTCTTGTAATCAAATGTTCATTTCTTCTTCTGCTGAAAAACAGTTTTTTCTTGATCTTCTCCCAGTCACAGCGGTACCACTCGCCATGTTTATTGTTGTTTATGCGTAGTAGGCATGTGCAATTCAAATTTGTTGGATAGGAGTTTTCTATGGAGAGAATATTGTGTCTTTAATATGCAATCAAAAATAATGGATTTGAGAACAAAAAACAATTTTGCAAACAAAATTATGATTTGAAAAATATGAAATAATGCTATGAATAAAGGAAATATATTTGTGATTAAAAATGTATCTTTATAAATCCACTCTTTTTTTGTTACAAACAAAATTATTATTCTCACGAACCACAGATTCGTTTGCGTTTCCAGTTTTTGCGTTTGCGTTTCCAGTTTTTGCGTTTGCGTTTCCAGTTTTTGCATTTGCGTTTCTACATAACTGTCATGGGCGGGACCTCCCCTGAGAGATGCAAGAAGCCTCCTGATTGGTCAGTCTCACTCAGAGAGACGGTGTGACAACTTCCGCCCCAACAAGTTGTTGCCGCTGTTATCGCCCTACTGGTTTCTACGCTAACTGGTTTCCGTGATCCAGCTGTGTTGTATTTACTTACAGACAGGCGCTGTGTTCTGCTTCAGACAAAAGGTTCGCCACACATTTAGAAACATATTAACAGAAGTTCTCGGGTCTCATCTCACATCTACTGCAGCAACAATGGTCGGATCAGTGAGCAGTGCATCACAGCTACCCACGAAAGTCATTAAATATGTAAAAATAAAGTATTTTCAAACTTAAACGGAGTTGGATTCGTTCCCACGAGAGCAAAATATGATTAAGTCAAGAGACCGCTACCTAAGCTCGTGAGCCACGAAGCTCACATTGATTCAGTGATTCTGACAGGTATCAATCAACTACGTCATCATCCAGGTCACAGCCAGGGAACATGTTAGTCTGTGTTCACCTGAAACAACTGGTTTCCTTGAGTTCATATCAGGAAATACTGGACCATGTTTAGCGAAAGTTTCCTCCAAACTACGGCCTTATTAACCTATGAACTGCAGCACACTACTACACTTCACTCTGTGACAGGTAAATACTTTATAACGGTGACCATCTAACCCACAGAACTCGGTTAAAATACACCTTTAGACGGTTTACGTGGAGCCGTGGGAACACAGTGCAGGAGGAGTTTTCAAGTCGTGCCTCAGTTAGAGTCTACTGCAGGAAGAATAACTCGGGTGAAGGAATCACAAGATCACAGACATCTACAAAAATACAGCTAAGAAAAGACAAAGGACAGTGTTGCTCCGCAATGTATTTTATAATCACTATTTAAAACATTATTGAACTCCACGCCAGGTAACACTTTACCTGATGTTCGTCACTTTTTGCCTTTGTGAATATGTGTAGGTCTGAAGTGTGCTGTAAGGCAGCAGCTAATAAAGCATCTCTACCTACAAACACCTTACTAAATATATTGAGGTATTTCCTCACACAGACACAGAGTAACCTGTTGTTTTAGACGAGCACAGACCAAAATGTTACCCCACGTGAGCGTGTATAATATTTCAGTGACAGAGCTATAACATTTCAGTAGAGTTCGTGGCATAGTGGTTATGTTTGTGGAATGAGACTTTTGGACTCGTGAATTTTGTTCGCGTAAGATCGAGTCTGTGTTTTTGTTCGTCTTTGCATATATTTTTGTAGATGTCTGTGATCCTGTGATTCCTTCACCCGAGTTATTCTTCCTGCAGTAGACTCTAACTGAGGCACGACTTGAAAACTCCTCCTGCACTGTGTTCCCACGGCTCCACGTAAACCGTCTAAAGGTGTATTTTAACCGAGTTCTGTGGGTTAGATGGTCACCGTTATAAAGTATTTACCTGTCACAGAGTGAAGTGTAGTAGTGTGCTGCAGTTCATAGGTTAATAAGGCCGAAGTTTGGAGGAAACTTTCGCTAAACATGGTCCAGTATTTCCTGATATGAACTCAAGGAAACCAGTTGTTTCAGGTGAACACAGACTAACATGTTCCCTGGCTGTGACCTGGATGATGACGTAGTTGATTGATACCTGTCAGAATCACTGAATCAATGTGAGCTTCGTGGCTCACGTGCTTAGGTAGCGGTCTCTTGACTTAATCATATTTTGCTCTCGTGGGAACGAATCCAACTCCGTTTAAGTTTGAAAATACTTTATTTTTACATATTTAATGACTTTCGTGGGTAGCTGTGATGCACTGCTCACTGATCCGACCATTGTTGCTGCAGTAGATGTGAGATGAGACCCGAGAACTTCTGTTAATATGTTTCTAAATGTGTGGCGAATCTTGTGTCTGAAGCAGAACACAGCGCCTGTCTGTAAGTAAATACAACACAGCTGGATCATGGAAACCAGTTAGCGTAGAAACCAGTAGGTCGATAAAACCGCGAAGGGAGACATATCAACATCGAGAAACAGGTACGTTTTGCGTAACATACCTGTCTATTTTCTGTCTTATTGGTGCTTTTAAGGTTACACTTGTTGTTCGTTCTTCCAGTGTTTTTTTCCCCTAACCGTTTTAGACGGCGGTATCAGACATTAACACCTAACACGCTGTGTGCTCGTCATAAGTGACTGACTTTATTACCGCCCGGCTCATAATAACAGTTACCTCAGTAAACTGCTTCCTGATGCTGCTTTCTGGTGCCAGCGACAGTGATAAATAAAACATGATCAAACCCTAAGGGTTGAAAATCAGTGAAAATATGGCCCCTTTTATGCTTTTAGTTTCTTTTTACTTAACTTAAAGGAGGAATGACCCCTCAACAATCCACACACATGCCTCCTGATTTGTTCTGATAGTATATCTAATGAAAAAGTTCGTTTATTTATTTATAAACAGGCCGATAACTATGAAATTAGGATAACTGTCACTAAAGCCGGGCGGTAATAAAGTCAGTCACTAATGACGAGCACACAGCGTGTTAAGTGTTAATGTCTGATACCGCCGTCCAAAACGGTTAGGGGAAAAAAACACTGGAAGAACGAACGACAAGTGTAACCTTAATAGCACCAATAAGAGAAAATAGACAGGTATGTTACGCAAAACGTACCTGTTTCTCGATGTTGATATGTCTCCCTTCACGGCAACAACTTGTTGGGGCGGAAGTTGTCACACCGTCTCTCTGAGTGAGACTGACCAATCAGGAGGCTTCTTGCATCTCTCAGGGGAGGTCCCGCCCATGACAGTTATTTAGAAACGCAAATGCAAAAACTGGAAACGCAAACGCAAAAACTGGAAACGCAAACGCAAAAACTGGAAACGCAAACGAATCTGTGGTTCGTGAGAATAATAATTTTGTTTGTAACAAAAAAAGAGTGGATTTATAAAGATACATTTTTAATCACAAATATATTTCCTTTATTCATAGCATTATTTCATATTTTTCAAATCATAATTTTGTTTGCAAAATTGTTTTTTGTTCTCAAATCCATTATTTTTGATTGCATATTAAAGACACAATATTCTCTCCATAGTTTTCCAGGAGGTTCACTGGACATATGATGTTTTGCCACAGCCTCGCTGTCATGGCGCAAATAGTTAATTGGACAGTTATTTGCAGTCGTGAATGCAGCTAACGCTACGGCCAAATGGGCCGTTCCATAACGGTACGTTAAGACTAATGGTCCCGTTTGTGTAATGGCTGGACGTGCAGACGGGCCCTGATCTGAGAAATGTGTTGATTCTGAAATGACGTCCCCTCATTAATACACAGGACATCTCTGTGAAGACCAAAGAGATCCTGGCCAATCTGGTGGCTCTGGCTGACGAGTGTGAAGACTCCAAAATAACACTGGACGGTTTAAAGCAGCATCATTTTCCTCCGGCCACAGAGAACTTCCTCTTCCATTTGGCAGCGGCTGAGCAGCTCCTGCGGATATAAACGTTTTTTTAGACTGCAGGAAGACAACATTCCCACAGCACAGACTCTGATGTTGTGTTTATCTTTGTTTGTCTTAAATGCTTGTAAACACTCAGGATGATCAACACAGTGTGCAGAGGGGACTCTCTCACAGTGCCCTCCATGTGAGGGAGGAAAGTGTCACTCACATCTGCACTCATGTACTAACACACAACACAGCAGGGCCAGGGTCTGTTTACTGAATCAGAGGATACTTTGGCAGTGCTCTCATTTTATGACAACAATCCTCATGCAAAGACCAAAATCTATCTTTTATAATGACTGATTGTGATGTGTGAAGGTCTTCAGTGGGAACCAAGACCACCGAGGCCAAGCAGGAGGAATGTTGGAGAAAGGAAAAACAGTAGATTTTGGTTCTTTCATGAGTTTTGCTGACTAAAAGAAAACTAGAGGACATTTCCTTCCTTCTCCTTCAACATGAGTCAGTCTGAAGTGTTTGTGTCCAGCTCAGTGAAATGAAGCAGATACACTGTCCTCTTCCAGCTGGTCCGTCACTTACAGACACCACGTCACTGATCAGGTTCCTGTGTAGAGAAATATTTGTTGCATGTGGAGAAGAGTCACGGCCAAATTCCACCAGAACCATGTCCGGTCCGTCTCCGATCCGTCACAGCACCGGATCTGATAGGTTTCTATTCTAGTCGATGTGTTAACTTCCACTGGATCCGCTCTGTTCAGGCTGCGTCTCTGATCCGGCAGGTCAGAGCCCTGACTTTTATTTTTTGCTGGATGCCAGAGCACGATGCATCAATCTCAACAGAGCAGATGGAGCGAGACAGGAAGTCAGGTTTCACCAAAACAAAATGAAAACATCCGGTTAATTTTCAGAATAAAACACTCTGTGTTATCACCAGATCGTATTTCACTTAACTACAACAACAAACCGTCATGATGAGCGGAGCCAGGCCTGGAGTCAACAGGTCAGAGGTTTTCAGAGGACCAGAAAGACAACATGGATGAGGAGAGGAGGAGGAGAATCCTTGATTCCGTGATTACTGCAGGAAAACCTCGGTCACATGACTCCAGCTGTCCGGCGGTCCTGCTCCGTGCTGCGTTCTGAACGAGAGAGCACAGATCAGTAGATCGGAGACGGACCGGTCACAGATCTGGTGGAAGTCCCATGTCAGACGCTGTTTTATCTCAGACTGTATGAATGAATGCAGCTGCAGCAGCTTCATGAACTTGTGAATAGAAAGTGCATGAGGTTATGGAGAGGTTATCAAATATTTCATAACGTGGGTTAATCAACATTTTAAACAAATTTAAAATATGTTCTAATGAATTAAGTGTCAAACTAAACTGCAGGCACATGTAGTTGTGTTGGAGCTTCCTGAAGACGTGTTTAGTAAAAGGTGATTGGGTGCTCATCAATCTTACTGTTTAAGAATAACTATTGGTGCTCTCTTCAACATTGATTCCTTCATGTGTGTCTTTTTTAATCAGTGTGGATATGTGCCATTGTTTTAATACATTAACTAAAGATTTAGTGTCTCAGTATTTCAGACTTTCAGACAAGACATCAAGTGCAATATGTTGAGATGCTCCTGTAACTAAAAAGTCTAAATGTATTTTTTGAATTGATGTAAGATTTCTTAAATACAAATATATCTGCTATTCAAACAAAACAAGTACCACGAAGGAACCGCTTCAATCATTTTAATGTTCAAAAACAAGAGAAAGATAGGAGGAGAAAAGGCTGCTTTCATTTTTAAGACGGTTGAAAACTTCTTATACACCGATCAGCCACAACACCAGGACCACCTGCCTGACAGTGAGCTGAGACATGGACTCCTCCAGACCTCTGAAAGTGTGCGGTGGTATCTGGCGTCCAGGCGTTTGCAGGAGATCCTTAAAGTCCTGGAATTTGTGAGGTAGGGCCTTCATGGATCAGACTTTGATGTCAAGCTCATCCCACAGAGGCATGGATTGAGATCTGAGGAACTCGGAGACTGAATCAACACCTTAGACTCGCTGCCACGATCATCCAGGCCACTTTTCCTCGTTGATCTGTGGTCCAGTTCTGATACTCACGTGCCCACTTTCAGCTCCAGGAGATTCTTTTGTTCGATCAGACCACACAAGCAAGACTTCACTCCCCACACACTAACGTCGGCCTTCCCCATCCAAGACCCTGTCGCAACTTGACTGGTTTTACTCTACCTGGCCCTTTTTTGGTAGATCCTGATCCCTGCAGACTGGAACACCCCACAAAAGCTGCAGCTCTGGAGATGCTCTGACCCCTTTTTTTTAACCATCGCATTTTGGCCTCTGTCAAAGTCGCTCACATCCTTAGACTCTCCCATACTTCCTACTTCCAACACATCAAGGACAAAATGTGGACCCACTGCCTGACATATCCCACCCACTGACAGGTGACTTTGTAAAGAGACAACCAATGACATACACTTCACCTGTCAGTGGTAAACTGTGGCTGATCGGTGTATGTTTCAGCTGCATGATTGATGTAGGTATGTGCTGTCGTCACATCGCCCTACTAGTTACTTTGGTGATTTCTTTGAGAGCAGCTCTTCAGAGTCCTCTGTTGTAGTATAACTGTCCATCGACTGCTGCAGCCTTCAGCTCCTCTTCAACATGCTCCTTCTTTATCTGTGTGAAAGAGGTCCAGATCAGCTGAGCTCATCACAGGACAAACATGAGAGTACAGGAGGGTTTTAAAACTTACTGTCCCAAGCTGAGGAAATAGACTGAATGAGACGGGAATCATCAAGCCGAAAACAAACGCAACACTGATGTGACGGAGGGGAGCCACCAGCAGAGGGTTCCTCTGGAAGAGTCTCCATCTTTAAAAAGAAACAACATACTCAACAGAGCGTTCCGATGTTTTTTCCAGAGAGTCAGGACTACATTTTAAAGAGACTGACCTTTTTAAAAGCAGAACCAGGATGTTAGGGACGGCAGCAGTTGTGCCTAATAGGGCAGCTCTGGATAATGCTGTTTCCTTCACAGCCTGAATGAAAAGAGAACAACACTCTGCACTCAGACGTTCAATAAGACAGGTTTGTGCATTGTTTTTTTTCTCTCTCTTACCTTCTGCCCTGCTGCTTTAGAGAGACCGACTGGATTTCCATCACGATCAAAAACCCTGATCCCCGTTTCTGACTCCTCACTTCTGATGGTGAATACGTTGAAGAAGGCCAGAGCAGCTGCATGTTAAGAAAGCCACAGCTGTTACTAACTGATGCACTGATGTACTTAGGTAACACTTAAACATTGATGTATAGATGTGCTATCTGACATGCACAATTAAGTATTTAACTTCTGGATACAGCACCATTGATGCTGCCGTATTTAAGTTTCACTGATAACACTTACCTGAAAGAGGGATCGGAAGTATTGACCTAAAAATAGTTTGGACTGATGCGCTTCTTATTCCGAGTCTGTTTATGAAAATCTGAGGAAGTGCCTGAAACATTGATGAAGGAAGTTAAAAACAATCAATCTGAAGCTTTTTCATCTCAAAACACAATACTGTTACAACAGTAGAGTCTGCACAGCACAGCTGCCACTAATATGATCAGGTTGTGCTCACCCCTGCACATGTTGCATAGGAAACTGTTCCAGCGAGTAACAGAAGCTGCTTCAAAGATGTCTTCTTCCTCTGGTAGTGAGAGATAAAGAACGATTGAGTAATGCAGAAACAGAGGAAGCAGCAGGTTATAGATTGAAGATTCATAAAGGAGTAAAACATATTTCATACACACACTACCAGTCAAAAGTTTGGACACACCTTCTCATTCAATGGTTTTTATTCATGTTAATTATTTTCAACATTGTAGATTAATACTGAAGACATCAAAACTATGAAATAATCTGGTTTTGCCATAATCTGGATTACAACAGTAGTCAAATAGGGCTATCCATTGTGTACTAACCCTACCTCTGTACAACACAACTGATGGTCTCAAACACATTAAGAAGGCAAGTCATTCTACAACTGAACTCTTGACAAGGCTCATGTTAATTAGAAACCATTCCAGGAGACCACTTCATGAAGCAGACTGAGAGAATACTAAGAGTGTGCAAAGCTGTCATGAAGGAAAAAGGGGGCTACTTTACAGAATCTAAAATCTAAAACACATTCTGCTTTGTTTAACACTTTTTTGTTCATTCAATAATTCCATATATGTTCTTTCATAGTTTTGATGTCTTCAGTATTAATCTACAGTGTTTACAATCATTACAATAAATACAAACCCTTGAATGAGAAGGTGCTTCCAATCTTTGACTAGTGTTGTACGCACATGGGCCAAAGTGTTGGTACCCTTCTGTTAAAGAAAAAAAAAACCACAATGGTCACTGATATTACTTGAAACTGACAAAAGTAATAATAATAAAAAAACACTGAAAATTAACAAATGAAAATCAGATATTGCTTTTGAATTTTGGTTGAACAAAATCATTAAAAAAAACAAACTAATGAAACTGGCCTGGGCAAAATGATGGTACCCTTAGCATAATATTTTGTTGCACAACCTTTTGAGGCAATCACTGCAATCAAGTGATTTCTCTAACTCTCAATGAGACTTCTGTACCTGTGAACAGGTACTTTGTCCCACTCCTCATCCAGCTGTCTAAAGTTTAAAGGGTACCTTCTCCAGACTGCATGTTTCAACTCCTTCCACAGATGTTCAATATGATTCAGATCAGGGCTCCTAGAAGGCCTCTTCAGAGTAGTCCAATGTTTTGCGATGACCTGTGACCTTTTCAATCTTTTCTAGGGGTACCATAACTTTTGTCCAGTTTTTTTTCCTTGTGATTTTTTTTTCAGTTAATCTTTATTTTGTATTACTTTGGTCAGTTTTAAGCTACTTCAGTGACATTTGCTGTTTTTCTGTCTTTATCAGAAGGGTACTACTTTCCATGTGTTATATCATACTTAATGATCTGAATCCTCACCTGCTCTGATGAAGAGTTCCCGTTTGCGTGGTTAAACCCAGCGCTGTAACTCTGCAGCAAGAACTAAAAGAAAGCACACAGTCTTATAGGCACATACAGCAAACTGTAACTTCATTGATTGAACTGTGCTTCATTACCTGCCAAAACAGAGCTGGCTTCACACTGCTGTGTGGCAACAAGCTGGCAATCACCTAAAAACAGACACATTTTAAGAATTCATTTTACAACAAATATCAGAACCAAAGTGACACTTTTTATTTATATATATTTATTTACAACTCTTACCAGAGGTGCTGCCATAGGAAGTAATGCTGGAAAGAATGACAACATCAAGGGCGTGAGTACCTGTTTTACAAGTTAGGAGTTTCATTGATAAATATAATTCATAATAACATGACACACTATGCCATAATTTCAATCTTGTAATTTCCTGTTCAAAAAAGTATGCAGCATTTATTTGCTTTATTTATTTATTTAGTTTTTCTCTGTAAAGCGACTTTGAGTACCAAGAAAAGCGCTTCACAGATCAGATCAGTTATTATTATCATTATCATTATTGTTATTATTTTTACATTTCAGATGTTTTATGATTTATTTAATGTAGAGTTGAATCTAAATCCACATTATTATTTGGGATTTAACCCAGCTAATGAAGGGGAAGTAAATAATAGGTTCAATTTACTTTTGAATCACATTTTTTTAAAGCTTTTTGACAGTTTAAAAACTCTGCTGACTCCATGAAAATAAATGTACAATGTTCTGAGTTTTGAGTGTACCTGGAGGTCTGAAAACTAGTGGTAGGGTTTCTCCTGAATCCCCATGGACAGAAGTCTATAAACACAAACATTAAGCAAGCAGCACAAAGAGCTCCTTCAAATTACAACATATCAACAGCACAGCTTCTGGAGCACACATCATGTGTATGCATTAGACTTTAAACTAACTAACTGTCAAATTTAAGTCATAAGAAAGATGAATGAAATGTTGCTTGCATTCTTACAAGTGAGAGGCTCAGTGCATGTCCATCCTAAAGGAGGAAACAGAAAACACAGATCACTGTCTGTGTCAGGTTAATGAAGCTCAATGACTGATCAGAGAGGCTGAGCAGATAGGATTAGCTGACATAATCTCACCTCTTTGTTTAAAGGGTCTTCTCCTCCAAGTAAAGCGTGGGCCTTCTTTATCTCCACCTGAGGAGAGAATTGTCAATAGTTTTAATATCGCACATTTTCATTCTATCTCTCAGTGTAGGATCACAGTGGTGTCAGAAACACTTACATCTGTGGCACTTAGAGAAGTTGGGTCAAGGAGATTAAACCAAATCCTCAGTCGACCGAAGAAAGACTTGAAAAGAGAAACATATGGTTATTCACTAACTTTAAAGTAATGATGCGTAAACAGTTTAATCTCAAATGACAGCTTCATATAATGTCCTAATCTGTGATGGTGCAGTTACCTGTCCCTGGTTTTTCCAATACAGCAGATTAGGATCCATTAGACCGACGAGTGCACTAACGTCTCATAAATAGTTATACAAACACGTTAAGCTAAGCAGCAAAGCTACAACATTACCAGTATGATTTACCAGTGCTCTTAAGGTCAAGTCTCATTTACAAATTGTAAGCTGCTTCCGCCTTCAGCCATGTGTTCAGATGTGGGCGGGTTCATGGTGCGTTCAGGGACACTAAAAATATCGGAGAAAAGTGTTCAACAGTGGTCACGTTTGTTGACTATAGAGTCTACGATGTCACATAGTTGAATTCTAGGATTCATATTCAAAAAATAAATAAACGACTACATATATGTATCTTGATGATTAGGACATAATTGGCAGTTAATCAGTCAAAGTTACTCATAATCCCATACATGGGATTCAAGTCTCATTTTCTCCACAGCTGCTATTTCCTACGTCAGTTATGAAGCCTTGAACTACTCAGCCGTTAACGTCTGACTTCAGTGCTTCAGAATAAAAGCTTTATAATTCGGAGTTATAATTTCTTCAGTCTTTCACCACATTGTTCTTTCGAAAAAGAAAATAATACTGTTTAATATTTAGCTTATAAAAAAATGTGTTTAATTATTATTTTTTTGCTTGTTAACCGTTGACGTCGAGCACGTTGGTACATGACGTCATGACCTGCTCCCATGGCTCCCACCCTCCTCCTCTGACATACGATAATCCAAAATGGCAGCCACCATCGGAAGACTCCTCAGGACCTCTGTGAGTACAACTTCTCATAACACAGCTTCAAACTCGAAACTGAAACTCATTCTGCTCATATTTTTGTAATAATTGATCACTCGTTCAGATTTATGGTGCAGTTGAGTCAGTGTCCTCTTTATTGGAGGCCTGTCTTCTTCTGTGTCGCACATTATGAACCGGAGGATCAACTGACAGCGTGCAGTCAGACCTCTGGTCCTCGGCCTCTGTTCAAAACAATGATGACAATAAATATCAGACAAAGTAAATTTATACTTTTTATCAAGTTAATCAAATATGTACCTTAAAACGTTCAACATGTCGAAATAAATATAGCTTCAGTTATTCTTTTACTCATATTAATGCGGTTTACATGACAGTGTGCAGGTACTCATACATTCAATGAGTTTGTTTAAGTGTTTTTTTTGTAGGTGTGTTTGTTAAATTTAATTTAAAAACAGCATTAAATAATTCCACCTATGCAGTAAGGTGTAACTGTTATACTTTTGGGATTACAAATACACCAAAACTGAGTGAATGAAGTGTAATACAGTAGTCATTTGTAACATGTGTTACACCTGTGCGGTTTGTTCAACGTGTGTTTCCGGTTTCAGATGTTAAAGCCTTTTATTAAGTCTCCCTTCTTGTAGACAGGCAAACTGCAAGATTAAGATCAAATTAAAACAGTCAGCAGTACAAAAGTGTGAACTGTATAATTTTGATCTTGTATTGAATTAGCCAGCTTTAGGGTTTTATTGTGTAATTTAAAAAGATGCCTTCTTACATTCACAGTCTTTAGTCTTGTTGTAAGACTGAGACACTTCTTGCAGAAACATCTGCAGAAGTGGAGATAAGACTTAGTGCAGCTGATAATACAGCAGTGGTAGGACAATAACAGGCATGTCAAATCTTGATAAAAAAAACTGTTATTGATTTTTTTGCAAAAAATGTAAAGCCTATATTTATTTGAAAATGTTGCAAATCCAACAAATGAGATTGAATATTTGTATTGTTTTTATCATCTACAGTACATAATATCACCAAAAGATTCAGAGACTCTGGAGACATCTCTGTACAACATGTTTGAAACATGTTGCTCGCATCAAACTTAAAATTAGAATATATTTTTCACAAAACAATACAATTTTCACTTTCAGTGTTTAATATGTTGTTTTTGCACTATTTGCAATCAAAATCTGTGTTCACAATTTTTGCTGTATTTTAGTATTTTCATGTTGGTAAAACAAACAGGCTTCATATTTTTGTTTGTTTTTTGGTGATCAGTAAAATTGATTATTTTTCTCTTCTTTTTTTCAGACAGGGGTTGCAGCCCAAGGGTTAAAGGTCACAGCTGCATGCAAACATGGACTATCTAGGACTGCAGGAGGTCTCATCAGTCCTGCACTTCAGAGGGCCTGCTTCTCTACCAGTATGTAAACAAACAAAGTCGTAGGAAAATAGATCCATTCTGATCAGATTCACAATAAATCACATCATCTTTTTTAGATTTTTATATGAGTAACATTTTCAGAATGGTGTCGATGTGTTTGTTTTCCATCAGCAGGTAATGAGTATGAATAACTTACATGACTCTTCTGTATCAGGCACATCAAAATGGGCCGCTGCTGTTACTCAGCCTGCTCCAGCTTTTAAAGCCACAGCAGTCTACAATGGAGAGTTCAAGGATATGAGCCTCGATGACTTCAAGGGGAAATATCTGGTCCTCTTCTTCTACCCCCTGGATTTGTGAGTATCTGTGATATTATAAAGACTTGAAGTGAATGAGGTATTATCTTTGTCTCACTTTGAATTCAACAATCCTCTACTGATGATCAGTGCAGGTCACGCTTCACTAACAGCGCCCTAAAGTTCTTTGTGTTTGTCGTTTCAGCACCTTCGTGTGCCCGACAGAAATCATCGCCTTCAGCGACAAAGCCAGCGAGTTCCACGATGTGAACTGTGAGGTGGTGGGTGTCTCTGTGGACTCTCACTTCACCCACCTGGCATGGATCAACACTCCACGCAAGGTACTTTGTCTCTCTCATCTTTTACTCTCGGTCACTCAGGAGGTTTTAGTTAAAGACTAATATGGTTGTTTTTACAACACTCCGTAATGCTGACACAATCTAAAATGAATTATTTTTTAATGTTGTTTTATTATTATTATCATTATTAAATTGTATTTGTAACTTTTTAAATGCATTAACAAGACAAAACAAATACAATCAAACAGGGGCTCAGCCATGTGAGATGAAATAAAATGTATTATAATACAAATGAAATGAATAAAATAAACAGATATTAAACTAATAGAAAACAGGGGAAGAAAAATGTAGTTGAAAATAATTTCAAATGACAAAATAAATGAATAGAAAAAAGGAAAAAAGAAACATACATAAATGCACACATTTGCACATATACACATGCATACAAACATAAATGATTTAGATAGAGAGAGAAGAAAAGAAAAGAAGAAAAAAAAAGACCATACAAAGCTGCAAATTAAATAGTGTACTCTTGGTTGCTATGCATCAAGTCTGCAGAACATATAGAGAAATACTCCACTTTCAATATTATTTTATTATTTAAAGGACGGAGCAGTAAGTATCTGCAAATAAGACAAACTCAAATAGAGCCTAGCTTCTGTTTGGGATACCCCAGGGTTCCATCCTTGGGCCTCTTTATGATTTTGATAACATAAATGATCTACCTGAGGTCTGAATTAAAGCATTACCTTTATAGTTTGCTGATGACATGCCTTGTTATGTCACGTGTTTTGCACACTGATTCAGGAACAAATGAAAAGCTTTTATCTTCTGAAATGTTTCATAAGAGCAAACTCTTACTCAGTTTAAACAAATCTCATTCCATGATATTCTGTTACAAAAATTACAAATATTAAAAACAAAAAACAAAACACTCATAGATAATATCAGAATATTTCAAGACCATCACATATAACTCACACAAGTCTAAGTAGATGAAGAATTAGCACTGAAGTTCCATTCTGAATAAGTGTGCAAACAGATTATGAGGTCAGTAGAGTTCATTCACTGATAAATCATTCTTGTATTTGAACTTTTGTAACAGTTTAATTTGTCCTTACATCCTGCAGACTACAGACTGTGATGCTGTGTGGGCGGCCACTTGTCCCACTTATCTAAATGAGATTTTTGTTAATCCAAGTTCTTCTAAAAGATGTGACTCATCTCCTCCTCTTTTCAGAAAGTACAAACTTTATCAGTTTCTATTGTGAACATTTATTAAACTTGTGTGTGTGTGTGTGTCTAAATATGAACACTGAACACAGAACTTTTCAAACCTTCCTCAGACATTCACTCATGTATTATATAACACACTCTGGAGTGTCACCGTTCAATCAATCAATCAATCAATCAATCAATCAATCAATCAATCAGACTTGATTTATAAAGTGCTTTTCGTGCAATGACATTGTAACACAAAGTGCTGTACATAAAAACAACTTAAAATAGAATTTTAAAAAAAGAAAGAAAGGTATATATAAAATTACAAATAAAAGACCCCCCCATCCTAATCATAATCCCAACCCCAGCCCCGACTCCAAACCCACCCCACAATCCTAAAATTAAGAACACAATATATGCAACAAGAATAAAAATAATGACAATAAAAATAAAATCAATAAATACATGAACAATAAAAAAGAAGTTGCTGAACGAACTGAGGAAATGCTCTCATGATATCTTAAAGAGGAAACACTGGAGGTAAAATAAGTAGTTAAAACTCAACACAGGAAATTAAAACCACCAAAATAAAATACATTTCTAAGATAATAAAACACTAAAATATTAAACCATTAAAAGAAAATAAGATGCTATACTAAATAAATAAATTTCTAAGATAATAAATCAATGAAATATTAAACAATTAAGAGAAAACAAGATGCTATACTTAATAAATAAACAAATAAATGAAATAAAATAAAAAGTGACTAAAATTTGAACTAGATAATAAATAAATAAAGGAAAGTAAGGTGAAATAAAACTGTTATAAGAATGAAACTCTGTTTAAAAGCGAGACTTTAAAGGTTGGTCTTGAGTTTTCTTTTAAAAATGTTGATGCTCTGTGCGGCCCTCAGATTTTCAGGTAGGGTGTTCCACAGGCATCCAATGTGTCAGACGTCACTTAATCAATGCACACTGAAACACAGAGAACAATGTCTTTGGAACAATCTACCTACAGCTGTACAATCAGCATTAACATGAACGGTCAATGATAAGTCTTGTGACACTTATTGAATCTCATTGTGATGTCTCATAAACATACAACTATAGAACTGTTCTTTTTAACTGATCTGTTGCTGCTTATTATAACTAATGTTATTCCTAGAGGGAGGGAGTCTAAACTCTTGACGCAGCAGTTATTGTGTTAACCTCGTGGGTACTATTTTCTGTTTTGTCAGACTGGAGGCTTGGGAAACATCCACATCCCCCTGCTCTCAGACCTCAACAAGCAGATTTCCAGAGACTACGGAGTGCTGCTGGAGGGTCCGGGCATTGCGCTGAGGTTTGAGGAATTAAAATTTAAACGATTTAAAAAGAGAACAATTTTCATTTCTATCTGCTTCTGGGTCTGTTTTTCTTTTCTGCACCGTTTGTAAAAAGCAGATAATTTTGATCTTAAATCACATTAAAGTATCCTCTGAAGAAAACTGTATGTTGATGTGAAATGAAACCCAAAGATTTTCTGTTGTAACCGCGTTTGCTGCTGCTGTCACGTCTTCTCTGACTGCTTTTATTAGAGACCTTTAGAAATGGTTCAGTTGGTAATGTTCCTGCTGTAGTGGAGTTGCAGAATTGTTTGCTATTTTTAAGGCCCAGACTTTCAGCCGGCTTCATTCTGGTCTGTGCGTTTCAAATTGATTTCCTTGATGGAATCAGAAAGATGTATGTCACATATGGACGTTACAGACAGCATGTGAGGAGCTGGCACGATTACGTTCTCATACTCACTGTGTTTGTACTGAATATAAGACTGTGTCTGCAAGGGTGTGTCTCCTGTGGTAGTAGGTGTGAGAATACAGCTGCTATCATCACAGTTCTTTTTCTTGCAGGGCTGATCTCTGTGTTGCCTGTATGACTGTGGATTTCTTTATTTGTCCAGGAAAGCAGACAGTTGTTGAGAATGTCTGTTTTTTTAATGCATGCTGTGTTATCATTGTCCTTCAGGGGCCTGTTCCTCATTGATCCGAATGGTGTGGTGAAGCATATGAGTGTGAACGACCTGCCTGTGGGCCGTTGTGTGGAGGAGACTCTGCGTTTGGTAAAAGCGTTCCAGTTTGTGGAGACCCACGGCGAGGTGTGTCCAGCCAGCTGGACCCCCAAGTCCCCAACGGTGAGTTCCTTCAAAGCTCAAGCAGATCAGAACTTCCTAAACTTCAGTAATCATGGGCCCAATCTCAATGTCCACACCATAGACTGTATAAATAATGGACGTAGTATCGGTGACGTCACCCCTCTGTTTCTGAAGCGCTGTTTTGAAGCCAATTATTGGTGGGAGCCATATTGGAATTGCTGAACTCAACCAAACATAGGGTGCTTCTCAAAGCTCTAAACTTCAGTCTCCTCGCTCCTCGCTCCTCGCTCCTCGCTCCTCGCTCCTCGCTCCTCGCTCCTCGCTCCCTCGCTCCTCGCTCCCTCGCTCCTCGCTCCCTCGCTCCTCGCTCCCTCGCTCCTCGCTCGAACCGGAAGTACTTACTGACGCGCCATTTTAATTTGCGTCCCAAAGCTCTAAACGCTGCTGGAGGAGAGAGGAGCGAGGAGCGAGGAGACTGATCCGAGGAGGGATAATCGAGGAAACACGAGAGCAGACTTTGCGGAAGTCTCTTCTCTGACAGACACGCCCCCTTATCGAATACCTCTCACTGATTGGACGCTGCAGCGGCTCGGACTTAACCGAAACTTAACATCAGCTGAGTTTAATAAGAGAGAAAAGACGGACCTTAAAACAGTCACTAAGGGTGCCCTGAAACAGATCATACACATACGCTTGTTTCTAAACAGTCTGTCTGTGATGAGCTGAGATTGAAAAGTGTTTGATGTGAGTTTAAAACACAAAATACTCAACGCAAAATCATAAATTCAATAGAACAGAGGATGGTATATGTTATATCTGATTGTTTTTGTCAGATTCACTGTCTAATAAAATAGAGTAATAGATAATAGATAATCATATTCATGATCAGTTATTCCTCCTGTTAGTTTCCCCATTTGTTCTCTTTTTCTTCATGAAGAGAAGTCTGACAGTACTGTTTGTCTGTAAAAACACTTGTTATATTTCCTGTCAGGTTAATAAAGTTTCATACGAGGCTGATCATTAATGAACACAGGGTTTGAAAAGAGTTGCATGGTTTCTATTTTCCCTTAAAGTAATAATTAATTTAATAATGAGGCATTTTACCGGTGAATCGATCCGTGATGCTTCAGGACAGAATACACAGGGAGCAGATTCTCTTCATGTGCAGGTGTGTGTTAAACATGTAAACACAGAGACAGAGCTCTGTCACTGTTTATATTGATCAGAGTTATTACAGTGAACATGTGTGCAGACACAAACAGCTGTTAAAGCCGTCATCACAAACAGACGTCGCTTCACGTGACGTTCCGGGGGAGGGGACGTCTCATTTCTCTAAATACAAATCTCCTCGTTTCCTCTCTCCTCTGGTTTCATTTCCTCGCATCTCTGGTGGGCGGGACTAAGACGTGAGGAAGAGACGCGAGGATGGACGTTTAGAGCTTTGAGAAGCACCCATAGTGTGAGGTAAAGAGGCGGGGTGTGAGCCTCCTAGACAACAGCTGTGTTCTCGCCTGTCAGTCAAGTCAGTCATGTCCTTATTTGGGCAAAAACTCGTAATCGTAATATCTTCTGAACTGCCATGTTAGAAAAAATGTAACCCCCGTACAGTGTGTGCCGATATAGAGACTAGCTACGTAGACCCAAGCCGTGTTTTTGAACCAGGCTGTAAACATGTTTATTTCTGCTGCAAAGATCGTCTTTTTGGAATTGGTGTCTATATGGTTTCTGGTGTTTCTGCAGCCAGCCCCAAGTGGATTCTCGATGAACTGCAGTTTATAACACTTCCGCATGGGCTTCATATTTTGAGACTAGAGGTTGCGGCTGGGTTCACATTCACACACTCTCAGACTTTGAGGCGTGTTCCCGCTAGGTCTCACTGTCAAACCATCAAGTGTGTGAAGGATCCATCGCAGACTTTTTTAAGCCCTTTATGCCCCCTTTCTGTAAGTGGGTATTTTTGCAGACTTAGCGGAAGGGAATTACCCAGAGTTCATAGCATTGTGACGTGAAACACAGGATTCACAGGGGAAGCCCACAAGCATGGAGAGTAACAACAAGAAGCAGGGAAGGTACAACCAATGCTGCGTTACAAAAAGGTTTGTCTGTAAGTAAAAATATAGAAAACAGCCTTCATCAGCCAAAATATATTTATCTTCACATATATAGTATAATTAATATATTTATATATTTTAAATTGGGTGGTTAAACAGTCTGTACGGTAAGAGCCTGGATCACATGACAATCAGTCAGTTGGTCCCTTAAGCGCCTTGAATTTGAGGAAAGTAAAAATTGTAGAATAAAGTTTACTAATGCCGCTAGGGTGAGCTACACAACGTCATGCAGGTCATGTGGGAAGTCCCAAAGTGCCGTCCCATTCCCAGTTCTTCAGTTTGGAGCCCTTACAGCCTCCTGCCCTCAATCACTTTCCAGGTGAAAGTCAAGAAGGGCTCAGGGCTCAGGGTTTAGGGAGGACATTGAGATTGGGCCATGTTCTTCTCCTTCAACTTGAGTTGTGTTCAGACAGAGGTAGTCAAGAGTAGTTTGAGTTCATTTGGTGTAACTGTTTCTGTTTCAGATCAAACCGACTCCTGAAGGTTCAAAGGAGTACTTTGAAAAAGTCAACTGAGAAGACAAAGTTCAAACAGCTGATGCAGTGAATGGTACTAATCTAAAAGCCATTGTACACATAGTTTAAATGTTGTATTTACTCACACGTGGCAGAGTACTGTAATAAATCTATTCTTTATAAGAGACTGCTGTTTTCTTTTGTGTGTACACTTTAATGCTCCTTATTGTCTGAATGTGATCGCTGTACTCATGGGGTTTATTTTGTTCTCCTCTTCTTCCTGTTGACATTCTGCAAATATACACACTGTGTAGTCCTAATGTTGTATTATATCTCAACAACCAGTGGTGGACAGTAACAAAGTAAATGTACTGAAGTACATGTTTTGAGTATCTGTACTTTACTTGAGTATTATTTTTTGGGGAACTTATTGCTTTTAAATACAAATATCATACTTTAGACTCCTACATTTCTATCAGTGCTCTAGTTACTCACTACTTTATCTTTGAAGTCAGCTGATGAGTTTTCTTTTCTGAAATCAGATCCCAAAGACCGTAAACTGTTCTTGTACTGTTTGGTTTGTCTCAGAGGTGTAGCTGTACCTCGGTTGAGCGTAGATCAAACGTTCTTCAGATCAGCTAACACACTGCTTTGATTCCAGAGGAGCATTGTAAACTTGTCTGTGCTTGTAGTAACTTAGTTTAGATTTCATGGTAGACTCTTTAGATATGAAATCATGTTTTCTAGATAAACAGAACGGAGCAGAATGTTTACCCATACATTCTTGACTGACCTCATGCTTTGTGAAAATACATTTAGAGATATTTTAAAAAGTACTTTGAATACTTCAGTATTTTTAAAAGCAAGTACTCCAGGACTTTAACTCAAGTCAGAATCTGACTGAACAACTTTCACTTGTATTGGAGTAATGTTTGACCAGGAGGATCTATACTCTGACTGAAGTAATGAACACGTGGACTTTGTCCAACACTGTTTATAACTAGCCAACCACTGAAATAGTATTTACTCTTGAATGAAAAACACACGTAATAACCCCTGTACATAAACATGTTTATTTTTCTTTTTACAGCAAGTTAATATGCAGTTTCAAAATGTCTAGTCAGACATCGGTACACAAGATGAGGTGCCAAAATCAACTTCAGTGGGGGCAGAATTGGAAATTGGAAATGAAAAGGCATTGCCACTTCTTATACAAGTAGGGTACATACTGTATTTACACAAAATGAAAAAAAAGCGTTTGAAACACTGCAGCACTGTGTGGTTATGAAAACATCTAGTTTTAAGTGTACATAAACTTCACTTTGTACAGTATGTTTGCAGAAACAAAGCATTTGCCTCATTCCGTCTGACATTCACAAACGATGCTTCAGGTTAGGCAACAGAACGAGCATATGAGGGTAATGGCTTTCCCAGGAAATGAAGAGCCTTTTAAAGCTTTAAATAATATATGAAAGAAAGAATAAGAACAGTGCCCATACGCAGGCCTACCAGCCGTCAAAATGTACCGTCTACATTTTGAGTCGGAGGAGAAAACAAACCTGACAGCGCTGACTGAAGTGTAGTTCGATGAGCACATTGTTTGGTGAAACTTCATGCAATTTCAGGCAAGATGTAACAGCGCCACCAGCCCCATCCCAAGCACCAAACAAAGACCAAAAAAAGCAACTTCTTTAAACTTGAATGAATCATTTAAAAAAAACACCCTGTAGTAAATCTGTACAACGAAAATACATCTGGGATCTACATCTAGAGTTACATTATTAAGGTTATATACACTCCCCCCGATCCATATATTATCTTTACAAGTAGACTTCATTCAAACCCAAACATTAA
The DNA here is from genome assembly GCF_009762535.1 of Notolabrus celidotus. NCBI lineage: Eukaryota > Metazoa > Chordata > Actinopteri > Labriformes > Labridae > Notolabrus > Notolabrus celidotus. The sequence continues at coordinate 35,006,277 of NC_048275.1, read as the reverse complement.
GAAAACCCAGACAAAACAAGGAAATGAGATCACATCAAACATCCATTTAAAAATCGGTTTCTTACTGTACCTCAGCGGTTGATCAGGCCCTCGCTCTCGTCTGTACAGTAAACTACAGCAGGACTAAAATCGTTGGACTGGATGGACTGCTACTGTAGAAGGGACTCAAGAGTTGTTGAAAAGGGGGGATGGTCTCTGAGTGGCAAACTTTTAGTATATCATCTTTTGGAGTTGGAAGTGAATCAAACATAACGGTCGTATGTAGAAACAATATTTCAGGTGACTTCAAGAATACAAAATAGAAATCAAGTGAAAACATGGGCACAAACCCAACTCTCCAATATTCTGACACAATAGAACAAAGGCTTTCAATACACTTCGGCCTCTTCACTGAAGAGAGCTACACTAATGCCATCAATACACATGTATGTTCTGTGGTCTCAGGTGGGACTGGGTTGGAAAGAGAAGCCATGTCAGCCTTAAACATTTGCCTCAACGTTTTTGTGAAAGCAACAGATAAAAACAGAACCTTGTGTTGATCTTTTTTTCTTTTTTGCAGATTTGCTCTGGTTCACTTTAAGTTACGGCGCTGAAATTCATTCATAAAATGGAAAAACTACATTGTACAAAGTGAGATTCTCATAATCTCTTTGCAAGAAAGAAAAGTAATAAAGAATGATTTGTGCCCGCCGTCTCTCGGGATACGCCCAGGCAAAATCTTTTAATATCCCTGTGTTGTTGCTTTGCTGTTTAGTCAGTCAATTTTCACATTTGTGTAGATCTTCCTCACGAAGGCACTTGTTCCCATGTATCCCACAGCACCTGCAAAACAAAGGGCTTCTTTTAGATTACATGGCAAAACCAAAAACTCATTTTCCCTTAATCTGACTGATAAGGACACACATCAGAAGACAAACAGTTGACTGTAAAGATGAATGAATGAATGAGTATTTTTATTTTGGTCATTCATTTGAAAAGAACAAAAGCCTACAGTTTGTGTGAGTAGTCATCAAACCAAAAAAACGACAACACAATTTTACATGTTGATATTTATTTGTTTCTTGCCAATCACGATTCTAAAGTTCTGTCCTGAGAGCCACGACTGAGTCAGTTGATTTTACTCTGACGACCATTTGATTTTGTTTTTGCTTTTAACTTATTGCTAATTTCTAGAATTGGGAAAACAGGCAAATGATCACTAATATCTGTCACCAATAAACTACTTTTTATCTTCCCATTCATATGATTCATGAATATATTGTGAATCAGGGTTGCAGTGTCCTTTGTGATCCTGCTAGGTCTTAAAATCAGAGGACAGAGACTCAAACTAAACACAGTAATGAGAAATTCTGTAGTTTTAGAATGTTCATTTGCTTTCATCAGATCGATATTAAAGTCACTGCAAACCAAAATGACTTTATCATTATGATTTTCATGTGTTCTATAAATGCAACTGATTCATATATGTTTGGATCTTTCAATCCTGATTTCTATAGTTACCCATTCCATCAAATTATCAACATGAGTTGTCATATCACAAACAACCTTACATTGAAATTCAGACAGCACAAACAGGGCAACACCCCCTCCTCTCTTATTTGCCCTGTTTTGCCAAAACATTTCACAGCCCTCTAATTCGTCCTGTAGTTCTTTATTGACACTCAAACAGGTCTCTCAATTCACACTGAACCTTTGTTTAAACTTTTGAAGGTAATCTTTCACTTCAGAAAAGTTGCTGTAGAGGCTCCTACTGTTAAAGACATCTGATCAAGGTATGAACCATCACTGAATAATCCTGTCAGTAAAAACCAGGATACACAAAACATCAAGTACAGACTGACAAGTCTACAACGAGGTGTTTTAAAGGGGTCAGTCTGGCTTCATCCTACACAGGGTGGAGAAATCAGGTCTGGCTTACAGCTGGAGAGGAGAAGTTGCATCAACTTAAAGCTACAGCGCGAGTGTGATGGAGACACTGTACTCTGCTCTGAAAACATCACATTCCCTGCAAGAACCAATCAACAGAGGGATTGAATCCTGAGGGAGGCAAGTATGCAAACCACATCTATCTATCTATCTATCTATCTATCTATCTATCTATCTATCTATCTATCTATCTATCCATCTATCTATCCACCCCTCTATCTATCCATCTATCTATCTATCCACCCCTCTATCTATCTATCCACCCCTCTATCTATCTATCCACCCCTCTATCCACCCCTCTATCCACCCCTCTATCTATCTATCTATCTATCTATCTATCTATCTATCTATCTATCTATCTATCTATCTATCTATCCATCTATCCATCTATCTATCTATCTATCCATCCACCCCTCTATCTATCTATCTATCTATCTATCTATCTATCTATCTATCTATCTATCTATCTATCTATCTATCTATCTATCTATCTATCTATCTATCTATCTATCTATCTATCTATCTATCTATCCATCCACCCCTCTATCTATCTATCTATCTATCTATCTATCTATCTATCTATCTATCTATCTATCTATCTATCTATCTATCTATCCACCCCTCTATCTATCTATCTATCTATCTATCTATCTATCTATCTATCTATCTATCTATCTATCTATCTATCTATCTATCCACCCCTCTATCTATCTATCTATCTATCTATCTATCTATCTATCTATCTATCTATCTATCTATCTATCTATCCATCCACCCCTCTATCTATCTATCTATCTATCTATCTATCTATCTATCTATCTATCTATCTATCTATCTATCCATCCACCCCTCTATCTATCTATCTATCTATCTATCTATCTATCTATCTATCTATCTATCTATCTATCAGAACAGCTGTAGTTTATAACATAAACTGATATAGGTTTATGTTCTACAGCTGCTCTGTGTCTCATGTCTGCATCCCCCTGTCTCTTGCTCCTTTGCTAACCTTCCATGTGTATTCACTTTGATACAGTATGACATTATTTTCAGCATCTACCTTGGTGTCAAAGTATTCCCCTGTTTCGTCTGTCACAGAGCAGTGCTGCTGTATGACACTCTGTCACAGCTGCGTTCATGTTCTTTAATGGTTTGGGTTCCCTGCACACACTGAGACAGCTACAACCAGGGATGTAAGGATATATCACAAGACGGTTTCCCTGATATTCCTGAAGACAAACATGTCAATTCACAGCCAGGAGCACAAGCTGCACTTTAGTTTATTTAAAGAGATTTACCTTATTTATTTTAATATTTAATTATTTCATTTGGAAATCGTTCACTTTCCATTTCTCTATCATTGTTCTGAAATTTTCCAACAAGGTGTTTTTGTACGGTCATTTTGAGTTTTTTTGCAAGGTGCTGAAAAAAAGTGTGCAGTGGTTTTATTTGAGTTACAACACACCTTAAAAATGAAAAAGGATGACTTTGTTTACAAAGAAATATAAGAGAAGAAATATATACTGCAGCCATCCACATCTGAGAATTGAAATAAAATAATAGTTATTTTAATTTTGAGTTCAATCCAGTTTTCTTGAAAAATTGTTATAGAATCTTGAGTGAATCGTATCGTTAACCAAAAATCAGGATTCAAATGGAATCGTGGGTTGAGTGTATCCTTACATCCCTAGCTACAACTGATGTGTTTCTAGAGGCAGTTTAAAATCCCTCTTTGGTTATATATTTGTGATTACACTTGCCCATAATTGGACTGATCTTAATCTAATTTATAAATGTTACATACACACAGAACAGGGCCTTAAAGTGGCACAAGTTTGTGATCTTTCAAACCAAACTGGACAGTAACATGTTGCTCAGGTAAGCAAACTCTGACCAGTGACCAATGTGTGCAGCCACTTTCAATAGCAGTAGAGCTGCGTTCAATACTACTGATTTGGTGCACCGCCATTGTGAATCTGGCGTCCTGTGAGAGTTGCGAGCAGTATTGCATGCATACCAGCTGCGTGGGTCTCACAGAGCAGAGCATGTGAAACTGATTGTGAGTTTTACAACAACGCAGCTGGACGAAGCTGAGGACATCTTTCAGTGTTTTGGGTGCAGCTCTGTTATATGGAGCGCCTGCAAGCTGGTACAGGCACACAACTAGAGCTGCACAGATTCATACTGACACGTCATCCTCTCTATCAGCTGATCTCAACATCCTCTCGTTTGGTGGTCCGTTTAAGCTGCAAGTCTTCCTGTCTCTGCCTCTCCCAAGAATCCACCTGGAGGCTCTGGGGGGGGTTATTCTGATCTCATTACTCCTTTATGTCTGCATTTAAGTTGTTTAAGTTGTTCTGCAAGGAGTAATGAGGTTCAGAGCCTAGACGCAAACACAAATACTGTATCCTATATTAATAAACTTCAGCTCAAAGTAACGTGAGGTGTCTGACTGAACTAGGCTTAAACCAGCAACAGATCAAGACTCAGTATTGGCAGACACTTGATGCTAAAACATCAGATCGCGACCTCCCTCATTAAAAGCTTGCACACACCTCAATGTCTGTGTCAGGAAGTTTCTCTTTGTTGTCTTAAGACCACAGAAGGAACCTTTGATCTGCAGACTTATTTGCTGCTTTTTTCAATGTGTAAGGTGTTTTGCAAATGTGGGTGTCCATAATCCCAGGTGGATAATCTTTTATATATTGAATCCTGCATGCAAGTGTGTCTGCAGGGTGGTAGAAATCTAAACTTCAATGGGGCACTGATTTTGGTTTTGGGGGTATGTTCTCTTCCTGAATGGAATATGCATTGTGAAAGCAATTCAGGCATTCAGGCATGTTTGATGCTTATAAATGGACCCCTCTTATAAACAGAAGGCTTTCATCAGATTGACACAAGAGATTTAAATGGGTCTGACTTTGAACACTCGCACCTTAGAGGAAAAGTAAGAAGTTTATCTTTAGAATATAAAATGTCTTTGCACTAGGCCGGACTAATGGAGTGAAACATTTATGGCACTCCATGTCTGTTACACTTTGAATAAGTCTGGGATTTACCTCAGCCAGATCTCATCCTACCTCAGATTACACTCGACTGCAGGCAAAAGTGACCGAGATCCTGAGCAGTTATAACAATCTGAACCAAACCTGTCACATGGGATCTGAGCTTTTAGACCACGTTCATATGTGGTCCTCCATCAGATACAGGTCAGAGGCTGTATTCACAAAGAGCTGCTCCTATTGATGAAACTCTACATCATGACGTCTTCCTAGGATTTCTTCTTACAGTTAAGACTAGATCCTGCGTCAGAGACATACATTATCCACATCATTTTAGCCCTTAAGAGACACTTCAGGTGAGAAACTGTCAGGAGTGGTGACTCACTCGTTACTGTGTAATAAGACTTGTTATTAATGAAGGAGCAAAGCTAACATCACATTGGTGGCAACAAAACGTTTAAAATGACAGACACTTCACACTGCAGTCATTTCATTTAAGGAGAGGCAGAGCAGCTGACATCTCTCTGATCATCAACAGAGAGCAGAGAGAGAGCAGACCGCACATCGGTTCATCGATCTGAGGTGCCAATCTTAGACGGTCAGCCTGACCAGGTATAGAAAGTCTGTGTGTGTGAAACACGGCTTTAATTATCAGCATGTGAAGAGGCTTCTGTGCAGAGGGCAAGTGTCTTCATACATTCTGTAGGCTTTGTACTGTACTGTACTGTACTGTACTATACTATACATAAGAATGTATCTTAAACACTACCCAGTAACAGTTTAGATTTGATCTGCTGTCATTAAAGAAAACTTTGACTGAAAAAAAGACCTGATGAGGCTGCAGACATCATTTGTTTATTTTGCTAAATCGACCACTGGAGTGCCGGCGTCGGCTGATGCCAATATTTCAAAATACTTTTGATTGGTTGACAGATTAATTGGTCTCTCTTGAGATTTAATCGTTCTTCTATGTCTGTTCTCACAAAGAGAGCTTTTTTCCCCCTCTTTCTATGGATCAGCCAATCACAGCTAGACACTCTTTCAAAAGCAATGTGGGCAACCATCCTCCATGAGATCAAAGTTTCTGTCTCCTCTTTGCTTACAATGTCTCTGAGTGTTCCTTCATCATTCCTAGGCCAGGACTCTTTGCTAAAAGCTTTTAAGCTCGGTTAAGAGCTCTGATCTTCCACACACACCACGTCACTCAGAAGCAACACTCGCTGCAGGTCTGTGCTGCTGGGATGGGCATGAGCAAACAGACATCTTAGAGAGCTGCAGTAGAGGAAGTTCCTCCTCCTCTCTATCATTTGCTCATAGATCTGCTGGCCAACACAACAATTGAATTTAATATGAAACCACGTTAATCAAAGGCCACCATGTGTCCTTCTCTAAACTCTGTTCTGTGTGTGATATCTTTGTTGTTGATCTTTTGCACACATCTATCACCTAAGGTCTGCAGCCGTGGGAATTTGATAAGAGCCGCCTTTACTGAGTAATATGAACAGCCAGAGACAGAAATCTGATATGAGCGATAAATCCGAGCTGATCATTAAGCCTTGCCTCTGTGTCAAACGTTGCTTTGGTTCAGAACAGTCCTTGAGTGTTTAAACAAACAGATCCGGGACTCACCACACATGATTCCTAGAGCAGTGCTGAACACAGCCATGTAGCCGAAGTAGAAAGATGTCTGGAACAATCCGTACATCCTGGAAGAGAAGAGGATTCATCAGATGAGAAATGTATTAGGTCTTTCTGACATGGTTATTGTTTTATCATTTATAAATGTCAGAATATAAGAAACACTTATTATGGAACCACAAAGTGTTGAAGGAAGTTCAATACTTACTTGGTTTTGAAAAAGTAGTAGTAAAAGGAGTACATGTAAACATAGACAGCAGTGGATGCAGCGGAGAGGAAGCTTGTCCATTGCCTAGAAAACAAAAGACAGTTAGAGAGAGTTCCTACACACATGAAATCAAATTTAAGACTTTTTAATACTTGAATCCTGCTGCCGGTGTCAGACTGAGTGATTACACCTGACGAGTGACAAATGCTGGCCTATAGGTGCATTTCAACCAAGAGTTCCGGGGTCTTTTGGCCCCCAGAACTACTTTACCCTGAACTAAAAGGTTCCTGTGCCCCCATTGTTGTCTGCGTTTCGACCGCGGGCTGAAGTCCCGGGTAGATTGTGCAAATCAGGCCAGTGATGTATGGAGAAAAAAAAAGTAAATGTACTACACCACCAGACCAGTAGAGGGCAGTAAAACAAAGACGAATGCCATTCATCACAGATGACACCATAGAAGCAGATGGACAGGCAGGTATCATTATGAGCAACACAACAGTTAGCCTGTTAGCATGAAGAGACTCAGCTGGTGCTGTTTTAGATGGTGCTATATTTCATCACAGATGGATTCACTGAATCAACACATGAGAGGAGATAAGCGCGAGTAGCAAAGACGTTTCAACACGGCTTTAAAATCCTTTTGAACTCACAAAGCCGTGATCGCAGAGATCGGCCGGTGTTTTGGTTTAAACAGCGACCCTGTTAACTGTAGACTTTCACCAGGATGCATCCCTCATAAACGTCTTTAGAAGATCATTAAATATCTGATGAGGATATTTTGAAATCTTGATAAAAACTAAACTAGTTTGCATTCCCAGGAACTCCCTCTGTGTTTCAACAGCTGTGTAAACTCCACAAACACTGACACGTTCAGCTGAAGGTCTCCAGTTTACAGGGTCACTTTTAAAACCGGAACACCGGGAGAGATGCATTTGTGGTGGGCTGAGAGAAGACTACTGTTACAAGCTGCTAAATCAAGAGAATCACAGCTTCTTCTTTTGAAAAGTACACACACATACACAAAAGATAGAACAAATAAAAACTAATGAAAGAGAAATCAAGAGAATCACAGATGTGTGTGATGTTATTGTGGACGGAGGGCGAAATAAAAACACTGCGGTTAATCTACCAATCAGACACGTTCAGCATTGCAGGCCCGGACCCCGAAAGTCCTGGGACCATTGAAAAGTACTACCCCCTTAGCAGGGGCTTTTTAGGGGGGAGATCATCTACCCCTGAACTAAATTTAGACCCTGGGTCCAGTGGTCGAAATGCATGTAGTTCCGGGGTAAAGTTCCTCCTGTTAAAAACGCCTTATTATGACGAATTGTTCTGTCTTTACTTTGGTTGGAGTAACTAAAGTCCCATACACCCATTAAGAGTCCAGACAGAACGTGGACCAATCATACTGATGTTCCCTATCAAAATAAGAGCTTAACACAGAGAATGGAGCGCTGTAACTGAACATGAACAGACATCAGACGTAAATATAGTATAATATAATAATAGTCACGTGGAAAACAAAACCCACACGAACATCATGTAACATACTATATTTGATAAAGTATTCAGGCATGTATCAAAGTGCCATCTAAAATGTAAGACCTCTCACAAGTGAAAATAAGAAATTTTAAGGCCTTTCATTTTGAAAACCTGATATTAGACGTTTTTTAAGACTTTTCCAGGATCTGTGTGAACCCTGGTTAGAGACTAATGCTGTAGGTTCGGTCATTTATTGACTCACAACATTTGAACTTTAAGTTTAACATCAAATATAATGTTGAAATCCTGAGGAAGATTAACGTCTGATACGAGAAGTTAAAAACAGAACCACACTCACCATCTGTAGTCCTCAGCATTGAGCAGGAAGTATGTACACACGATGGTGACACACACGGTCACGATGCACAGGATCACCAGGACAAGCATCATGAAGCCGTACACGTAGTAGATTTTATAGGCCCAAAATGACGTGAAGATAAAGTACCTGGACATGAGGACAGAAAACATGTCACCTGCTGCAAACATCCATTGTCAGCACATACCGAGCGTCTCAGCGGACTTACATTTCAATGAAAATGGACCCAAATGGAAGGATTCCTCCGAGGCAGACGATGACAGCTGGCTCCATGAACCTGAGAGATCACAAGATCAGAGTATGAATACAAAAGTACACCCCCCCACACACACAGGCAGGGATACATGACCTATTGTGTAATGAGAAAGAAAACAGAAAAGCGAGACACAGGATGGAAATTCTAGCAAAGTATGACAGCGGCCTGAGGTCACTTCTACCATTTCCTGTTGGCAGCTCGCCACGGTGCTTGGCAGAAGATTGGAAATGTTAATGCACTCTGTTTATTGCTTCGCTATTTTTTGTTACCCAAAAGACTTTGTGCAGACAGCAAGCCATTATCTACGTCAGTCCTGATGCCAAACACTTGACCACGGGCCCTACAGGATTAATTTCATGCGTGAATGCACCTTCCTCACTGCCCACTGCTCGTTCCTTACACTCCTCTCTGCACCCAAAGATAGACCGTGTATCCATTAAGACTCAACACAGTGCTGTTACGATGACCATTTACACCATTCACTTTATCACATTCATTAATCACCGCTGAGCTATTTTAAGACGTCACATTTGGCTCATGTGGGTAGCCAAACCTCCTTTTTTTTTACTTAATAAATGAAATCACTGAAATATTATTATTCAATGTGTAATGTATAAATACTTTGTTGAATTTTTTCACATTTTTGTACCATAAGACGTACAACCGTCTCAGACTCGGCTCCAGTTTCTAAAAAGTTACATGGTACTCAGAGACTAAAACAAGCCCAGCTGTGTCAGACCCAGGTCATACCATTTCTTCTCCGGGATTGGTCGAGGCACAGCGTTAACTCTGCAGGGGAAGTTTGGCTGGCCGGACAGATTCCTCCCGAGGATTGTTCCCACAAGGTTTAGTGGCAGGATGACAAAGAAGCAGATGCAGCAGACGGCAACCTGCAGAAAACAAAACAAACATTCAGCTTTGTTTGTCCCTGCATGGAGAGTTCAGATCCATCATGATTTATCTCATTTTTCCTCTGACACGTCCATGTTTCCTACAGGTAATGACAGTGTTGTAGTCAAGACCACATTAGATGAGACCAAGACATGTCTGAGACTAGAGCGCACTGAGACCAAGAAAAGACCAAGACATTTAGGGATCCAGACCGAGTCAAGACCAAGACCAAGACCATGTATATCAATGAAAAATCATGATGAGAGTTAACAAAATAAAAGATGTCTGTATATTTTATTTAAGTTTGCTTTTGGGTCTCCCGTGGCGCGTTGGGTCCTTTGGCCTGACTGCTCTCGTGGCCCGGGTGCTGGGCTGAACCGCTCGGCTGATCTGACCCAAGTGGTATCATCTGCACCAGTGGTGGTCTTGTTACAGAAATAGAACACAGCACGGCGGCAACCCTCTGCGACCCAAGCTTCAGTAATGATTGTTGACACTAGGGGTTAATCATTGGTATCACCGCACAGAGTTTTTGGTGTCATGGTGAGATGGTACCTCTCCATCTAAGTGTCTTAGGTCTCTCTCTCCTTCTCTTTCCCTGTCCCTTTGTATATCCTTATGTAATCTTTCTTTCACTTTCTTTTATTATTTGTTTTGGTCCACCTAGGTGTGCACGCCCTCTTTTACAGAACATGATATTAGCTGTCAATAAAAGATAGGCCAGAGTTCTAAGAGGGATGGTGATGGTCTCATGCACACAGTCACAAGCACAGAAGAAAAATGTTTTCTTTCTTTTCTTTTGCTGCAAGAATAAATTGCATTAATATTTGACAGTTTGTGACAAACATGACACAAACCAGAAATATATATGCAGACAAGAGGGAAAAAGTTTGCTTTAAATACAATTGACAGTAACAAACAAGGTTTGGTTTGTCTTTGTTGCTTTATTTTGACGCGCTGAGTGCGAGTAAAAATGCTTTCAATCCCGAGACAAGACCGAGAGTTTAAATAAGCGGTCTTGAGACCAAGACCGGTCTCAAGTACTACAACACTAGGTATATATGTCTGTTCTTTTATTGGATTTTTATTTGATCTTTCAGTGTTTTTACTTTATTTGTTTATTTATTTATTTTTTGTGTTTTTTAACTATTTTTAAAGCTCCTGTGAGGAGTTTTTAAGCGGTCATGAAATGGACTGAAATTAACAGTGATGGCTTTTTATGACCTAGAAAAGTAAACAAGACTGTTAGAAAAGGAATTGATCATTTCTGTTTTGTTATTCTTAAGCCTGAAATGGCTGTGAGGGGGTAGGTGTCAGATGAGGTGATTGACAGTGCATCAAAGAAAACCCCTTTTTCTGCAGTAAATATTCTTAATGAGTGAAATAGTTGACTGTTGGTTGAAAGCGGGAGGAGATAACATAATTTACACATGTACAGGACAAAATAAGCAAGATCACTTAGTCCACAGGGGGGCGCCAAAGTCAACACAAACAGAAAGTTCCTCACAGGAGCTTTAAAGTGTTTCATGTGTTTTATTATGATTTTTTTATTTTATTCTAAAGTCGATTGGATTGGAAAGCATTGAGATGACTTTATAATGTGCTTGATTTCTTGATTCCCAGGTTTTTTTAAATGATTTCTCACAGCTAGATGTAAAGGTAAAAATGCCCAAAGGAAGTTCTCTCATGTTATTTAATGAACTATCAGATTCTCAGATGTTTGACACGTTAACCAGACACTGTTTTTCATTTCTGTTGCATTGACAGGTTGGACTGATGCAGTTGCTTCATGGATTTTTCTTGGGTTAGTTATGAAGACGCCTATTTGACACGACTGATATATGTTGTGCTGATTGTCTCATAACTCATGAGTGTTGAGCTGAGCCAACTTGAAGCGGTTTGTAATTGAGAAACTCGGGAGTTTCCTGGGATATCATTCTGCATAGTTTGGAAAAGTTGGCACTTCAGGCAGAATATCACCAACAGGAATGAGAACTGGAGCTAGGTGAGGCAGCGTCGTGTGGAATGTGTTTTATAAGATGTGATCTGTGTTTAATGAGGCACGTTAACATCTTATAGCCTACAGGGTTCTTTTCTTCAGAACATACAGGGCATGAGATGCCGTTTAAAAGACTGATAGAAAGTCAGCTGGAATAATCAATTCAGTCCCCTATCAGCTCCATAATTGATGACATATCAGATCACTTGGAGTACAGAGCAGCAAACTAACTCCAGCTGTTGACTCAGAGCGTGCTCTTCATAACTCTGTGGTTTGTTGTGTCAAACCCACCATGGTGCCAAACGGGATGGCTCTGGAGGCGTGATAGTAGATGGCGATGAAGTTGATGAAAAACGCAGTTCCGCACACCATGGCTGGAATCAGGAACGCCCCGATGAACATTTGTTTAATCCATCTTCTGCCTGTTTAGACAAATCAGAGAGCATGTGGATTACATACACGAGTGTCTGGAGGGACGTATCAAGCCTGTATTCAGGAAACAGAATCACTTTTTATTACCTCCTTGTTTTGCATACAAGCTTCCTCCGAAGTAGCCGTTGACCGGAGAGGTGGCTGCGTACACAAAGATGGCTGTGCTCAGCATGGATCCTCTCCTGAGGAGAGAAACAAGAAAAGGACATCAGTGTTTGGCCTTTGTTCCTCTTTCACTGAGTATGCACTTTGTGTTTTTTAAACTCAGAGAATATTAAACATCTTTCAGCTACATCTCAACTCAGAGCCTGAACTTAACCAGACACAACCAAAGTAAACTTTGGTGTACTCCACTTTTATTCTAGAACAGTTCTCATCTTAGTTTGTTACGTGGTTGTTAAGTTCCAAATGTTTATTTTTCATATTCTGGTATATTGTTATGATAAGACCTAGAGCTGGGCGATATTGAAAAAGATGTTATCATGATAACATATTTCACATGAGTCGATATCGATAATTATCACGATAAATATCAAATCATTATTTCATTTAAATTTAAAGTCAGATTTTTGCTCGTGAGTGAAAGTTGAAGAAACCAGACAGTTTGTTAGTTTGTATCTGGATTTAGTTTTCTGATAAGCTTCTGACGGTGCTAACAAGAAGCAGGTCTTCTGTGTAAAATAAGATTTTTGTGAAGTTTTAGTTTGTAGATTATCATTTTTCTCAGGTTGAGATTATTTGGATAACTTGATTTAAATTTAGAACAAAGATGTGCAGTGAATGCATCCCGGTTATTCAGTGTTCAGTTGTCCTACGGTCGTGTTGGACATGTCTGAGATGAACAGCAGAAGTTGTCTCAGCTGTGTTTACATTCTGCTCCGAACGTCTTTAAGCCCCGCCTACCTCTCAACCTGCGACATGATTGGCTGTTCAATGCAGTCTTCTTCCATCTAAGGTAGGGTGGCAACTAGCATTTAAGGCTCATTGTGCCCCTCTTTCCAGTGGTTGGGATTTGTAATTATAGGTTTATTTATATGGAATTTGTATCAAACATTTAATATATTTATAGAGAAAATTATATCATGATAATTATCATTATTGAATTATCGCCAAGCCCTAGATAAGACATTGAAGAGCGAAAGGTCAAACTCATTTCCAGGGCAAAAACACCTTTTTGTTAAAAACCTGAATTTCTTTGAGTGTGAGAATCAAATCTAAGTTTTCCATTTATCGTGTTCATGATAAGAACCTCATAGCTCCATTTAAGTTCAGTTTCAGCTTAAGATCTTATTCAAAGCATTTTATCAGCTCTGATAAAAATTTCATTTGACTACCCACAGACACATCTAGCTGATGTACCAACAGTAAACTAGGACCTGGTATCTTATCCCAACCCCACTTTAAAACCTGTAACTTACTCTGTGTACAGATCTTCAACCATAGCTACGATGATGACGATGAGGGAGACAGAGAAAATCTGGCAGCCGGAGCCGATGAGCGAAGAGAAGATCAGTGGGTGACTTGATGGCCTGAACACATCACCATGTACCTGCTTCCACCCGTACTCATCTCCCAGGTCTCTGTCCTGATGGTGCAAAGGGACAAAATGCAAAATGAGGAGGAAGTTCAAACACCAAGAAAGTCACTGTTACAGGATTGTGGGTTCAGAGTTCTGCATGTCGTCAATCATTGGACACTTAGAAACCCTAAAACTGAAGACTTACACAAAGTTCTACATACTGCTGTTGATAAAGGTTCAACAAAACTCACCATGTCATCCATTTCCTCCTCTTTGCTGTATCTGGCATAATCTTTTCTGAGTGTTCTCATCAGGATCATGGACACCAGGCCAACCAGGAAGATGACCATCATGAAGGAGTTGAAGATGGAGAACCAATGAATCTGAAAAACAATCACATCAACAATTTAATACAAGTTCCCTTGTTGTAATATAAAAAAAATATAGTGAGTGGACTCGGCTAGCCTACAATCTACAAACTTTTTCATCCTGTGGCTGCTGGGTTCTTAAGTACTGAGTCTAAAAGAGTCACAGTGGATTCCTGCCACAGGGGAAGGAGGAGTTTAAAGCCATTTTACACATCAATCTCTTAGCAGCACCTTAACAAAGCTCTGCTGTTACACCACCTTTACATATTTAAGATGAACTACACAGCAGAGTAGCACTGAAGTGGCAACAGAGGCATGACCTCTTAACAAACTGAACGCATCCCTGATTTTGTAACTCATTAGTTCAGAAGATATTTAGATTAGGAGCTTTTTATAATTAGAGGCACAGCTGACTTGACTGACAGGTGGGAACACTGTAGCTGTGAGCTAGGAGGCTAAAAGGCCCGCCTCAGCTCCTCCTCTGTGCCTGTAGCTAGGTCGACTGAAAGTTAGGTTGAATCAGCTTTTCCAACATCATCTACAGGCTTCAAAACTCTGCTTTGAGTGACATCACTCAGGCATGTTTTAAACAGTCTATGTTCCATCTTTATGGAGATGCTGGTTCCCTTTTCCAGCAGGACTTAGCACCTGCCCACAGCGCCAAAACTACCACCACATGGTTTGCTGACCATGATACTGCCGCGCTTGATTGGCCAGCTAACTGACCTGAACTATGGAGAGAACCTGAGGGATATTTGTCAGGAGGAAGAAACACCCGAACACAGACCAGCTGGAGGTCACTAACAAAGCACAGGGACTAACACCTTAGCAGGGCTAAAGGCTGATCGGCTCCAAGCAACACATCACTGATACACTAATAAGTCGTAAAGAAGCCCCCAGCAAGTATTGAGAACATACTTCTCAGAAGTTTAACATTTCTGTATTTTAAACCCTTTATTCAATTAATCTTAGAAGTGTTCTAATAATTTCAGATACTGGGTCTCTGATTTTCATGAGCTCTAAGTCAAACTCACCAAAAAAGCTTCAAATAATTCACTTTACATCCAATGAGTGGAAAATATCTGAAGGTTCATCTTTGTGAAATTAAAGTCCTGTGAGGAGTTTTTAAATAGTGGTCAAACAGATTGAATTTGATAGTGATGTCCTCCAAGAACGACTAGAGCAAACAAGACCACCAGCTACAGTGTTGATGATCTCTATATTTGAATGTTTAATGCCTGCAACTCCTGCAAAGGGGGCAGGTGTCAGAACAGAGGACTGACAGCATGCTGGGGAAGGTCACAGAGAGTGACACATTAAAGAGAATAAAATAAGAACACAGGAGGAGATTATTGATGAAAAATAATACCTGTTGATACACAGGACAAGATCAGCACAGTTACTACCTCTAATGCCAGCTGAGTGACTTCACTCAACTCTCCACCATGTAGGTTTTATTTAGAAGAGAGGGTGCATAATCAACAATGCAAAAGAGGCTTCAGCTACCAAGTTCTACAATCACAACATGAAACACAAGAGGCTCTACTTCTCCTGAAAGAAAGTGAGGCACATGTCTCTGAGACCGAATGAGTAAGACTCGACTGACCCTGTGTTGGAAGAAGGACGGGTCGAGGTACTTGTCGAATCTGTCTTCAAACTTCACATCAGATTTCTTCCACTTCACCTGTGACAGAAAAGGTTTGTTCACATTTATAAATCAGCTTCAAAAGTACATGACCTAACCTTCATGTGATGACCACAACCACAGTTCAGACTTCACATTAGTATTGCTTTACAAGAAGGACCACTGAGTACTCACAGAATAAGACATCCCAATTTTTGTGTTTGGCACAAGTCGGACTTTCCCTTCACTCGTCAAATTCACGTCTACGATTCTGTTGCCGTTGAAGCCGATCTCCAGTTTCTTGTACGTCCACAGATAATGATCCTCTCCGTTTTCATCGGCCTCACCAACAATACCTTTAAAAAGAAGGACGTGCATTAGACTGAGGACCACAGTAGTGTTCAAACAGAGGAGGTGTGAACACTGAGCCTTTTATTATTAATCAAATGTAATCATGTGTTCACTCTGGAGCTGCGATCATGAACAGTTGTGACTGAGCCGTTCAGTCACTATGAATCCTCTCCCTGCTGGCTCACCATGTCTCTAGCACATGCTGCAGATCTATCTTCCTGCTTCCACAGCATCTGTATCCAGCTAATCTAATGATGATGTAGCTATAGGGATGTAAGGATATATCACAAGACGGTAAAAAATCAATAAAAATAAGGGTGGATTAAAATCGATTAAATAAAATTTGTAACCGGATATTATTTTTAAACAGTAGAAGGTGCTATCTGCATTTCACTCCGCTTGATCAACATCACTAAGTCTCTTGCGCTGCTCTCTCGTCCCTCGCTGAGTTGAGCGTAACAGACATGGCGGCAGCAGGTGAAGAACGAGCAGTTCAGGATGCACCTTTGTGTTTGAAGTCTGTGGTACGGCAGCATTTTGTCTTTCTCTGATATTCCTGACGACAAACATGTCAATTCACAGTAGGGCTGTCAAAATTGCTCCAAAATGACGTTCGAATATTCGCTCTAAAAAAAAAAACCATAGGTTCGAACCATTCCAATATCTATATTTGCACATTATGTCAATAACAGGTGGACAAACTAATACAAGGAGACATAACTACTTGTATATGTATTTTTATTTAAGATATAACATGCCTAAAACATACCTACACATTACAAAACAAGTAAAGGACCTAATGGTCTATACTGTAACACTTTTAAGACCGTAGACCGCTCGCTCGCTCGCCCCCCTCTCTGTGCGTAATGCGCTGAGTGAGTGCAGAACAAGACTTGTGCGAGTAATTAAAGGTCCCAACTCTTGTCCCTAATATAGGCAGGCTTCATTCAGTGATTGAAGCAAATATTATTAACATTAATTGAAGTTAAAAACGAAAAAGTAGTGCGCTTACATTCTTGGCGCTTGTATAAAAACAAAGAGGAAAAACTGCATTTTATCCCAGTGTCACTGATTGTCGGGCTCTTTTAGTCCACTGTCTGTAGGGTCTTAGGCCTGACAGGTTATTTGCCAAAAACACAAGACAGTCAGTGTGAAGAGGCCCGATCTCTTTTTATTCACTGTATTCCCAGCGAAGGAAAATACGCGTTCAGAGCGCACTGAGGATCCGGGGACGGAAGGATTTCTCTCTGCCGTCTGCTTCACACTGCATGTGTGACTCCTGTGACCTGTCCCTGACCCGTCATGCAGTGCGCCTACTCGCAAAGCAGCCGCCGATGTGTTTTTTTCCACAGTTGAATATTATTTTTCACAATCAAATCTCTGTTTTTTTTAAATATTCGAATATATATTCGAATTTAGAGTATTCGTTGACAGCCCTAATTCACAGCCAGGAGCAGAAGCTGCACTTTAGTTTATTTAAAGAGATTTACCTTATTTGTTTTAATATTAACACTTTCATTTGGGAATCGTTCACTTTCCATTTCTCTATAATTGTTCTGAAATTTTCCAATAAGGTATTTTTGTACGGTCAGTTTGAGTTTTTCTTGCAAGGTGCTGAAAAAAAGTGTGCAGTGGTTTTATTTGAGTTACAACACACCTTAAAAATGAAAAAGGAAGACTTTGTTTACAAAGAAATATAAGAGAAGAAATATATACTGCAACTGTCCACATCTGAGAATTGAAATAAAATAGTTATTTAAATTTTGAGTTCAATCCAGTTTTCTTGAAAATCGTTAGAGAATCATGAGTGAAACAAAAATCAAGATTCAAATCAAATCGTGGGTTGAGTTTATCCTTACATCCCTATGTAGATATTTAATGTAGTTTACACATGACAACATAGAATGTGTGGAAGTGAAGCTACTATAAAATAGCTCAAATGTTTAAGAGAAAGTAGTGAGTTTGTCAGTAACAGTAACAGCTACGATGATCCACTTCTATAAAAACTGCACATTCTTCTGGAGACATCTCTTTAGTTGATCACCTTTGGGCAGGTTAGTGGAGTCTGATATGCAAACACCAGTGGGAGGATCTGCTGCTGAGCTGTGGTCAGAAGTGATCAACTGTAGCCTGAGAACATCAAGCTCATGTTTTAAGAGGTTCAGACTGACTTCCACATAGTCAGATTTAAGCGTAGCCAATCACAACCATTGGTCTAATACTGGCGAGTTTAACTTCTATCCAGTCTTTCATCATCCTATAGATAAACATCTGAACATGCTACAGTGTCAGTGTTGGAGATGTTGGATCCTTTTAGAAATAAACACAGCTCACATTAAGCACAGAGGTGAGTGCTGGTTATAATCACAGCATGCAGAACTTCTGTGAGTCTATAGGTGCACAACACTTTGTCTGCTCTGCCCTTGAAATCAGAATGAACTGAAGGTAACAGACAAATGGGATTCTGCTGATTAGGCCATCATTACCTGGATAAATAAACTACACATAAACCACACACAGCTGTTTCATCATTCCATTGTCTCAGACGTGGTTCAGGTACACTGGAAAACCGGACGCGGGGTCAAAGTCTATATTTATTTATAGTGATTAAGGCTCAAGTGTGTCACATACTCTATGTACAGTTGTCTTAGTAAATGCCAGCGCCCCACCCATCAAACATCAAATACGACATTCAAGTTTGAGCAACTGTGGGAGGAGCAAGTGAGAGAGCCAACAGCTTACAAGCCCGGAGATGGAGGCTGTGACGACAATGACTTAAGGATACGTCTCTTAGTGCACAACAGAAAAGAGAATGTTCAGACTCTTTTCTAAAAGAAAGTGAGCTAATTCAAAGATTGGTGTGTGTGTTTGATTTTATAAATATACAGAAGAGTTATACCTGACCCATTTAAAAGGGGTTTTCCAGCAGCATATAATACAGTACATAAATCTCTCTACCCTAGAACAACCGGCCCAAAGCGGATGGTCCACTATTCAGAAGAAGGAACAGCTCCTCCAGTCCAGAGAGGATGTTGGCCCTGTTAAATACTGGACCCAACACACTCCAGCATTGCGTTGATTACATTGCTTTGCATTTTGTGTGCATCATTAAAAGATGAATTGTTTTGTGAATCTAAATTTGTAGCATGAAGTGTCTCATGTGAAGCAGACCAAAAGGCCCTGTATCAGTAAAATCAATTCACCACTGAACAACCAGTTGAGAGGACACACTGCTGGTCCACCACAGACCTGAACTGCTGAACCAAAAACCTGCTGAGTTGTTTGACTCGTCACACAAACTGACTTGTGCTTCGGCTCCTCCAATCTGTTTGACACATGACACTGTTTCACTCCTGGTACACTTGCCAAGGATGAATGGACAGTCCCACCCATAAATAAGAACTGGTTTAACTTCTCCTATAGCAAGATAAATACTCAAACATGCAGACTCTTTCAAGAAGTGAATAAGCAAATAAGAAACTCAGAAAATACTACAGTTAAGTTGCAACTGAGGCCTTTAATGATAACTGGTTATTTCATAAAACCATGAAGTCAGTCTTACCCCAGATCGGCAGGTCATCGATGTACATTTGGTACCAGTAGTGATTCTTTATGGCATACACGAATGCATCCCGTTTGGCTTTGTCCAGGTCAATCTCACAGTATGTCGTCTGCATGACTTCATCTGCAGGGATTATAAGAATAACACAATTTTTGTTGAAAAGAAATAGGACAGGAATTTAAAGACAGGAGCATCAGCATCCTTTCCAAACTCTCTCATACATCTGTGTGCACTTCACAGGTGAAGGAGGAACAGTCGCATACCTCTGAACTTGATGTCGAGGCCGCTGAATTCGAGCTCCACTCCTTGCAGAGCCTCTCCAAGGGTTTCATGGTAATGACTGATGGTCTTCTTGGAGCCCGCGCAGAACGGCAAGGAGAAATACTTGTACGTCTCCTGTCGGTTGTGGTAAGGCCCCACTGTGTTCATCCATAAAACTACCTCCTCTTTATCTACGTACTGCAGAGAAACAGAAACAAGGACTCTTATTGTGAAGGCTAGAATTGTGCTGCACCAGTTTTGCTCGTCCTACTGGTTTCAAAGAGTTGGTATTTGTTACTCTAGGAGAAAATGCCAGTAAGTTATAAATATATTTCAGTAACACACTTCTTTATGTAGTCATATAGCTCCACCAAACACTGTGGGTGAAGAATAAGCTGCAGTGTTATCATCACATTTCCACTGATTGTTACAACTACAGCTCTTCTATTCTAATGCATGCAAACATTAGAGATGTGAGGTTATCACCCCCCACGTTGAGTCTGTGCAATACTTCAGAAGTGATGTGTTTGTTCACAGACGAGGAAGTTCACTTCAACCTTAAATATAGTGCTTATACGGAAACTGATCCACACACGCTACAGCCTTCAAACTAAACTCATCCGTATAAGCTTAATAAGATAATATAGTATGCATCATTCATTGTTATTGGTAGTATTAGTGAGTGTCTGGGTCGGACAGAGGTAAAGACATAGGAAACACATAGAGGCCTTGACGTGTACCCGGTGTTTCAGCACAGTGTGTGGTTGTGTTGTGTTGTATTTATGGGAAACAGTGGTTGCAATGATTGCTTTGAAGACATAAAGTTGTGCACATTTCTTCTGCATGTAAATCGGATTTGTTTAACGAGCTGTCCAACGCTATGTGTCTGAACTTCAGTGCAGTCTCCACCGGTAGTTAAAGGAGTCTGTGAGGAGCAGTGTGGAAGACGTGCTAACAAGCTAGCATGAAAAACGTTAGCTATAAGCACTTAGGCCGATAAGTGGTTATAAGTTAGCGACCTCGTTTAATGCTCGTCAAGTTAATAGATCACACAGAAAACACACGACCCACGGGAGATCACGATTCAATGTGTCGTGTGTGTATTTGTGTTGTCTCGCTTGCTAGCTAAAGCTAAAGCTAGCATGTCACACACACAGAGCACAAACGTCCATTATTTTCTCCCGTTTCAATCGGCCTCTTTGCTTCCTTACCGTGTGTTCATGTTCATCTGCGTCCACACATAATAAAGAGCCCACGACAACAAGAAGGGCCGCCGCTGCCACCTTCCACCTGGAGGAGCCCGTCATTGTCGGAGAAAGTATGTAGAAAGATCTGGGATGTCAGCTTTGTAGGGCTATCCCACCTTCTTCCTGGTTGTATGACAGAGGCAGTTTTAGGGATGCTATCGTACGCATATGGCGTAAGCTTTTCACGAATACTCAACGCAAAGGCATCCGATTGGTTGTTGGGAGTCACGTGGCGCACAGCCTCCAGTCGCTGCTGTCAGCGATTGATCAAACGGTGAAAAAGCAAACTCCTTCAGCGCATCGTCCGCAACCTTCAGCCACGTCACCCGACTGCAAACGCTGAAGCTTCACAAACTCATCTTTGACTGAGCTGTAGAACACGATCCACAACAAACCAGAATATAAGTGTCCGATAGGGCCTCACAATTAGACTTCAATGTGTCTGAAGCATTTTAAAAATAAAACACATTGGCTATTTATAATATTCATTGCAACATTTTTATTTACCTGAGTGTTTGAATAGTTCTAATTTATCAATTTATGCAGTAGTGGACAAAGTACACAGCTTCATTACTTAAGTCAAAGTATATGTAAGATTATTACTAGAGTTAAAGTACTGAAGTACTTGCTTTTAAAAATACTTAAGTATTCAAAGTACTTCTTAAAAAATCTCAAAACATTGTATTTTCACAAACATGCGTGCAGTGAAGAATACATAGGAGTACATTCGGTTACATTATGTTTATTTAGAAAACATTGCTTGAAATCTCTAATAACTACACCATGGAATATAAACAGCGACTAAGTTACTCCAAGCACAGACAACTTAGTTTGATTTTAAATTTGCGTTTATACTATTTTATTTCTTGAGTTGTATTTTGTTTCTGCATTGTTACAATTTCTACAGTCCTCTCTGTCTGTTGAAGAGATGATAGAATTTGTGTTATATGAGACCTTTTGAAAGTTCTGGTTACAAGTCTGGCTGCAGCATTTTGAACTAATTGTTTTAGAGACGTTTTACTGAGGCAAGTGAAGAGTGAATTGCAATAATCTACTTAAAGCTTCCACATATAAACAAACGTTTCTGTCTATGTTTAGTTTAGTAGACCCATGCCCCACACTGTATTTCTAATCAAAGCATTAAAGCTTTTACTCAGCAAAACATCTCAATTTTTCAAGACTGGATGTTTTTTATATGTTGAAAAACACACTGCTCTTTACCAGTCCATAGTATTGTTTCAACAGGCTGGGCATACCCTCCAGAGCGTTATGTTGGAGGTTCAGTATGTCCACTCTCATAAATGAGGATTTTTGTGTCAATCTCAAAGACATATTTAATATTTGTATTAATCTTAATGCAGGTTTAGTGAAGGATTTCATAATGGATTGCCATCTGCTGCTGTTTCCAGAAGAACGCCTCTATTACATTTCAATTTCACCTTGCAACAGCAGCTGCTGCATAATATCTAAGCTATACTCTCTCATAGCTTGAGGCTGAGCAGTCAGCGGACTCTCGGAGGGAAGGCAGGGGACACGAAAGGTGACAGGAACTAAGTTGTGGCCTGCTGCACCAGTTGTGTATAAGTTGTGTCTTAAGTTAGTGTAAAGTCCAAACAAAACCATACATTAAAACTAGTTAGTTTGTAACGAGGCAGATGTGTGTCTAACATGAGTCTGGTCCTGCTGGAGGTTTCTGCCTGTTAAAGGAAGTTTGTCCTTGTCACTGTAACTTGCTAAATGCTGTAAAGTGCTCTGCTCATGGTGGATTAAGATGAGATCAGACTGAGTCCTGTCTGTAAGATGGGACTGGATCTTATCCTCTCTTGATGTTGGGTCTTTGTTAATAACCATAGACTGTATAAATGGACGTAGTATCCGTGACGTCACTCATTTGTTTTTGAGGCGCTGTTTTGAAGCCATTTGTCGGCGGGAGCCATATTGGAAATGTTGAACTCAACATAACTTCTGTCGAGCGAGTGTGTCGAAAGAGGCGGGCTTTGAGCCTCCTAGCCAACAGCTACAGTGTTCCCGCCTGTCAATCAAGTCAGCTGTGCCTCTCATAATGGAAAACTCGGAATCTTGATATCTTCAAAATTGCCAGGCTATAAACATGTTTGTTTCTGCTGTAAAGATCAGCTTTTTTTAATTGGTGTGTATGTGATTTACGGTACTTCAGGAGCCAGCCTCAAGCAGATCCTCGATAGACTGCAGTTTTTAGCACTTCCACAGTTGCCTCATGTTTCCAGACTGGAGGTTGCTGCCTGTGCAGAAATAGTTTTCTCTCTATCTGGCATATCATTGAGAGCTCTTTTCTCATTGAGGTGTTTGATATGTGCTGACTGTCATGCCTGATTGCTCCAACAGGCTAACTTCTGTCAAACTATGTAAAATATGACAAAGCATTGTGATAAGGTGATAATGAATCAACAGTTTCAAATTATAACATATTTTTTATAACATATATACATGTTTTGCCTAATTGATGTGATCTATCGTGGAGAACATGTTGCTGACACTAAACAGCTGGGAACACTCTGCTTCTCCTCATCCTGTAAATAATCCCATCTTTTAAAACAGTGCACCATGGCATCTGAGGACTTCACACCTGAGGTAGGTTTAAGATTTAAGTTCAGACTTATGCTCGCCCCTCTCCCAACTTCTTGTTTTTCTCTCTCTCTAGAACCGCTGGCTCAACAAGTCAGACAGCATTCTTTAGGATTTCATTGAATGCTGATTTTTGAATCCTCCTTTCCTTGGGTAATGGTAGCCCTTCAATTCCACATCTGCCCTCTGACTTCAAGTCATTTAGTTCAGTGTCTTGATCTCAAATTAATGTGATAAAATCAGTATTGAAGCAACTGGACTCACTTTCAATATACCCTGCTGCTTCACAAAGCTGTGGTGAAGAGTTTCAGGCAGTGGTGTACTCAGGCTGTTTGACGGGCAGGGGCGAAAACCCCCCAAAAAGGAGGCCATCCCCTTTCAAACCCCTAGTACTCACAGTTCAGGGGAAATTTAAATGTATTGATGCAGAGGTAACAAGTCTGGGATCCTTTCACAGAATGTTTTGAGCATTACTTATTTCCTGCATCATGATGAATATGTATGTGACCATTTGTGGTGGAAATTCAATTATGAAAAAGGAAAACACAAAACTATTGATATATTTCTATATTGTTGATTATATTGCATGATTAACAATACATAACACAATTAACTGTAAGGGCATTAGAGGGCACTTTCTCACATTAAGTTGATCAGAAGGGCATCCAAAGGGTGCTTTATTGGTGGAGTTTAATAAAAGGGCATTCAGAGGAGGTCTTTTCACATCATTTACTGAAATAGTCATGAAGAGGGCACTTTTTTTTTTACATCTAATTCACTGGAGGGGCATCCAAAGGGCACTATATTGTGCATTCAATCCAGTGAAGAGGAGCCTAGAAGACACTTTTTTATTTTAACAATTTACTAACTGTGAGGGAACAGAGGGAATTTTTCCACATTAAGTTAGAAGTGTATCCAGAGGGCACTTTTTTACGTTTCATACCTTTGAAGGGCATCCAGAGGACACATTTTCATGCATTTTCCACTGAAAGGGCACCAGAGAAAGGCAATCTGTAATGTTTTATGTATTACAACAGAATCCAAAGGGGCACTTCAGTGCAGTTTATTTCGAACATGTTTTAGGTATCTTGTCTGTGATATCTTTCTCTTTATGCCTTCCATTGCCTGCTAAAATTTTCATGGTATATATAACAACATCGACAGAGACCTTGAAAACTGTTCCAACTTCCCAATTTCATTTCAGGCCCACCAATCAATAGTAAAAATTGATGTTTTCCCTGGTGTTAATTTTAGTTCTTCAATGATCCCTCTTGCTCCTTCCAACGTCAGCTGGAGACTTTGTTTGCTAGTTTCTTAATTCATGAGGACAGGCAAGAGGCTCCACCTGAAGCTCATTAGTCTCCATTGAAACAAGGCACAGGGAAGAAATAGCTCTCCCTAATTTTAACAAATACTAGATACCCTTTGTATTACACCTTCTTTGTATGTGGTTCAGTCCTAACTCATCTGTTTCTTGGAGATCAGCTGAGGAGAATGTTTCATTACCTCACAGATTTTAAGATCTAATGTATTCCTTTTGGGCCCTATAATATCGTATTTACTCACAACTTGCACTCCTGAGAATTTGAATGACTTCACCACTCAACCATATTTAACACATTTTCACTCCTAACTGAAAATAAAACTAACAGTTCTCACTCCCTCAACAGGAGGATAGAGGAGTCAATGCTCAAAAAGTTTTATATAATGGCATATTCCAAAGGGGCTTCGATGATTTACAAACAAAATATACACTACGAAGGGCCTTTTTTTTACTACCTTCATTTAAGATATGCAATGCTAATGTATGGAGTCCCATGGGATCAGCATTTTCCACGCATCCCCTTCTTAATTATCTCAAACAGGACTAACACAAGGAAATGGTTTCTAAACTACAAATATATCTGTCTCATTACAACTGATGAGATTTGCTGGAGCATGGTGTGTTTCAGCTCTTTCATGTTAAGTGACAAACTTGAAGTTAGGATCTAATTTTCACCAATTCAGTTTCTGCTTAACAACGGCTCCTTCTTAGATTTGACTCTGCAACGAAAACAATTTTATCAATCAATCTGACTTAATATGTATAACACTTTTCATATGTCAAATGTACCACAAACCCAGGCTAATGCACAAGGTTCAACCTAGACTTTATAAATACTGGACTTGGTATCTGTGACATCAACCATCTGTTTCTGAAGTGCTGTTTTGAGGCCAATCGTATTCGGCAGCCATATTGGAAATGTTGAACTCAACATAACTTCTGTCGAGCGAGTGTGACATAAAGAGGCGGGCTTTGAGCCTCCTCGCTAACAGATACAGTGTTCCCACCTGTCAATCAAGTCAGCTGTGCCTCTCATAATGGAAAACTCGTAGTCTTAATATCTTCGAAATTGCTGTGTTAGAAAAAAAAATCCCCTGTACAGTGTGAGCCGATCAAGAAATGAGCTATCCAGACTACATTCGTTTTTTTGTACCAGGCTGTAAACATGTTTATTTCTGCTGTAAAGATCGTCTTCTTTAAATAGTGTGCATGTGATTTCCGTTACTTCTGGAGCCAGCCTCAATTGGATCCTCGATGAACTGCAGTTCATCTTTTTAGACCAAAGGTTGCCGCTTGGGTTCAACCTCAAGACAAAAAGACAACATGCCAACCAACAAAGGACAAAGGAATACAACAAAGAGCTACATAAAACAGGAATTGAGTGACTGAGGAACGGAGGAAACACTATCATGAGTTCATAATGAGGAAACACTGGAGGTAAGATTCATTTTTATAGGCCACTCTCACTGCTGCCAACAATATGCTGGCCGTGAGATGACAACTGCCCGGGCTGTCAGTGTCAACATGTTTATCTACCAACACAGTACTTCAAGTTTGAGCTACCAAGTACGAGCTAAGCATGCAGGTGCAGCTAATCGGACTGATGTCAGTAGGGAACTGCAACACAAAAGCTAGCAGGGCACTATATTGGACTTCACAAATTTGGAAATCAAAGCAAAGAAGTTAACTACATCAATGTGTGGTGGCTGATGGCAGGCCTGTCAAATTGTGAAGAGACGTCCTCATGTTGCGACCTCACGGTTGCAGGGAACAAAGGTTTAATGCAAACAGAAAAAACAACCAATCTGGAACTCCTGAAAAGTGCAAATGCTGTCACATTGACCAGGGATCATTGGAAGAAAGGGAACTAACCAAATTATCTTGGAACAACTGCAAAGCATATTGACTCTGATTGGACTCACAAACTCTTTTGCTTTAACAAAGCAAATAAAAATAAAAGCTTTATTTATCAGAATAAGCACCTTGAAACTCTTTACTACCTCAAAATCATGGTTTCAGATCACACCCCTGTAGCTGTCCCACAACTGTTCTAGATATGACAAATAATGGAAACTTAAACATACGATTTGAAATGTTATTAACTGACATTAATTATTGAAATTTAGTGATCAATCATGATTCAAAATATTGATAAATTTAGACTCTCCTTGTAGCCCACAGTACGTGTGTCTCTTCTGCGACGCCTCAGAGCAGGCACATCATGGATCAGTGGCCTCTCTCATGGCTGAGGGTCCAGAGGGAGGTCTCTTTTTTAGCTGCACAATCTCGTAACACCCAGAAGCATTAATCAACATCATGCCTGGATGTTTGCAGACCTCACAGTCACACAGCTTCTCAAGGTCATAGCCCCCAAGTTGACCCTCTCCACTGACCATCATCTGACTCTCTGACCGTTCTCACTTGATTGGTGTCAGATTTATCTGGCTATTAATTTTGTGTGGGTACTCAAGTAGTAGAAACCTAAGAACTATCAGGTTTACTATGTGGTGATGTGTCCAGCCGTCGTCAACACACACAGACTCACCCTTCAGAACATGTGTGATGGAGGCAGCTGGACCCCTGGCTCAACTGTCTTGAAACCGAATGGCCAAGCCACCATGTCTGCCCTGCAACAAGCCAGCAAGGGGGGATGAGACAAGCAACTAGTGTCCTGGCAATCTCAGTTTCACTCTCACAAGACCCACAGCACCAGCGGACCTTGTCCACCATCATCATGGTGCTGCAGGACCTAAACTTACACCCCTCTAGATGCCTGTGCTGCTGTCGGGAAGGACAGGAAGCCCTCTGATGGGCACAGAAAGACGCCTACTCTGAGGTGGTAGCTCAGCCAAAGCCCAATAAACCAGACACTAAATCCCTTCTCACTGGCCCCATAGCTTGACAAGGCCTCAGGACTCATTAGAGTTTGGTGGCTTCTATGTTGCACCACTGACCTCGGGTCAGAGACAACTCATTCATGACCTTTGACCCTCAGCATCCCCCTCATCAGGTTGATCAAGCAGGATTAAGATGACAAGCTAGGTCATCATGGGCCTGAGAGAGTGTTTGCACAGATTAGTGGGAGATATTACTTTACAGACGTGAGGCAGAGGGACTACTACCACTCAAACTGTCCTGATTGAAGATGAAGGGAGACCCCAGCACATCTTAAAATCTGCCTTCCACCCTGCAGGTGCTAATTGTTTGAGATCGTACCTCATCAAGGTTGCACACATGAATGAGAAAAGATGGGGGGGGGGGTACTGTTCAAATGCCGTTCTGTTGTTTCTGAGACCGCTTATCACTCGGCAGAGAAAGCCTCATGAGCTGCTGTGTAATCAAGGAACACATTTCAGATGGCTATAAAGAGAGCCCCAGCAGTCCTCTGCAGCCCTACGTCCTGAGCCTGCCTGGAGATCAACCAGCCAAACAGCAGATCAGGAGCACAGGCGCTGAAAGAGGTGTTGCTTACAGTTGTCAAGATAACGGAGATCCTCAAGTCAAACCGCCTTAGGTACATCTCCTTGTCCCATCACCACCAGCTGTCCCCACATGGGGGAAGGAGGACACTACACTACCACAGGTTATGTGAGGGTGCTAAAATCTTTTAGGCAGACCATCTTTGGAAACACCAACTTCCAGACCCTTCAGAAACAAGTGGCTGAGTCTGCAGACCTGTTGGTGGGAGAAGTTCTCATGATCATCAGTGATCTATTACATTTAGCCCTCTGGCCTGTTGGAGGAGTTACTCAGATTTTCCCTGGTGCATCTGTTAAGCTGCTCTGAGATGAAACAGGAGCGCTTTACAAACCCACAGCCATGTTTACTTGTTACTTGTGAAGTGTTAGATATTATATTCATCAGTTTGATAAGAATGAGATTTGTGCATCAATGAAACCCAGAACACAACTCTCAGTACTCCTTTAATTCATATCACAGGATCTTGTGATCAGCACAAACCCTTCTTTAAGCCTCAGCAGTTTGAACTGACTCTCCACGGTGATTTGCACAAACATATCAGCATCAAGATTCACGTTTTCCCCAAGCTGTTCTCATTGCACCGTTAAAAAAATGCAAGCCTACCATCCTAATTATATAGTTCATAGATGGGCATTATCACCACATGCTGCAACATCTGCTCACCCAAACTGGGATTGTAATAAAAAAGTTACTGCTCGTTTTCATTATGAAGAATAAAGTACCATTTTAGGGAAAAATCATTTCTAAAAAAATCTGTTATGGAACATAATTACATATTTATTCAACAGTAATACAAACAGTTCATATGAATGTAGTGTGTGATCAGAGGGAATCAGTGTTCTTTACTTTGGCAATCTTCTCCATCTCATTCGTCGAGCATTACAATGACCCCACAAACTTCCTGCAGAGGAGACCAGAAGAGATGCTGTATGTGTTGTAGAGACAACAAACATAGAATGATTTGCAGAATTTAATCACTTAAATGGAAATGTTTTCTCACTTTAGGATGTCGGGCAGCTGGGGATCTCTGTATAAGCCGTTGTGTAAGTACCCCAGAGAACCATCAAACTGCACCAGCTTGACTCGCTCGGCATTCTGGGCATTGGCTGCCGCCTCATGCATCTGTGATACACAGGAAAGATCATACATTCAACCTTCAGTAAGTACTTATAGAAGACTTGAAATTCTTAAAATCTTCATAAAAAGGCCCGTTTGTTGTGGCTGTGAGGGGAGTATTGCCTCAGCTGATGTTGTGTTTGATGGAAGGAAGCTTTAAGAGGCTTTAATACCTGCTGAGCAATCTGAATGGGAACTAAGTGATCGTCCTCTGAATGAAGGAAGAGGATCGGGCTCTTCATCTTCTTCAAGCTGCAGAGACAAAAACACTTTGTATGATACTGCTGATTCCAAATCTAGTAGGTTATCACTGTTTGATATTATACTTAATCAAATATTAGCATGTTGTCTTAACCAGCATGTCAGCATCTCAATCAAACTTACTTTTCGTCAGTAGGAAACACAACCTTGTTATCTGCCCATGGCTCTGGGAGAAACAAACCCACACCTGGAAGTTTCCAGTAATACTTTGAATGGAAGAAACATAAATTATAAGGTTGTGTACAATGTAGCAGCAAACATATAAAAGAACAAACTAAATATGTTAAGTTATTATCATAAGAATGAGTTTACCCAAGAAAAGGGGTGTTCTGTAATCTTCTGTCGAGCGGAACTAAAAGCACCCTCAAGGATGACGCCATCGAAAACTTCCCCTGAAAAACAAAAGAGGAAATATCAATCATAATAATTCTCCCTCCTCTCTCTCTCTCTACCAAACCAAAGGCACCAAAACTTACCTTTCTCAACCAGTTTGACAGCTGTGTTAGTCGCCACACTGCATAAAGAGAGAATGAACAACAGCTTCAGTTTCTTTCATTAGTAAAACAACAGTTTTATATTCATCTGTCTCTGACTGTAGCAGGTGGTTTATTGTAGCTGCGGCCTAATTTAAATCAGTCTGCTATGAATGTAGTTTGTATTTGTTAGGTATAACTGTCACCTACACGGCTGTGTTAAATACTGGACTCTGATTGGTCAATGCTCCAAAGCAGTAGTCTGTTATTTCTCCACAGCGCACCATTACTATGGATGTGGCTCTAACCACAGACTGCAGCGGGCGGACTAATCATATCAGTGCGCTGAAAGAAGTCGAGCTAATTCTGAGGCTATGACGGGGAAATCTACAAAACTGATGACGACACATGAAGTGAACACGTGACAGATCACGGTGTGGGATATGACAGTTTTCCTCTTATGAGGTGAAAAACTAATCCCTGTTCACCTTGTTTCCTCATCTGTAGAAATGTTCAGTTAAGTATGAGTGTTAACAGCTAATTCAGCCCATTTAAAAAAAGATTAGTAGATTATTTGACAAAGGCTGTAGAGCTTTATTATTTACATTCACTGCTGCTTTGAGTGTGTAGTGGATTATTTTCAACAGAAGAAAAACAGTTGTAGAATCATTTCACATCAATGCAATCATTTCATGCTGAGGTGCCGCTCGAGCTGTTTGGGATTTCATGCTCAATAACAACCCACCTACTGAACATTTTTTCTCACTTACTACTTACCTCATTAAACTTTATGATGCAACCAAAATAAAACAAGTAGCTAATTAGAACTGTTCAAATACCTGTTAAGTACAGCTGCTATATTATTCCTCCTATTTGCTTTTTAGCGCATCTTTCCTTTTGATATTATAATCATTGTTTTAACAACATTTATTTATCTTATTTATTATTTTATCTATTTATTTCTTGTATATATCTCATCTTTCTAACTGTAACCGATTTTTAATCTTGATTTCTACCCTTACTTATTTTATTAATTTTACTCTATTGATTTTATTTTATTTTTAATATAAAATATAAATATATTTTTTAATTTAGAATTTAAATTTAAAAAAAAAATGTTTTCAATTCATTTTATTTTATTTTTAATATAAAATGAATATATATTTTTAATTTACAATTTAAATTTAAAGAAAATTTGTTTTCTATTTATTTTATTTCTTAATTTTTAAGTATTTTATATGATTACGTCTTTTATTGTTTTACCCATCTCTCTTTTTTAGTTATATTTTTGGGGCTTTTACACCTTTATTTATAGAGGAGAGTGGATAGTGTAGGAAACTGGGAGAGAGTGGGGGAATGACATGCGGGAAAGAGGCTACAGGCTGGATTCTAACCCGGGCCGCCCGCTACATGGGCGTACAACTTAACCATTAGGCGCCCGTGCTTTACCAATCTCTGTGGTTTTCTGTATCTCTGTTCACTTGTAAAGCACTTTGGGCTGTATGCTTGTATGAAAGGTGCTATTAAATAAAGTTGAGTTTGATTTCTTGAATTCTTATCTCACTGTTAGATGACAGTATTTAGTTGAGAGAGATCGGTCCACAGCATCAGTATGCTCCTGTGATCTTCTCAAACCTGATTTTTCCTGCCTCAGCGTAACACAGAGGACCTTCTCCAGTCATGCTTCAATCACAAACAACCTTTGTGATAGAAAACAAGTCTCTGTTGAGGAGAAGTCTTCAGGTCTCTTGTGATCTTTGTCTAATTTAAAGTTGTGCACCGCTGCACTTTAATCTTTGTGCTGGTACATGCTGAGTTTCTCTATGTGGAAAGAAATCATCATACAAGCCATATCAAATAGGCCTACTATCATCACTCATGATCGCTATGGATTTCTGCTCTATGATATTAATCAGACACAGTCAGAGGAGGTGTTATTACTTTGTAAAATATAGATTATAACAGTTCATAATGTGCATAAAACAGTTACTACAACTGTGATTGAACTCAAATAAGAGTCTGTTCTTGTGTAACATGCTGTAGATTAGAAGTGTTTCTTCACTGACCCTGTGCCCAGAGAGTGTCCCCAGATGACCACCCGGCTCTTTCCACTGCGTGCTTTCACCCAGTTGTACAAGTAGAGGGCATCAGAGGTCAGACCAGCTTCAGTCGGCTCTCCAGTGGAATCTCCAAACCCTGCCAGAGTTTCTCACATCAGCAGCTGCTCACTGACAGACCAGAGAGCTGCTCTTCATCGCCACCAGGTGGCAGCAGCTGAACAGGAAATCCTGCACTACATACTGACCTTTCTTTGAACTGCTATCTTTTGATTGCCTTACAACAACTCATCAAGTACGCATGCATTTCTCTACAGTAATCATATTGCTGCAAATGATATCAAATCAATGTGAGAAGGTTATGCATTACAATAAACGAGAAGACATGGAAGCACAGGTTTAGAGGAAGAGTGATAAATCTTCATTTGTACCAACCTCTGTACTCAGGCACCAGCACATGGTATTCCAGTGTACTCAATATCTGTAGACACATAAGACTAATTTGTCATCAGAATGGCTGCGAAGACTTTCATACCTTTATTAGACCTCCAAAAGATTGATACGTTGTTGTTGGTGATCACTCACTTTTGCCACTCCCACCCGATGAGGCGCTGCCCTGTGGAATGATTCAGGAACAACGTGAGTGTTCTCCAAACTCCAATGACAAACATGTCTAGCTGTGAGGCATTTTTGCTTTACTGTGCTTCCTGCAGATCAAACTATAATACAAATGCATAATTTATCATACCTTGTGCCCGTGTTACCATGAAGATAGATGAAAACTGGCCTCCCATCACCTAAACTCTTATGGTACCAAGCCAAGTCCTTCCCCTGGGCCTCTTTCCACAGGCTTTCAGGGACTGTGTGCCTTGACCAGGTCAGAACAATACAGTCGGTGAGAAACACAGCTGATAATTGGATCATAAAAAAGGCTTTTTATATCAGTGCTACAAATATAGGAGAGTTGACTCACCATACACCGAAGGAGATCCCCTCCTCTGATGTTAAGAACATGTTGACGGTGTGATTCTGAGAGAAGTCTGCAGGTTGGCTCAGGTCAATGAAGAAAGGCAGCCTGACTACAGGAGGAGATGGGGGGTGAGTATTTGGAGTATATACATGACTTCTATAAGAAATAAAAACTGACTTACTTCTGTGAGCATAAACACCATGCTGGATTAATTCTGGGAGTTTGGTCAGCAAGTAAGGCCCAAAAACAAGCATGATCAGAAGGGCCAATACGCCTCTTTTCAACCACCTGAGAACAGACGGAGGGAGAGGGTGTTAGTTAGATCTCAGCAGCCACATTGGTTATATCATTTAATATTGCTGTCTTCTTTTTCATGCACTTTGATCACCACATGAAATAAAAGTGAAATCTCCTGGAGCCTACACATTTCAAAACTGAACATCAGAAATGAGATGTCGGGGAAAAAGTGTCCCTCCCACCTTCTCTCTCTGACCTCCTCACACGTGGCTTCACGACTGAAGTTATACGATGACTCAGGGATTTGAAGGGAAAATAACTTTGAGAAGTGGAGTGAGTGGAGTTAAAATGTGCTTCATCCTGAATGTCTATCTGTATCTATGTGAAGGCATCACTATTCATATGACTCGATGCTACTTGCTGATTTGTACTCATCAGTTATGTACTATGTGCAGTCTGTTGCTACTCAACGCTCTTATACTCAGCGAGCCGACACAATCAGTGCTTATGAGGTGAACTGCTTGGAAACCAACAACAACAGTTACTCTGGAGGATTTCTTGATGAACATTTGTTCATAGATGTTCTGAACATTCTGCGTCGACGGAGGAGGGAGGAGGATGTGGGTGTGGATGACTTCACTGAGAGGTGCAAAAAGAACCATCTCAACTCCATGGAGGCAAAAGAATAATCTGTGTTTAAGTGCTTCAATAGATATATGGGAAGGCAGAAGGAGGCCCATTTACAGACCTACACATGTCCTGCCAGCAGAGCGTGCCCACAACGTTAAACTAAATGCATTAATGTGGGTGGGAAGAACTGAAGATCTAAGCATGCAGCTAGGCTGTCAATGGAGTCTTTAATCCCAGAGGCAATCAGAAGATTCAGACTATTGTCAATTAATGGTCCATAAATCCCCCCCACCCTCCATTAACACTCTTATAAGCCAGAAGACCCTTTTAGCCAAAGACAGATCTCTCCACACTGCTAGAGGGAAACATATAGCAGGTACATTTTCAGCAGCCATCAAACTGTCGTCTATCCAGAGTTAACAATTCTACTCCTCCATAAACTTCCAAATCCAATCCCAAGGATGCCCCTGAGCTCTCAACAGACCTCCAATGAATTCATAAGTTTGGTGTGATGCAATGCAATCTTTCACTCAACAGAACAACCATTACGCAGAAAATGTAAATGTTTAACAACCAAAACTCTCAATATGAAGATATGATTCAGGATTTTCAGATCATTTAGTTTCAGATTTCCAAACATTCCCAGGACTTCTCATGGAGTCTGTCTACTCTGCTGCCCTCTACACGCACATTGTTTTCCTGGTTTACAGTAACACATAACACATGACCTACATTTGTTGCACTGGGTGTTGTCCTCACTTTGCTTTTCCTACTGGACTACAATCAGTGCATGCTATCTCTACTTCAACTTCCGCCTCCCGTCCTCTGCAAAAGTAGCCCGTTAACTCAGCCCCTCAACATGTAGCGTTACAAACCGGGAAGATACAAAATCCATGCAAAGAGACGGACTTCCTCCTCAGAGAGCATGTTACATCATAACTTCAACACTAGTTTGACTTAATAGAAAAACTTGTGCGTAAAAGTGAAGATAACTCACGATGTCTCCTCTTTCTTCTGCACCCTGTCAGCCGCCTGTGCCTTACTGCGCATGGAGGACTTGTCCGCTTTAGCACCTCTCTTCCTCATCATGTAACCTCAGTATTAACACAGTCAAGGTACTCAAGCATACGTGTGGTCCTGTCTGCAGTCGTCAAACTTGCAAAGTCAGAGTAGTGAGTGGCACAAAGTTTGATCAAAGTGCAGTCAGAGCTTAAGGCAGTGGTGACCAAGGTTAAGGTAGTACTGCTATGCATACTGTTTAGTGTATCACAAAGCCCAATTTATTTATGCAAGGCTACCTTAACACAGGGCAAACATGTCAGGCCTGCACTCTGATTTTAACCTTAATTAACTTTCATTGTCCAAAAGTTATGCGACACAGGAAGCACACTCCTGTAGTGTAAATAAAAAGAAGGTGTGACAACATCAGGTATGATTTAGAGTGAAAAAGTTAATAACTGTTGTCATATGCCTCAATTAAGGGGCAGTGGAAGGGCTACTCAAGGTTGAATACTTTTCTTGGTTGGACATTGAAGTAAAATCAAATCAACACTGAGCTTTAGAAAGTTTAACAGATTGTGTTCCTCCCACATAGAGTTGCAGAGACTTGGAGGATCAATGCCGAGAAGCACAAGGCTCACACCTCACACTTACACACTACAGTTTGTTTCCTCCTCCTCCTCCTCATCATTCATCTTAGAATGAAGCTCATCTTTTCATTGGGATGCATCATTCTCCACCGTATTTAACCGGAGCACTAATTTATACTCAAGTTAAAATGCAACACAGGAAATAAAGGAACATACATAGTGACGACGAAGTGCAAAACCGTAGGATACACAGCAGCCCCGCCAGCCTCCACATCCACATTAATAATCAGAATCAGAAATACTTTATTTATCCAGAGGAGGGAAATTTGGTCATGACAGAGCTCTTATAAACAGTATGTAAGAAAGTCAAAATATTAATAAGGAATAAAATAAGATATAAATATGAATAAAATAAAACAAAGATCAAATAAATTATAAAATAGAATATAATAAAATAATACTAAAGCATATACAATAGCACAGAATAGTTAGAATTAGCTATGTACAAGTGCGCTGGGAATGAAGGAGATATACAAGGAAGAAAGAAAGAAATTCACAATTGTAAAAGTTTATTTTATTAAATTGAGACTGAATAGAATGTGTGTTGGAAAAATACTCCGTACCCCAGTTTGTTAGAAATAATACTTTAATGTATTTGAGTAGGAGAGCATGCTTTAATAAAACATACCAAAAATATATCAGAGCTTTAAAAAGTCACATCTCTCAAAAGTGGACTTTAGAATATTTTCACATTATGATAATCTGAAGTATGTTTTAGTACCAAAATAGTCCACATATGTCTAGAGCACTTAAAGTGAACATTCAAGAATATACACTTCCAGTCACAAGTTTGGACACACCTTCTCATTCAATGGTTTTTATTTATTTTAATTATTTTCAACATTGTAGATTAATACTGAAGACATCAAAACTATGAAATACTCTGGTTTTGCCATAATCTGGATTACAACAGTAGTCAAATAGGGCTATCCATTGTATACTAACCCTACCTCTGAACAACACAACTGATGGTCTCAAACACATTAAGAAGGCAAGTCATTCTACAAATGAACTCTTGACAAGGCTCATGTTAATTAGAAACCATTCCAGGAGACCACTTCATGAAGCAGACTGAGAGAATACCAAGAGTGTGCAAAGCTGTCATGAAGGAAAAAGGGGGCTACTTTACAGAATCTAAAATATAAAACATATTCTGCTTTGTTTAACACTTTTTTGTTCATTCAATAATTCCATATATGTTCTTTCATAGTTTTGATGTCTTCAGTATTAATCTACAGTGTTTACAATCATTACAATAAATACAAACCCTTGAATGAGAAGGTGTTTCCAAACTTTTGACTGGTAGTGTACTTCCATTACACTAAATAGTACTTCAAGTAGAGTGCAAAAAACACCAGGAAGGTAATTATATGCAAACACTTCAGCATATTCCTTAAAAGCATATGAAGAATATATTAATTAGACAAGTATTCAATGTATACTATTGAAGGGTAGGTTGAAATAGATTAAAATGTATATTTTATGCTCTTCAAGTAAAAACATTGTCAGTGCAAACATAGTAAACACATATTAAACATAAATATTAAACACATTTTAATGCAATTAAGGAGCCTTTTTTTACCCTGAGGCTTTTACTGCAAGACCTTTACAGATCAGTCATGCACAATGTGCTTTGAGTACGATCATGTCACTCTGATTTAACCTTACACTTACAGGGGAAACATCAAATTATTACTTTCCTGGTATCAAATCTGATGTCTGCAACATGCTGGGAGCGTATATTGAGCACTGAGTGTCTGGTAGATTTTTCCATTACAGTGAGCAATATGTTTCAGATTTGTGGTAGCAGCGACAGTGTTGGTATGTCGGGAAAAAAGTAATATAATCCTCCACGGCAATAAACCGAGGATGAACTGTCTGGAAGGTTAACACGGGCATGATTATTGCATAAAGACAGACATGCTTTGGAGCAAATATAACACATTCAAATGAATGTGTTGCTGAATTTGTCACATCTGCTAAAATGCATATGTTCCAGGAATCTAACAACAGGGGGGAAAATCCCAAATCTCATTCATTTTCAATCAAAACAGACTCGAAAAGATAAAAACCTGAATTCAATGAAATGACAAGGACACTTCAGAGGGCTGTACAGAAACAGAAAAGAGCAGCAGCAATAGAAACGCCCCACAGTATTTGACCGACGATCTCTGGCACAAAAACGACAGCTTAGGACAAATAATGTTTCACCAACACTCATAAAGAAGACGGAACAGATGGCCACTTCAGGAGCAGTCCTGCTCTGGTTGTATGAGAGCACCAACAGAGAGGACATGTGGTGTAGTGGAGCCCTCAGGTAGCTGCTGGGTCAGGTACACACCAAATGTCACCTACAAATTCATCAGAAGCCAAGAGATTACTCTTCTCCCGCACCCACGCTTGTGTGCATAAAATCCTCATGAAGATGCACGATTGTTTTTGACTGACCTTCCCGGTGCGGTACGCTGACAGAGACATCAGTGGCTCTTTTGTTCTAGCCCCAGTTTCCTGGTCCACTCCAACCATCTGGCATCTTCCACACTGACCTGTGACCTTTGGGTTGATCACAAAGGGAGCACATTCATTTTAGAGAAATGTGCTTTCTGAGCATCTGAAGTTTTCACCATTTATCTTACAGTGTCAGCTCACCACAAATTGAGTGTTGCCAATAATCAAGTGCGACCAATTATCCTCCTCAAATGGTTCGACTCCAGCTATGACTAAATTGGCTCGGAAGCGGCTAATGACATTCTGCGTGTCAAGGAGCGGATCGTCTTGTCTGAGAAAGGGAATGTAGAAATGGCATGTTATTTCGGCCCACTTTGTAGATGATCCAGTGTAATGTAAATGTATGGGCATTGATACATCCCGATGCTTTTCACTGGAGCATGTCATATTTTTAATAACACATCATGTGTTCAAACCTGCTGCTCATTAGCTTCTGAATGAGCTCCACACTGGCACGGTTGATCATGAGATACTGAGCCTCATTCACCAGAGAGAGGGATGAGGAGGTGGCAGCTAGAACGGAAAGATTTCATATCAGGCCAGTAAATTCTTCTATTCGAGGGAAAAACATTCAGAGAGTGAACATTTATCAGTGTTCATCAAAATGTGCACTCACAGTACAATGTGAACTACACAATGAGGGGCAGACAATGAGAGGGGAGTCTTCTACAACGCTGTTTATGATTTCTGATAGGATTATCAGCCTAAACCTCACAGGCTACATGTTTACTTGAGTATCTATTATTCAGTGACATCAGAGGCAGCTCTGTGTGCAGGAGAGATTGTATCTAACTGTTAACTAGCAGAGCATGACACAAGATTGTTCATTCAAAAGCTGCTTAGTTTTCAAACTGAATTTCTATTGATCTCAGGTTGTTTATGAATAATTCACCCTAAAGTTGGTTTGTCCAGTAAAATAACTACATTGCAAATATGCTAACAAATAATGAGCTATCTCGCAGCCTTAG
This sequence comes from Notolabrus celidotus, assembly GCF_009762535.1. Taxonomy (NCBI): domain Eukaryota; kingdom Metazoa; phylum Chordata; class Actinopteri; order Labriformes; family Labridae; genus Notolabrus; species Notolabrus celidotus. The sequence continues at coordinate 34,966,858 of NC_048275.1, read as the reverse complement.
ATCCTCAGGTGGGGCATTTTTGGTTGTTCCAAAGTCAAGGCTCAAATCCAAAGGGGATCGAGCTGTCTCCATTAGAGCTCCTCGACTTTGGAACGACCTCCATGAGGAGATAAGGCTCACAGAGTCAGTGACATCTTTTAACTCGCTTCTTAAAACCCATTTTTACTGACTTGCTTTTATGTGACTTCATCCTTCTAACCGCTTTTACTTGTATTTTATTATTATTTTTTAATTTTTATCCAATTAATTAACTGTTCTCAATTTCATTTGATTATTTTATCCAATTATTTATTGTTTTATAATTTTTTGTATTCATTATTTTAATGTTCGGAATTGATCCTTTTCACTTTTTCTAATTTTCTCAATGAGATGTCGTCCTCTTATTCTGAAAACCTCTTTTCATGCTTTTATTTACTTATCCACTTTTATTTATTTTATTTATTTACTTATCCATTTTCATTTATTTATTAATTCATTTACTTATCCATTTTTATTTATTTATTTACTTATCCATTTTTTAAAATTAATTAATTTATTATTAACTTTTATTTATTTTATTTATCCTTGAAAAATCTCGTAAACAATGATTTATTGGTCTATTGTCACACCACTTCATTCTGTTTAATTTATCCTTTTTAATCTCTTGCATTGTTAAAATTCCTCCTCTCTGTCTGTCAAAAGGTTTACTTTGTTATTCGAACCATGCTTTGTTTGTCAAAGCACTTTGTAAACATTTGTTTTTAAATGTGCTACATAAATAAAGTTATCATTATCATTATTATAAGAACACCTAAATGAAACCTATTAAACCTGTCTGAGATATGAATGTGTGCTGCACATTGATGACAGATAATGGCCTGGTGCAATAACAGAAACTAAAGGTGCACATACACAAGGATCTGCATGCCTGTATTGCCTCCAGTAGCTCAGACAGGTTTGGAGAATAACCTTGTGGATATCATCAGGACTGCCTTTAGAGATATCTAATGGGAAACCTGCCTGCTAACATAATGATGAAGGCTATTTGTTCCCAGTCAGGTAGATTGATTTAATTTGTGATGGTCTGCCAGGAAATGCAGGTGAGGATATTTTTGGGACACTGGTGGCAGAATTTAAAGAGACGGAGCGACGAAAGAAGAAAACATCCACAGACTGTTTTAGAGACTAAGGAAAACAAACATTGAAACAAAACTTTTCTCATATTTCGCCATTATCTCCATGCAAAAGAGATGGAGATCATGCATAAGACGTTAAAAAAGGGAATAAAAATGTCCAGTTTTAAAACTTTGACTCATCACTGTGTGCTGTACTCGAGAGTAGGATGGTCTTCCCTGTCGTCGCACAGGCAAAAACATTGGCATCTTTGAATCTATAATTGCATCTTAGGTCTACTTCCCTCTAACCTCCTCACCTACATCGCACAAAAGAACTCAGGATCTCATAACCTTTGATCTCAGGATCCCTTATTACTATCTGTTCCAAGGGTCAGGACTGAACTTGGAAAAAGCCCTTCAGGTTTGCTGCTCCCTCGACCTGGAATGCCTTACAAAAGGACCTGAAACTGTGGTCTGATAACTTTGAGTGCTTCTAAGCGGTCCTTAAACAACTTGGAGGCTGAAGCATCTGTCTGCAGATGTTTTATTTAAATGTAACTCATGCTGTTTTTCTGGAGGTATGTGTTGTGTAGCTGTTGTATGCGTCTGCTATTTGTGCTTATGTCTATTGTAAATTTGTAACTGTGCTGCTGCCTATCTTGGCCAGGACTCTCTTGGAAAATAGATTTTTAATCCCAATGAGCATTTCCTGGTTAATTAAAGGTTATAATGTCACAGAATGCTCTTTTCTGGTCAGCGATGAATGATTTAAAGTTAATATTGTTTCAAAATTAAGTCCCAGTCTATGTCGAGGTTACGTTTGGTCAAGTGTGCACTGAAACTATTACAACCTGGCATGGCTGAAGACAACAATCATTTAATATTTGCATACTGCTTTTAGTTATTTATTATTTTAAGTTATGTTTTGGGGCATTTTTGCCTTTACTGCATAGGAAAGCTGGAGAGAGACAGGAAATGTGGAGAGTAGAGAGCGGGGGAAGACATGCAGCAAATGGTCGAGGCAGGGAGTAGAACCTGCAACCGCTGCGACAAGGACTGTAGCCTCTGTACATGGGGTGCGCTTAGACCGCTAAGCCAATGTCGCCCCTGCTTTAAGCTATTTCAAGCATGTATCAGCTGCTCTATGATACTCTTTAAAAAACACTGAAATTTATGTCAGTGTTCATCCTTTAGGTGACTCTTTCACTGTCCTCTTTGTTTGCATGTGTTCACGTAGACGCTATACTAACGCAGCTGGCTTTAGGTCTTAAAGCTCATCCTGTGTGAATTATTTTGGGTTTATTAACTGAGGTATTCACAATATTTCCACTCAAACGTCTTGCCTACATATCACATTAATTCCTGATATATCTCATCTTATTGTGAAAAGTAAACATGCTTATAAACAAAGTAACCTGTGAGCATTTCTGTATCCCAAGCTCCCAGATGAAAGGGATGCAAAGTCACAGCAATGACAGCCACGTAGTGTTTGCAGTGAAGGAAACATTGCTCACGTGTAGGATGACAGATAAATCTAGAGGAAACAAAAAAAAAGCTAACAGGTGAAACAGCGGTTCTATTGGTACCTCCACTGGGACTGTTCTTCATTTCTCGGGTAAAATCAGCACTTAGTCTTATCAGACGGCACGGCTGTCCAAGGAAGTCTGAGAGCCACGATGCTGCCTCATCCCCACAGTCGACAGTCTCCACCCTGAGGGAAGGAGGAGGATTATGTTCAGGGGGGCCTCAGGGGAAATCTAAAGAGGTTGATGCCGCTCAGTATTTGGTGCAATAACTTATCCAAGAATCACTGGATGAATGGCTGTTTTTAAACTTTGGACTCATCGTGCAAGCATATCAGGAGACATGTCCTCTGCTTATTGTTTTCTATAACATGGTAAATAACAGGAATAGATCTAATAATCCAAAGACGGGGCCTGGAACTGTGCAAGGGTACCAACAGGAATCAGAGTGAGATATGCAGTGATGCCTGCAGAAAGGGTAACAAATGACATGTGTCACAGTGTTTCTCGCAGCTGCTGCTTTCACAGTTTTTTTTGTTTGCCTTGCCAGCTCACCTGTCACCACAAACTTTGCTCTGACACACTTGATCGCTTGTGTGCATTTGAGTGTTTATTTCCAGAGGAACCGCCATCGTATCCTTCCCTGCAGGGCAATAAAACAAATGAAAAATCTAGTAACAAAGAGCATTTACAGCAGAAATCCAACTGATGGGCATTTGTATTGGTTAAGCCGAGTGTTTATTTTCAGTGAGCCTCTGGCAAATTGTCTGACCTGATGCTTGCAGGAGCAATTTGTCTGAGGGCAGGTGGACTTGAGGGTGAATGAGACATAAACGCTGCTCTCTCTTCTGACTCAGGCACACACCATTTCCATTCACCACCATCCAGCCTCTGTCATACAGTAAACCCAGCGGTCCTACTGGCCAGTCGTGGACCTGCATAGAGGACAGCACAAATGAAATCACAACAGAGAGAGAAGTCACAACAGAGAGGAGGAGAGGAAAGGAGGAGACAGAGACCGTGTGGATTTGAAAGGAAGAAATGTTTGTGTAATCCTCAAACCTCGTAAGCTCCACATGATTTGATGGGATAGATGTAGATGTTGGTCAGAGTATGGGCTGTGTTGTTGTTTCCAAATCCCCTGGGTGATGCTTCTATATGCGTCTCCTTCCCATCTGTTTTATACTTTTCTCCATTGGACATCTTAATTGGATGATCTTCATATAAGCCCCGAGGTGCTGCTGTCACTGTTTGAAGCATCTCGAGTCTTTCTTGATCCACCGTGACCGGTTTCTCTACGAAACACTCCGCAACAAAGTTCAGAAACTTTTGACAGTCTTCGAATGTTGACATGTAGCCAAAGGACACACGGACAGATCCGGTTGGTTGGCCATCCACCAGGTCGATACCGTCTCCGCAGACATGGCCGGCCTTGAAATAGAAACATGTTTTTATTCTACAGACACGTTCAGACTTTGAAGAATCTCCCTCTCCATGATGTCTCACCTGCAGGTTTCTCCTCATCTGCCCATCAGTGATCCCGAGGAAGGACTGACAGGCTCCAGTGTTGCAGAAGCAGCCTGTCCTCACATGAATGTTGTAGAGACTCGCCATCCTGTCCACCTGAGCAGAGAAGAGGGAACGCTTTAATATTCAGGAGAACTGCCTCCACATCGACACGCGCTAATTAAACAGCTGCCAAATAACTCTGTTTGTTGGATGCACCTGAGAGTATCCAATTATCTGTCCGTGAGAATCCATGAGGTTGAAGTTGAGGATTGCACCCTGTGTGCTAGGACTCTCAAACTGGCCTTCAGTGTACATCTGAGCCACCGGTCTCCTGTTGCCATGGCAAAGACTTGACAGCAGAGTGTAAGTGTAGCGTGCAAGACCAAATGTGTGCTGCTGGATGTTGTGCATGCCCCCTGAAGGCAAAGAGGGATGCAAACAGGCAACTTATTGATCTATTATCTATTAAATCATTGTTTTGATGTTTCTAATGGATCAGCTTTGTTACCTGTGATCCTGTGAAGAGCTTCAAAACCATGATTTACTGCAATAATGTCCAAGAAAGAGACAGTCCCGTCCTCAAATCTTTATCAAGGAGCAAGAAAAACATTAAGAGGAGGATGCAAAAGCTGCAGAACTCTGGGGTTCAGAGCTACACACTGTAAACCAGAACAAGTTGACATTACTCAGACTTTGTTTGTGGTAACTGATTACATCAGAGTTTATAAATAGTGGAAATACAATTTTTGAGTGTAACTGAAATTATAAAACACGATTTCAGTTTACTCAATTGTTATCCTCCTTTTTTTAATGTTCAAGTTTCCCCATTTCAAATGTATTAGTTACATATCTTATATTTTTAATTCACACATACTAGATGAAACTAAGTACATGTCATGGTTTGGTTAGTTTAGTTTTTTCCTTGTGTTTCATGCCTTGGTTTCATACATCCATCCATTATCTTGACCGCTTATCCCGTTTCGGGTCACGGGGGGTTGGAGCCAATCCCGGCTGACTACAGGCAGAAGCCAGGCTACACCCTCGACAGGTCGCCATCCTATCACAGGGCAAACACGGAAAGACAGACAACCATTCACGCACACACTCACACCTACAGGCAATTTAGAGTGACCAATTAACCTGGGGCCTCATGTACAAAGGATGCGTACCAAGCGAGCGGGATGCGACCCTGGTGGTGAAGCTTTCAGCAGTGTGTCTGCCCCCTGGTGGCTGGCTGCCGTATAGATAAAAAAAATCTGTCTCCCCCATTCATTTGAATGGAGGAGCAGTCAAACTTTAAAAAATAAATACACGTCGTACGAATGTTTGTCACATCCGTATGCTGTGGTGATATGTAGTTATTATTTGACTGTTTTATGTTCAAGGCCTCTTTTTTCTGAAAAGTTTCTTTTTCGTTAGTTATTAGAGTTTAAAAAACGGGGTTTTACTTCCTGTTTCCTTTGATTCACAGCCGCCGCAGAGTGAAACTTCAAAGGACACACAGTGTCTTGTGACGCTACGCTGTAGGGCAGAGCTTATTACTGTGGCTTCACAGGCTCTGGCTGCACAATGGCAGCGCCCAGGAGAGGGATTTTTTGGCTTCAGAACCGTACAACGGGAAGAGGCAGAGCAACGCTGTCCATTTTTATTTACAGTCTATGGTGCGTACGCACAAAATTGTGGTGTAAGCTCTTTTTCACGGAAAAGTTCAGATGCCGTGAAAAAGAGAGGTCAAGATTTCAAGAGTGAAATGACCGTGGAAATGTGTGGTGCCTCACGCCAATTTCATGGCTGGCGTATGCACCATTCTACAGCTGTTGATCCTTGTGCACAGATGCATATTTCTGGATATTTTTGTGCGTACGACATTTTCTGGATTTCAGAGCATGCCATTTTTCAGTAGGAAATCAATAAAAGTCTTTGTACATGAGGCCCCTGGTGAGCATGTTTTTGAACTGTGGGAGGAAGCCAGAGTACCCAGAGAGAACACGCATACTCCACACAGAAGGGAACCTGCAGGACCGGGGACTCGAACCAGGAACCTTCTCACTGTGAGGCAACAGCGCTACCCACTGCACCACCGTGCAGCCCGCCTTGGTTCCTCCCCATGTTTATTCTGTATCAGTTCTCCTTTGTCTCTCTTGAGTGTTCAGTGATCTATGTCTCTTGCTGTGTTTCTTAGTCTAGTCTTGTGTTTCCTGTTTTATTTTGTAGTTCTGTATCCTTGTGTCTCTAGTTTAGTTTTGCCGGTGACCTTAATGACGTCATACGCAGCGTTCCTCTCAAAAGTAGTTTTTTGGACATGGATATTAACTCAATAAAATGGATCCACATATAATCAAAACAAAATTAATTGTTCAGATAACTCAATAATTAATTGTTGGTTCAACTAAATAGCTGGTTTTGAGTGCTGTACCCTTAACGGCTATGAGTTAGAAGTACTGTTCGGGTTTACAGTGCAGCAGAACTGTGGGGTTCAGAGTTATACAAACAAACCTGTCAGAAATGTTTGAAGCCTGCACATAATAATCTCCTCCAGAAAGGTAGGCTGCTGCTGTACCTCCACCAAAATAAGTCTTTCTTAGTATGCCTCCCGCGTCTTTGTGGACAAGCAGTGCCCCCAGACCTGTAGGGAAGCCAAACATCTTGTAGAAGGAGATGGGGATGAAATCAGCGGGGCAGTCCTGTAAGTTTAGAGGGGAACAGCTGACATGAGAGGCTGCATCCAGCAGCACAAACCAGCGGCCCGGGTGGTCACATGCTGGGTAAAGGTGTCTCGCCTGAATGCCTTTCACATGGCTCAGGGGATACTTCAGTCCGGAGAAGTTGCTCTGTGCTGGGTAACAGAAGAGGTGTGGCGTCTGGCATACAACATCTTCACCTTGAGCTGCAGCCTTCGCCCCGTTTTTTACTTCCTGTGGAGAGACAGGCACGGTAACAACCCCCCAGCCTGAAGTCAGTCCTCTAATGCCAACCACAGAAGTATGGCTGTCAGTGAGGTAGCTGAAGCAACTCCCCGCTTCACCCTCAGTCTGTGGTCTCCAGGGAAAGCTCTCAGCCACTAATTTCAGAGCTGCTGTACAACCCGACGTGAAAATCACAGAATACTCCTCAGGGGTCACGTTGAAATGCTGCAATACCCTGTAAGAAAATGTGCTGTTTTTTACTCAATGTATCCAGCCTACTACTATTCAAAGGAGGCACATGGGTCCTTTATGAAGGCTTTACCTGTATCTGACCCTCTCTATGGTGTCATGTGTCAGTCTACTGCTGGGGTTATGGCTGTGAGGGTTTCCTAAAGGGACATATAACATTACTTTAATGCTTTTAGCACAAAACAAAATAATAAAATAAACAAATGAAAAGATTATTTAAGACTTTGGTGTTGTGTTTCTCACCGTACACGTTCCTTGATATGTCCTGAAAGTAGTCTCTGAGGAGGGACTCGGGGTATAGAGTGGCTGCTGCATGATCCAGATAGGTTATTCCTGTTCACAATAACAACAAGACATGAGCAAGCAGTGAGTCTGCAGCGACGAGCAGCCTGTCACTGCAGCTTAGGACACATCACAATCATCAGCCTACCTTTCATCCGAGGGAACTCCTGCTCTACCAGCTCCTCAAAGTTTGCACTATAACCATAGTGATCCCAGGTCTGTGTAAAAGTCTCAAAGGAGCAAAGCTTTTGGAAATCCATGGATCGAGCTGTGTGGAGCGACAGGGCGCAGCGCAGGGCTGATGTGATACAGATACTTTAATCATGTCACTTATTGACATGGTTCAGGGTCAAAGTCCGGGAAGTTCAGCTCCACGGACCCTCGTGCACTTCGGGCTGTAGCTTTAAATATGCACGCTTCCACGGACATGACGTGAGAGAAGTTTGAGTAAATAAATCCCTTCATCCACCGAGGAAACCACAGGCTCCAGCGCAACAGTCGTAACTTGTAGAAATTGCTGTAAAGTCATATGACAGCCCAGTTTGAGTCTCTTATCCCGGGGACAGAGAGGAGGTCTATGGGCAAACAGCATTCTTCCCCCTCAGGAACATTTAACCCTTAATAGTGCGAAAACAACCGCTGACAACATGAATCCTGACGCCTGATATGAATGTAACGCATCTGAATGAATGGCTTTTCCCACTGGACAATAGAGATTGTATTTGAGCAATGTGGGCTAAATGTAGAAATGTGTGCAATGTGTTATAGGCTAGCTAAAGGCTATCTAATATGTGAATGTTCTGTGCAGTACGTTAAACATAAGAATATGCATGACACTTATTTTTGATCTCTTCTTATTCTTAAAACCTTTATATTGACCTTTGATGCTTTTATTTACTTACCTTTCTTATTTTCTTATTGTCTTAATTTTTTTATTTGTAATGTATTTTTTTAAATTGTAATTATTCATTTATTTATTTTTACTTTTGTAATGTATTTTTTTATTTTATGTATTCTTTTTTGTAATTGCTTTTTTTATTTTATTTATTTATTTTTTGTAATGTATTTTTTTATTTTATGTATTCATTTATGTATTTATTTTTGTAATGTATTTTTTCATTTTATTTATTCATTTATTTATTTATTTTTGTAATGTTTTTTTATTTTTTTTATTTTTGTAATGTATTTTTTATTATTATTATTTTTAATGAATTAAAAAAAAGCCCTTTTACAATTATTTATTAGTCTACTGTCTCACCACTTTATTCAGTTTAATTTACATTGATTCTTTTTGCATTGTTAGAATTACACTCCTCTCTGTCTGTCAAAGTTTTATTCTGGCTGTTTTTGAAACCTCCTACTATACTAGCAGTACCTACTGATTTTGCCAAAATTTAGTTTGTAGTAAGTAGTATATCAACAAGAGCAAAATCTGCAGTATTCCAAAACTACCTGGATGACCCTGATTTTACTGATTCAGGAAAATTCCACAGCATGCATCGGACCAGCCTTGCGTACTGTTTCCCACAATGCACAGCGCTTGTCCCACCTTTTCTTTTCTCTTATTTTTTGACGAGGGGAACTCAGTTTTTAGGTGCTGTGAAAATTTTACTTTTCTACTGCCTACATTACTGGGTAGTATGCAGCCTGCTACATACTACCTATAATGTATTGTAGTAGGCAGTAGGTACTGCCTACTACATGCTGCGTTTGAGTTTAGTATGTAGCATGACTGTTCTGTTCGATCTGTGTTGCAGTATGCTGGGCCAGACGTCACTGGATTTCCGGTTTCGGAAAGCGGTAACAAACAACGGCCAAGCTGATAGACAAACTGCTTCTTTAGCATCACTTGTGATTTAAAAAGTTAAGAAGTGGTTTATATGGAATTTAATAATTTTCACAGCACCTAAAAACTGAGTTCCCCCATCAAAAAATGAGAACAAAGAAACAGCGGAACGAGCGCTGTGCATTGTGGGAAACATTACGCAAGGCAGACTGGTCTGATGCATACTGTGGAATTTACCCGAATCAGTAGACATCCGGGGAGTTTTGGCATACTGCAGATTTTGCTCTTGTTCACATACTACATACTGAATTTTGTCCAAATCAGTACATACTGCTAGTATAGTAGGCGATTTCGAAAACAGCCTGTATCTCCACCATAGACTGTATAAAATATGGACGTAGTATCCGTGACGTTTGTCACAGACACTGTTTTGAAGCAAATCAGCGGTGGCAGCCATATTGGAAATGTGGAACTCAACCAGGCATAGTGTGACGTGAAGAGGCGGAGTTCGAGCCTCCTAGCCAAGAGCTATGTGTTCCCGACCGGGAGTCAAGTCAGTCATGTCCTTATTTGGGCAAAAACTCGTAATTTTAATATCTTCTGAACCGTCACATTAGAAAAACAATCACCCCCTGTACAGTGTGTGCTGATAGAGGAATTAGCTTCGTAGAGCCAAGCCGTTTTTTGAACCAGGCTGTAAACATGTTTATTAATGCTGCAAAGATCATCTTTTTCTGAATGGGTGTCTATGTGGTTTACGGTGTTTCTGCAGCCAGCCTCAAGCAGATTCTCTATGAATTGCAGTTTATAACACTTCCACATGGGCTTCATAGTTTGAGACCGGAGGTTGCCGCTTAGTCTCCACTCCCAGGATGCACACGCAAAAGAGTCCCTGTGGAAACAGCAGTCTCTTTATCATGCAGGGAGGGTTCCACCGGGAGATAGGTATAGGGGGTGGTTAGTGCCCGAGGGTTGGCTGGTTTTATGCCCTTTTTAGATTGTTTAGATTGTGTAAGGGAATGAGGGCATAAATAAACTGGGGGATAAATAATCTTAACGTGTTTTGGTGTTTAGGGTGAGTTTTAGAGGATTTGTATGTGTAGCACCTCTCTACTTGGTAGCACCCAATTGGGGAAGGAATTTAAGTGGGTTCTTTGTCTCTTGGGACGTTGTTCTGTCTGTACATGTGGCTGTGTACCTGGTGTATTAATGTTGGTGTAAATTGTGCACTGAAAATAAATGCCCACCGAGTGGGTTTTTGCAATCTACTGCCTCTGCCTCCTTGTTTGGTCGTGACCAATCACAAGGTCTTTCTCACACAACCATGCCTTTGTATTCATTTGTGGACTTACTTGTGTTTTCTTAAAGGGGAAACCCTTTATTAAAGGATCGGTAACTAAAAATAAGGATATTGTTAACATTCTTTGGGTGAAAGTCCCAAGGTGGCATTGTTGGTATTTTACTTTTCTAACCCCAGAAGTCCCTCACTAGACCTAACTTGGTTACACATAAATGCTGTGCGGAGGTTCATATGTAGAAGAGGCCCTGTTTCAAGCCTAAGGTCAGACAATGGTGAAAACTTTGTTGGGTCAAACAAAGAACTAAAGCAAAGTCTTGCAACTTTGAATAATGCAAAAATCCAGGGTGTCTTGGTTCAAGACGGAATTAATTGGAGCTTCAACACGCCAGCAGCCTCACATCAAGGTGGCGTATGGTAGTATCTGATTCGCTCAGTCAAAAGCATATCAACTCTGTTCTTGGACAACAAGTGTTGGATGATGAACGCCTGCAGACACTGTTTTTGTGAAATAGAAGTAATAATGAATGACTGACCCATCACAAACATCTCTGATGACCCTAATGATCTCGAGGCACTTACACTAAACCCCATCCCTCTGCTTAAAGGTGACATATCATGCAAAATTGACTTTTTAATGGTTCTCTACCTGAAATATGTGTCCCTGGCATGTCTACAAACCCCCCGAGAATGAAAAAAATCCTTTCTGCCCCTGTTTTGATTTCTCCACCTTTCTGTAAATGTGTGTGAAACGAGCCGTTTCAGACTTCCGTGTTTTTGTTACGTAACAACAATATCCGGTCTGTCACGGAGTCAGAGCTCGGAGCTTGTTCAGCCCATAGACTGTATAAAATAATACTGAATCCCTCCCCCGTTTTTCATTACCTGCACAAATGTGTGCTAACAAGGAGCTTAGGAGGGAGGCATGCTAGTTGTAGGCTGTCTTAATAAACACAAAGGTCGGTTTTACTTCCCACGTCTGCAGATTTGAAGATCTAGTGGATGATTTTTATTTATCATGGATAAGTGCTAGCGCTAATTAGCATAGCCACATAGCTACATGTTCATAGCTGTAGCTGTAGCTGTAGCTGTGTACCAAGACACACGTCGACATACTGACAAATAAAACAACAAGAAACACTAAATCTGTGACCAATCCTTCAGAAAGGTCCTGCTGCCTTTCTGGCAGAGGTCGGTTTTACTCCCCACGTCTGCAGATTTGAAGATCTAGTGGATAATTTTTATTTATCATGGATAAGTGCTAGCGCTAGTTAGCATAGCCACATAGCTACATGTTCGTAGCTGTGTACCAAGACACACGTCTACATACTGATAAATAAAACAACAAGAAACACTAAATCTGTGACCAATCCTTCAGAAAGGTCCTGCTACAGGCGCCTCTCCGTCAGGATCAGATTCAGAGGGTTGAAGTAACGCGATCTCTGAGCAGCCGTGTATATTCAGCCAATATGTAAACATTAGATCAACGTGCTGGAGAGCCGAGGCACATCCACTTCCGGAGGGGGCGTGGTCAGAGGGAAAACAGAGTGTTCTGAGGACTGCTGAAGAAAAGGACTTTTCAGGCATGTCAAAATCTGATTTCAAAGTGTTTTTTTGAGCATAAACTTTAAAGACATGTTTTGGGGACCTCTTAGACCAATATATATTGATGAAAAAAGCGTGATATGTCACCTTTAAAGGGAAACCAGTTTTCCCACCAGGACTCTTTGAGCGGAGTGACCTGTATATCAGAAGTAGATGGAAGCAAGTACAGTATATGGCAGAACTCTTTCGGAAAAGGTGGACCTCTGAATACTTACATGTGATGCAGGAAAGACAACACTGGACGAGGCCTAGGAGAAACTTCTCACCAGGAGACATCGTTATAATTGCTGATGCAGCTTTAAAGGGATCCTAGATGATGGGCCGTATTCTCAGCACCAAGTCAGATGCCAAAGGATTTGTCCGTTCTGTGAGCTTGAAAACGAAGACGAGTGTCTTGGAGAGACCTGTAACAAAGATTTGCCTGCTCCTGGAGGCTGCGGAGTAGGATCATGGACATTATTCTTTCTTTGTCTCTCTTTATCCTGTCTCCTTCTGTCTGTTTTTCTTTCAGGCAGCAGCTGTGAAGAAGACAGAAGACATTCAAATAATCATTGTATTACTAATCGGACGCCGTGAGGCACGTTCATATTACGGGTAGGCCAGCTCACATGACGCAATGATTTGAATTATCCCTATAATCATGAGTTTTAATTTATTATAGCTTTTATGCAATTGCTTAAAGCTGCCATGTGTAAACTGACGATGTGATGGTAATTGTGTTTTTTATAGTGGTATTCAGCAAACTAAGAATGTTTAGATCAGGCTGCAGTGTGTCTAATTTATTTTCTTTTTTTTAGTATTGCTGAGAACAATGAAACGCACATCACCAGTTGGGGTACCAATTCAATGATTTGAAGGTACAATAATATGGGTACATTTTATAAAACAAGTTACACAGTTTTAAATATGTTTAACAGTGTATTGTATATTAACAAGGTATTTTTAATATTGTTTACTTTTATAGGGCTCTTATGTGGAGTATTGGCGGTCACTGTTTTTTCCCACTTTGAATTAATGTTTAGTATAGCGGGCTCTGTGCAATAAACCTTTGTGGACACAATACAATACTTGGTGGGTAGTGTAGTCAACCAGAGACTAGAGGCTTCAAAGTTAAATCCCCTCTGTGTTTTGTGCATGCAGATTTGGATCATGGTATATCCTTTCCTTATTTAGAGCGTGATTTATCTCATTGGGTTTTAAAGTGTGCAGTGTAATTTGCGTGATATTTGAGGGGTTCTAGTTGCCACTTCTCTGGATGGTCTGCTATTTATACCAAGCGATTTGTAGTTACCAGTATCATAGACCAGTCCTGTAGTGTGAGTTGTACCGATGCTGATTTAAGGTGGCTACTGTGTAGCTCAAACCTAGTGTCCTTGTTTAATTGTTTCTTTATTTGAAGATTTTGTGAATAAATGTTGTACCTCGGAAGCTATCAGCCTCTTGTCTCCTTAAATGAGACACTTACCTGTTTATGCTGAACCATCTTAAGGATTAGTTGTTGAAGTGAGATAGTGGACGGTAATACAGTGTCAAACTTGGTACAACATATAGGTTGATAGTTTTGCACCGGGTGACATCTATAGATGGGCAGGTAAGATAGGAGGGGCGGACTCCAGGGATGGTGAATGTTTTTTTACCAAGAGATATTAAAGCAAGACGCTATACCTTTCGTTTGAGAGACGCTTTTTTTGTTGTTCAATAAACCACCAAAATACTACATACTTGGCTGGACATTGGCAATTTTTGGACACCATGTAAGATCCACTCTCCCCGTGCCCCGTGGACGGTTTTTGATTTGAGATTTAAGTTGACCAAGTCAAATAGCCACTACAAGAACAATCCAGCCCTTCATCTGTCACCCTGTCAGTTTATAATAAAATCAAACTTTCAAGTCATTGTGCCTTTCTTTTTATTTACCTCCAACGAATTCAACACCGTATCAAATGAGAGAAACACTGCGCATTCATGATGACATTTTTACAGATGTTGTTTCAGTGGTTGAAGTTGTTTTTTATTTGAGCCACACACACACACACACCACAACATGTACAAACAATCATCAGAACTCACACAGATGAAAACGCACACACTCAAACACAAATCATGTAATATTCTTTGGTGCAGATCAATGAGAGCTTTCTGCAGGTGACCTCCCAAACAGACACACTGTCTCAGAGCATACAGTGAGAGTGAGAACGGACGCAGCGGGCCAGCTGGTTAGTTTATGTTGGGGGTTCATTGTAGTTTTTAATAATAATAATTGTAACTTTTGTAGAAGAACTATTTTAAACATTGTAAAATAAAATACTCTTTAACCTTCATTATTTCTTTATTATTTAACTGTTTAATTTCTCTCCCTTTCTTTCTCCTCCTCAGGTAAATGAATGAAGTCTTGCCTTTCTTTCCTTTAATTTAATCAACTTTTGAACTTATTTTGACCCCCTGTCTCTGCCTTCATCAGTTCTTACCTGTGTGACCTGATTTATTTATAACATAGTGTTGCTGTGTAGTTCCTGGGGTGCAGGTCCCCAGGCGGTGTTACCGGTTACAATTTCTGTTTAAACTTTAGCTATTAGCCCGCCCTGCCACACTACGATTCACCTGCTGTGGAAAAGTTAAAATCCACAGGAGATCACAGTGAGTCTTTCTCCCTCAATTATGTATCTTTGATGTAGTGGATTGTTGACAATGTATCAGGACGTGTATTGTATCGGCCTCAAACCAGAGATGTCCAGCCCTGTTTTTAAGACATGAGGGCTTCATGCCAACACCAGGATCTGGTCTTCTGTGGACCAGCCAGAGGAATCTTCAACATTTCGTTGGTGAGTTTAATGTGTGTTTTATTTCACAAAGGAGGAGTCAGTCTAGGGTTTGTTACATGCTGATTCTGGGGGGGCATTTTGTTTTTATTCAATGAGCAGGTCATGGCTGGAATGCTTCTATTAGGTCACAATAGGACTTAAAAAATGGAAAGTGTCACAAAGCAATCTAGAATGTAGAGTCTGAGTTTTTACATATATATAGCACCAAGCTGACAGACCACACACACTTCACAGATATTCATCTGGAGAACACAGTCAGAGAGACAGCAACAATACGAAAACAACAGAGAGATGGCAAACTCAAAATCAACAAGCTGGTACCAACCAATGGATATAGACGAGTCAAATGAGACTCTGGAGGAGATTATCAGCAGGTATTGTCGCTGGCCAAGACAAGACAAACCTCATCCTCAATCCAATCAGAGGCGCCCACCCCAATTGCAGGAGAGGTATCCTGCTGCCAAGAGCCAGGTCCAGGAGCTGCAGGAGAGGCTGGAGGAGGAGCGACAACAGAGACTCCAGTGTGAAAAGGAGAACAGGTGTTTAAAAGAACAAATTAAACACCTGAAGCCCTCCTTTCAGCCTCAGAACCTCACCTATTATGTGCAGCACACCACAGGGAAGTTCACTGGCATAATAAAAGACCTGAACCAGAAGCTCACAGCCAAGGAGGAGGCCAATGAGACCCTCAAAAAGGAGGTGGAGGACCTGAAGAAATGGCTGGCAGAAGCCAGGTCCAGCCACACTGAGCTGTCCTCCAAATTGATATCCCAGAATGAGGACAGTGACAGGCTCAAGAAGGAGGTGGACCAGCTCACTAAGGACAAGGAACACCAAACCTGGTGGATTGACCGCCTAATGAATGAGCTGGATGAGGTCAGGGGGCAGCTTTGGGAGCTGGAGGCCTTAGACCTCAAGGAGCAGGTGGACCAGCTCACCAAGGACAAGGAACACCAAACCTGGTGGATTGACCGCCTCATGAATGAGCTGGATGAGGTCAGGGGGCAGCTTTGGGAGCTGGAGGCCTTAGACCTCAAGGAGCAGGTGGACAAGCTCACCAAGGAGAAGGCAAGCCTAACCCGATGGAGTGACCGCCTCATGAAAGAGCTGGACGAGGTCAGCGACCCGCTTTGGACGCTGTGGGCTTCAGACACCAAGGAGGAGGTGGAGGACCTGAAGAAAAGGCTGGCAGAAGCCAAGACCAGCCACACTGAGCTGTCCTCCAAATTAAGATCACAAAAGGACGACAGTGACAGGCTCAGGGAGGAGGTGGACCAGCTCACCAAGGAGAAGGAAACCCAAACCTTGTGGAGTGACCTCCTTCTGAAAGAGCTGGAAGAGGTCCGGGAGCAGCTTTGGGTGATGAAGCTACCCAAACATCAAGCTGTCAAGGAGGAGACTGATCTGGCCCAACTAATGAAGAACCTGTCCCTCCAAGACAACTCAGGGCCCTCCCTTCCCAGCAATGAAACTTGGGTTAAAGAACTTATCAAGATCTCTCCCTGGAGAACGCCCCCCTAAACAGCTGCTGCCCCCCCTCCGTGGGTTTTTCTCCGGGTAGCTCCGGTTTTATCCCACACAAAAAATTAGAATAAATTTGTGAAAACTATATGTTGTTTCTT